>NW_022631040.1:234492-685892 GCF_010015895.1 Lontra canadensis | reverse complement strand
CTTCTCTCGCTGTCTCTCTTTTTCTCTGTCAAATAAATAAATAAATAATCTGAAAAAAAAAAAAAACAACAACAAAACAAAACACAAAGCTTTAGTCAATATACTTTGGTGAGTAACTTGTACTCAGAATGAATGAAACTGAGAACCAGTTATTGGCCAGCACTTAAATATTTTTTTTTGTTTCTTTAATTTCTTTTTTTTTTGTTTGTTTAAAGTTTTTATTTAAATTCTTATTAGTTAACATATAGTGTAATATTGGTCTCAAGAGTAGAATTTAGTGATTTGTCACACATTTCATGTAGAAATGTGACTACGGAAAGAACAATTAAAAAAAACCGAAATATCTAAATCTCCACAAATTTCTGAGTCACATAATTCATACTTTTTGGGAGGAAAAACCACCCCCTTACATATAGCAAACACGTTAAAATACTGGATTTCAGAGCTAACAGTCTCATAATCTCTTGATATTTCAAGAGAGAAGTCATAATATCAAGATTATTCACTGTTGTGATGTATAGTTTCTGTTTACCAAGAAGAAGAATACATGTAGCTATATGTTCTTGACTTTTCTTGGAAGCAAATGTTCTAAGTGAGATGACTATGCTTTGTACACATTGAAGAAAAGAGGATTCTACATTGCTTTAAAAATCCAATGAAACATAAGTAACAATAACTTAAGAAAAACACATTCTAAAGTGAAAATAGCTTTTGACCTTATACAACATTGTCAGGTTTTCAGTATCAGGAAGAGATCATTATTCTCAGCATGGTGCCATATACATTGCAAAAGTGCAGTGTCTAAAGAATTTTTTGGAGAAAGCAATTTTGTCTTATTATGTGCTTACAAAATTATCCCTTTGGGATGAAAAACCTTTGGTTTGTAGGTTAACTCTTGGTTCGCTTGGATTCTAAATCAAAACTGAATGTGAAAAGCAGTGAAAAATAATATAGCCATAAAAAGCTGTGGGCTCAAATGAGTTTTCTGTGTGTGGAAAGGGTCTTAAAAAGTAGCATTTTTAAGGAGTACCACCCGAGTGCTGTAGTCTGTTAAGCATCTGGTTTTGGCTCAGGTTTTGGCTCAGGTCATGATCTCAGGGTTGTGAGATCCAGCCTGGTGTCAAGCCTCATGCTCAGTGTGGAATCAACTTAATGTTCTCTCTCCTTTTCCCTGCCCTTCCTCCTTGTGCTCTCTCACTCTCACTCTCAAAAAAACAAATAAATCTTTAAAAAAAAAATAGTATTGTAAAAAGAAATTCAATTGATTATGATACTCTGTAATAATGATTATCAAAAGAGTTTGCTTTGAGACTTTACTCTTGCAGGACAATACAATTTTTCAGAAATTTAGGAGTTACAGGATTATCTGAAAATATCTAGATGTGCAACATGAAAAATTCATGACAGCCATCATGCAATGATCACACTCCCCAAAACTGGCAATGTGAATTAAATAAAATGTAATACAAAACAAAGAAGGGCACCTGGGTGGCTCAGTCATTAAGCCTCACCTTGGCTCAGGTCATGATCCCAGGGTCCTGGGATTGAGCCCAGCGTTAGGCTCCCAGCTCAGCGGGAAGCCTGTTACTCCCTTTCCCACTCCCCCTTCTTGTGTTCCCTTTCTTGCTGTATCTCTCTCTGTCAAATAAATAATTAAAATCTTTAAAAAACGAAAGAAAGCAAAATAAAGATAAGATATATATCAAGTAAGACAACAACTGTAAAGGCTTTTTGTATATTGCAGTAATGTAAGCAATTAAAAATTTAGGGAAAATGTGTATCTAAAATTATATAGAAAATAACAAGAGGATTCACTGCAATTTTATATTTAAACTCTTATGGAATTAATATCATAATATTCTAATTTACCTAGACTACAGAGGCTCTTAAGAGTCAATGTTTGTCAACATGGACGGGACTGGAAGAGATTATGCTGAGTGAAATAAGTCAAGCAGAGAGAGTCAATTATCATATGGTTTCACTTATTTGTGGAGCATAAGGAATAACACGGAGGACATGGGGAGATGGAGAGAAGGGATTTGGGGGAAATTGGAGGGGGAGATGAACCATAAGAGACTGTGGACTCAGAAACAATTTGAGGGGTTTAGAGGGGAAGGAGGTGGGAGGTTGGTTGAGCCTGGTGGTGGGTATTATGGAGGGCATGGATTGCATGGAGCACTGGGTATGGTTCATAAACAATGAATTCTGGAACACTGAAAATAAATTAATAAAAATTTTAAAGAAGAGAGTGAATATTTGCCCATATACATTAGGCGTGAGATAGAATTCATGGTTTCTTTGATCTTGAAAACATTCTTATGTGTTAAGTTCATATCGATTTCAACAGCAAGCAGTTTTCATTTTTCATGTGTTTGATAACACACATATTTGTGTAGTAGGCAGACTCTAAAATGCTCCCAGTGATCCCAGTCTCCTGGTATTTATTTGAGCCCTTTTGTAATGCCCTCCCCTTAGTATAGGCTAAATACGTTGACGGGTTTCTAAAGAACAGAATGTGGCAGGAATGATGCGACGTCACTTGGAGATTAATACAAAAAGACTATGGCTTCTGTCTGAGGTGCTCTCTCTCATTCTCTTGTTTGCTTACTCGGAAGGAAGCCAGCTGCCAGGCAGTGGGTTTGCCCTGTAATAGAGAGGGCAGCTGTGGGCAGTTTGAGGATTTAAAAGCTGATCAAGATGGAGCTGAAGAGACAAGACCACAAGATGGCAGTGTTACATAACAAGTCTCTAGGGCCGGTGCCTAGGCAGTTGCGGGGTGGGGATATGTCTCCCTAACAGGAGACCTTTCAGAGAGAGAGATGGGGTCACTGCCCAGAAAGAGAAGAGGGCAAGAGAACTCCAGGAGGAGCTCCAGGAAACCATAAAGGATGCTTAGGGATCTAGGTGAGGCCACTCAGCAGCAAAGTGGGGAGACTCCAAAGGCCAGAAGTGGTTTAGGAAATTTTGTAAGACAGAGGATCTGTCTTAAGTAAGGCCAGCAGGCACTGTGTACAGCTTTCATGAGGTATGCAAAAGAAGATGTCTCTAAATTGTTAAAAACAAAACAAAACAGACTTATTTGAGTTATATTTACGGAAACTGGATGTGTATGAATTTTATTTCTGTGCCAGTGGATTTTGAGCTCGTGGTCATAGTCTGTGAAGAAGGAAACAACATTGGGCCAATATATAAGGGCAATGGTGGGCATGTTTATGTAACACCCACTTGATATGGAACTGAGTTTTTCAGCCAACAGCCAGAGGGTACTTGAGGCCTGCCAACAGCCATCTGGGTGAGATTGGAAGCAGATCTATTGCCCACACAAGCCTTGAGATAACATTAATCCTGGCGAGCAGGATGATTATGGCTTGAGACCTTGAGCCAAAGACACTCAAGTGAGCCATGCCCAGGGGTCAGATCCACAGAAACTGTAAGATATTTAATGATGGTTGTTTAAGACCACTAAGTTTTAGGATAATTTGTTTCCCAAAATATTATTATAAAGGCAATAACTTACTGCTTTCTTCACCTAGAGCACTTTGAGATGTGTTTCGCTGATTTAGATTTGAAACAAAAAAACACAAACAAATAAACAAAGAGAACTGAACCCTACTTTTCCAAGTTGGAATAGATTGTCAGTCAGTAAATTTACTAAGAAGAAAGCTCGTTATTGATACGCAATTGTATTTTTTCAGTAAAATGAACTGAAAACTAAATCCCTTTTATTATATTTATTAGAATGATAATAAATCTTACACTAAAGACATCAAAAAATGCATAATAGATCCAATAAGATACAAATATTTCTCATCTAACAGACTCTAAAGTCACTCTTTTGAGTGGTGGGTGGCCTTTCCTCTAAACAGAAAAATCAGGACCAGGCTCCTTTTATCTCTACTACTTTTCCATAAATTTTCCAAAGTTACCATCCCCATTTCAATCAAGCTTGCACAAAGTGGAAAAAATGGGGGGAAAAAAAGTGGAGAACTATTTCTTAATCACCTTGGCCTAAAAATGCTATATATCATTTCAGCTTTTATTCAGTTGATAAGCTCTGCCACACCGCCAGATCTAAATGAAAATGTAAGGCTGGCAAATACAGTCTGGCTAAGCAACTGTTTCCCAGACTATATTGCCAGGAAAGCATGCAACTTTGACCTGCCCTTGTGGATACATATATTTCCAGATATTGAATAGAACATATTTACCCCTGACCAATAATATCACAAAACTTAACACGATTTAAACTGAGTACAAAAATGTCAGACTTCATGCTAGTATGTCTGATGACAGAGGAATGATATTATTTCACTAATAGAAACGTGAAACAAGACATTTGGGCCAATATTCATCTTTTCGTTCAATTTTTAAAATTCGGATATTCTTTTATTACATTCTATGAATTTGTATTATTCTCCAATTTTTATATGTCAAGAGAGGAAAAAGTCAAATTTATAAGTCAAGAGAGGAAAATGCCAATGAAATCAGATGTATGGTTTTAGAAATAGACCAAAACAAAAAGCAGTGAATGTCTAGTTAATGAAGATGATTAAACAGTTTTTTTTAGCATTTAACGCACACATAATATAGTCGAGTCATCAAAATTATAGAGTTAAAATTTGAGCTATACTACTTATTTGATGTGGCACTCTAATGTCTCATTACAAGCTTGCAATTCCAAGAAAATTCATTTTGGAAAATGAATCTTATTATTAACACTTTACTCTCATCATTCCAGACCCAGACAAATTAATTGAGGAATACTCTGTAACATTAAGAAACAAATAACATCAATTACCATAGAAATTAGATGAGGAGAGGGGCATCTGGGTTGTTCAGTCGGTTAAGCATCTGACTCTTGATTGTGGCTCAGGTCATGATCTCAGGATCCTGAGATCAAGCTCTGAATTGGGCTCTGTGCTCAAGGAGGAGTCTGCTTAAGATTCTTCCGCTCCTTCTCCCTCCCAACCCTACACTCCTGTGCATGCACTCTCTTTTTCTCTCTCAAATAATAAATAAATAAATCTTTAAAAAAAAAAATTGATGAGGAGGGAAGACTTAACAACCCACTTTATTAAGGCAGCATTGTTATTCTAAAAATTCAAGTAAAAATATTGTAAGAAAAGAACATAAATGCAAAAAATGCCTAAAATGTTAGGAAATCAAATCCAAAAATACATAAAAAGGATAATCATGAGCACCAAGGAGGATTAATCCTAGGTATTCAAGTCTAGTTGGACATTTTAAGATCAATTAGTAAAATTAACCTTATTAATAAAATCTTATTAACAGAATAATTTTAAAAGACTATAAGGTCATAATAATAGAAATTAGAAGTATTAAAGTATTTAACAGATTCAACATTTATTTACCATTTAAACTCTCTGAAAACTAGTAATAAACAGGGGACCCCATTAACCTAATAAAGAGTTCCTTCAAATCCCTATGGCTAGCATAATTAAAGTAAAAGACTGAATACTTTCCCCAAGGGATCTCTCAGCTACTCAGCATTGTACTGAAAGTCTAGTTAGTGCAATAAGGCAAAAACAAACAAACAAAACTGTACAGCCTGGGAAGGAAAAATGAAAACTCTATCCCAGAAGACATACTTTTCTATGCAGAAAATTCCAAAAATTCAAACAGGACAAAAAAAGTGAGATTGGAAAGATGGCACGATGTATAGTAAATATGCATAAGTCACATATATTACTTAATATCAAAAAATTTTTATAGGATCAGGAGGTTGAAAACTAAAACACTAATGAAATAATTCACTAAAAATCTAAATAAATGGAAAGATATAGTGTGCTCATGGATTAAAACAGTCAAAATTGTGAAGAATTCCCCCAGCTTCAATTTTTAAATTCAGAATAATCCCTATCAAAAATCACAGCATGAAACTTTGCAGTTATCAGTTGGTTATTTTGAAATTTATGTAGAATGGCAAAGGACCAAGAATAGTCCTCAAAAGCTTCTGAATAAAAAGAATGAATTTGGAGAATTAACATTACATGATCTCAAGTCTTATTATAAACTACATTAATCAAGAGAGTGTGGTATTGGCAAAACGATAGGCACATTCATCAAAGAAACTGAACAGAGAACCTAAAATTAGACACAGAAAAAATGGGCAATTCATTTTCAACATAGGTAGAAAGATAAAGTAGAGAAAAGTCAGTTCAACAAAGGGTGCTGGAATGACTGGATGTACGTGTGCAGAAAAAATTAAACAACACATACCTCACAACTAAACTAAAAGTAATACAGAAAGGATCATAGATCCAAATATAAAATGTAAAGCAATAAAGATTGTGGAAGAAAACAGGAGAAAATATGCATGACCATTATTTTTTTTTAAATACCAGAGGAAAAATATAATCCATGAGAGAAATTAATGATAAATAGGAGGATAAAATTTTCAAACTTTTGATTTGCAAAAGACACTGTCAAAAGAATGAAAAGATAAGATATACACTGAGAAAAATATTTGCAAATCCCATATCTGACAAAGGACATATCCACAATAGAGTAAGAAGTTGCAAATGCAACAATAAGCAAATGCTCTTTTTTTTTTTTTTTTTTTTTAATAAGAGAAATGGTTGAACAGGTACTTCACCACAAAAGATATATGGATGATAACATTTTTCCCCCTACTGGGGGCATCATTTTTCATCAGGGAACTTGAAATTAAAATCATAATGAAATACTACTACACACCTATTAGAATTGCTGATATCCAAAAGCCTGATAATATCAAAGAGGTTGAAAAGATGCAAAGCAACAGAAACTTTCATTAATTGTTAGTGGAAATGCAAAATGGTACAGTCACATTAGAAGGTAGTTTATTAGTTTCTTATAAAGTTAAACATACACTTATCACTTGGCCTGGAAATTTCAGTCCTAGTTATTAATCCCAGAGAATCAAAAATTTATTTCATGCAACTCTCTACATGAATGCTTAGAGCAGCACTGTTCATTATCACTAAGAAAGAAAGCAATTTAGAGGGGAACATCCTCACCATGACAACAACAAAAAACCTTCTAAAACAAATAATTGTTATAGCAGGTTTACGGAATACAAGGTTAACATGCAAAAGTTAATTGCTTTCTTATAAACCAGAATGAATATGTGGAATTTGAAATTAAAAACAGTATCATTTATATTAGCAGCTTCTTAAAATGAAATACTTAGGTGTAAAGTTAACATGATATACACAGACTGTATGAGAAAAACTACAAACTTCTAAAAAAAGAAATCAAAGAACATCTAAGTAGATGGAGAAATAGTCCACATACAATGGATAAGAAGATTCAACATTGTTAATATGTCAGTTCTAACTTGAGCTATAGATTCAATGCAATCCCAGTCAAAATCCCAGCAAGGTGGTTTGTGGATATTGACAAAGTGATTCTAAAGTTTATATGGAAAGCAAAAGACCCAGATATCTAACACCATATTGAAGGAGAAAAACAAAATGTCAGAATCGACACTATCCAGCTTTAAGCCTTAATGTAAAACTTCTGCAATCAAGAGAGTGTGGCATTAATGAGACAGTAGGCAAAGAGAACAATGGAACAGAATAGAGGGACGAGAAACACTCACATAAATGTAGTCCACTGATACTTGACAAAAAAATAAAGGCAATTCCATGAAGAAAGATAATCTTTTCAAGAAATAGTCTTAGAACGACTAGACAGCAACATGTCAAAAAAAAAAAAAGCATCTAGACATAATACACCTTTCACAAAAATTAACTAAAAGTGAATCATACTGAAGTGTAAATTGCAAAGCCATAAAACTCCTAGAAGATAACATTGAAGAAAATCTACACGACCCTGGGTTCTATGATGAGTTTTTAGCTACAACACCAAAATCACAATACATGAAAGAAAAATAGTAAGTTTGACTCCATTAAAGTTAAAAACGTCTCCTCTACAGTTAATTAAATTTAATTATGTAAAAGTAAAAACTTCTCACTGTTAAGGAAATTAAAAGACAAGCCACAGAATGGTTAAAAAAAAAAAAAAAAAGTTTCCCATTACTTGTCATATACCAAAGGGACATAAGAGTCAAACTTAAAGAACTCCAATGGCCAAAACAGGAACACTTTGAGCAATGAAATAAACAACTGGATTATAACCTGTTTAAAAAGAAACAAGAGCCCCAAATGGAGTAATTTCCCTCACTCCCACCCCATGGCAGCATACCAAGATTTAAGCACAGTTTCACCCTATCCTAGAAATGTGACCTTTCCAAAGTCAATCTGAAATTTCCTGACCAGCAGGATGAGGTAATCTGCAGGCATGATAAAAAACCTGTGTTCCCCTCCTCCTAAAAAGAAGATGTCCTGGCTTGAAACAATCCTTTTCTTTTCTTTTGCTATTAACTTCTTTGTCCCACCCTCCCACTTCCATTTTATATAACTCTTCAGAGCACTCCTGTGCCACCTAAACGGGATACTGTCCAATACATAAATCACTTAGTAGAACTAATTAGATCTTCAAATTTACCTGGTTGAATTTTGTTTAACAGATTCAAAGATTAAAATGAATGTGTGCAAGTCCATACAGTTATAAATTCATATTTGAATAAATAAATAGGGGAAAATGGATAAATCTTCCATTCTCTAAAGAATAAAAGTAGATACGTTTAGATATTTACTTAGTAGGACATAATCCCTCTCTTTATGTATTATCAGAACTTAGTGGCTCATAGCCAAAAATTATAATATGCAAAAAGGAAAAATAGAAGATTTATGATAGGTAAACATGACAGATGCTACCTTGACCAAGTGACCAAAGTAAACACTGTCAATGAAAATACATGTTGATATCATGCAACCACTGATGTAAGGAGCAAGGGACTTTGCTTCTGTGGTATTCCCCACTAAAACCTGTAAAACTGACTGGGACAATCAAAAGTATCAAGGTCATAAAAAAAGCTGAGAATCTTTCCCAGATTTGAGGATTCTGAGGAGACATCCTGACTAAACATAATGTGGTTTCTTAAATCTGCTACTGGAACAAAACAAGGGCATTAGTAGAAAAACCGGTGAAATCCAAAGCAAGTGTGGAGTGTGGTATATAGTAATGTGCCACTGTCCATATTTCAATTTTACAAATGTATCATAGCTATGAGTAAAATTAACAGGTAAGGAAATAGGGTAAAATGTAAATATGAACATTGTACTACCTTTGCTACTTTCCTTTAAATCTAAAATTATTCCAAAAGAAACATTTCATTTACCAAAAGGAAAAAAAAAAAGGGCAGCCAAAAACAAAACATGCATTACCTTCAAAAACTAATTTTTTTTCCCAATAGAAATGATTATTTTGCCAAGTTTTCGACAGACACAATAGAAGACTATGTAATTACATTTTTAAAGTTCTGTGTGAAAGGAAAAAAAAAAAACCTACTGATCTAGAAATCTATAAACAATTTGAAAAATCCTTCAAAACTGGAAGTGAAATGACAAAAAAGCACTACATAGAAATATTAAAGACAGTTCGTCAGGTTGAAAAAAAATAATAATGCCAGATGGAAGCACAGGATTGCTAGAAGTCAAGAGCACAGAAAAGGATTAAAGTGAGAATAAATATAAGAGACTATAAACTGTTTTATGCAATAATAATACAAATAGTTAAAAGTAAAATATAGTAAGAATAGCACAGAGTATAGAATGAGAGGAATAAACTGAATTAAATTGTTATTTAATCTTATGGTTGTTTAAATTGTTTTTAATCTTGTTGATTAGGGAAGTCATAACACACCATTGCAATGTACACTATAATAAATTGATGATGCTTATTTCAATTGACAGTAACTTAAGTGAAAAAATAAATATATAGTAACATATGAAACAGGAAAATACACAATTCCTTTTAAAATATACCTGAGAACTTCCTCTTTTGACCATACAGAGTAAATATACCTTGCTTGAGCTCCCATCATAAACACAAAGAGAATAGAGCAAAATATATGAAACTAGCTTTTTTGGGGGGACTGGCCAATGAACAGTGTCTGACCATAAATTCTGGGGGACAGGACATATGAAGCAAGATTGATAATCTCCCTCAGATTTCTGCCTGAAGACGTTCTCTATACTGCAGCACAAACAAGGTGAACCCATGCAGAGATGATGGTCATACTGAGTTATGGAAATAGAGACTGAAATTTTGGGAGACTGAGGCAGCTGAAATCTGTAGACTAAAATAATAAAGGGGGTGTGTTAGGTCTCCCCAAAAATGGGTCCAAGATTAAAGGAGTGAGACTGATATAAAGCGAAGGTCAAGCAAAGCTTTATTCCTCACCAAGCATCAAGAATCTAACCGAATGTTCGGGGATGCACCTCTTACAAGAGAGGGCGACCTTTCTCTGTTTCACAGACTAGATTTTAAGGTCAAAGGCCATGCTGTTGGGCCTGGCCATGCACAGGTGGCCAATGAAACTGTAACACACAGAGAAAGTTGCACAGTCATGCTAGGTGACCAATTGAATTACAATTTACCCTAGTAGACATTTGAACCAGCCTATCACACCTTGGTTAGAATTGGCGCCAAAACACTCCCAAAGGGCGGGGCCCATACTCCTTGGTAGCTAGGGAAACAGTATGCAACCCCCCACTGATCAGATGTCTCCTCCTGGCCTGACCCACCCTTGTATCTGGGCTTTGTTACCTGGAGCTGGTTTCTGGTACTTGTTTTTAAGTAAGTCCCCTGGGGGAAGGGGAGCAGGGACAGTTTAAGGGTTAAACAACAAGGTTATTGTTTAACCCTAATGGAAGCCTCTTGCTAAATAGGTCCTTACATTTCTTTTCAAAAAGAAATCTTCGTAAGCTACTCCTTAAGAAATTTGCTGATTACTAAACCATAAATCTGAGGATGAAGCTCCATGAGACAAGGCAAAGAAGAGTTGTCAGCTGCGCAAATCCCAGACTCAAAAGTTGTCTGAGTACTGGCCAGTCAGCAGAGAGTTGTCTCACAGGTCATTGGGTCCAATGATGGGTTACTACCATCAGTAGTAATAGGAGAAGGACTCAAATATTCATGAACTACAAACTATTCTAGACCTGCTCTTACAATTTAAAATCAGATTGAAAGTGACCAAACTGATCTGAAAGTAACTTAATTGCCTGCCACTAAAAAAAAAAAAAAAAAAAAAGAGTCAACATTCTATCTAGAAACCCATAATATAACATTCATGGTATGCAATATTCTTTCAAAAGTTACTAGATGCAAAGTAACAGAAAAGCATAACCCAGGAGCAAGAGAAAACTGTGTCAATAGAATCAGACCTAAAAAAAACAGAGATAAGAGAAATGGAAGACAAAGATGTCAAAGCATCTTAAATAGAAGTATTTAAAGAAAAACATAAACTTAATGAGGTGAGAAAAGAAGTTCTAAAGCTATAAAACTCAATATCTGAAATAAAAATTTTACCAGAAGTCCTCAATATCAGGTTAGAAAGTGAGTAAGAAAAGTTTAGTGAACTTGAAAATATAGATTCACCCACTCCAGACAGTTGACACAGAGAAACAAAAATTGAAAAGAGAGAGAGAGAAAGAAAGAAAGAAAGAAAGCAAGCAAGCAAGAGGGCAGAGAAGTAGGAAGACAGGAAGAAAAGAAAGAAGGAAGATGGGAGGGAGGGAAGAAAGAGAAAGGAGGGAGGGAGGGGAGGGAAGGGACCAACGTTCTTTGTGGGGTAATAGTACATGAAATATCACATGTATTGGAGTCCAGGAAAAAACAGGAGGGGATAAAAAATACTTAAATAAGATGTGAAGGAATAGTAGCTAAATAATCAAAATGATGAACATTATAAACTCACAGATCTGAGAAATTGGCAGGATAATATATATCCTTATGTCCTGGGAAGAGAAGAGAATATGTGTGTCTTAGGAAAAGGAAAAAGAATGTTTTTCAGTGTCTACCACATTGCAGAAAAAGACATCCTTACATTTACATTTCTTTAATAAAACATCCTACTAACTCACATATATTCATCAATGAAAAGTAAGAAATCAAAAAGAAAAAAAAAAAGATAATGGGGTCCCAGAGTTGCCCAGTCAGTTAAGCATCTAACTCTTGGTTCCGTTCAGGTTGTGACCTCAGGGTTGTCAGATGAAGCCTCACCATGAGGCTCAGTGGTCAGTGCTGAATTTGCTTAAGTTCTCTCTCCCTCTGCCCCTTCCCCCACCCCATTTTCTCTCTCTCTCTCACTAAAGAATAAATAAATAAATCTTTAAAAAAAAGGATTCTTTCTTTCTCTCTCCCTCTGCTCCGACCCCACCCTGCTTGTTATTTCTGTCTTTAAAAAAAGATCAGAATTAAAAAAAAAATCAGAATCAATTCATAAAAACAAAAGAAATGAAAATGCTTTTAAAAAGCAAAGAAAAATATTCAGTCTCTTACAAGTTTAAACAAGAAACAATTTTTTATCACAAAATGGACATAGTTTGATTTTGTGGTTTTATTATATATATGAGTGATTATATTCAATCTTACCTAACTTTTTGGAACAAATGTATAGTTACATAGGATTTGTGAACATAAATTTATAGTTATCATAGGATGCTATGGAAATCTAAGGACAAATTGAAAAAATCATTAACAGTCAATGAAGAATAATTATCTCAGTATGTATACTCCAGAGATGGTAAGAGTAGTCTTTTTATCCATCTCCTTATTGAGCACAAAATAAAAATATCATCTGCATTAGAACTTTGTCATCCTATCTGATCCACTGTATATAACTTGTATCTAGATTTTCTTCTAAACCTTGATATTTGGGTATTTATAAAAGAGTATATTGAGATTTCGTGTTTATAAAAGGTTATATTAATATCTTCTGTATGGACAATGGGATATCCATTAACACACTATTTCATTTTCACTTATGCATTTTTCAAATGCTTTGCTCTTTTGAACCAGGCCCCAGAAGTGTCAGTGTCAGACTCTTTCCTTCTGAATAATTATGTTATATAATATATATAAGATATTACATATAACACGAAATTAGAAACAGAACATTAGCACAATTAATGTTCATTAAATGTCAGCTACTTACCAGTTTTGGGAGAATATAACTGTCCTTAGTAAAATTTATTCTATGTCTCTTAGAGATTAGTTCATGAAATACTCTTCCACGGGGATTGCTACATTTTAATTAGAACTGTGATAACTGATCTTAGTCTTGGGATAAATTTGCTTCAACTTCATCTATTTTTAAATTGCTTTTACAGGCAGAAGCTCACGTCATCTTAAAAGTACCTTGTTATATCAGCAGCAAATGTTTAACAAGCCCATTTAAAATATACTGAAACTGAAGTCAATAGATTTATAAGAGGTAAGGACTGGGATGTTCATCCTCTTAATTCAGTATTCTCTCCACTTACGGCAATAACCTGTGAATTGTCTTCGTCACAGCCTGGGTTATAGATGGAGTACAAAAACACTAACAAGCGTGTTTTGTATCTCTGAATACCACTGATTATAATATAGATGTGTTTTGAAACTTTGTTTTTAGATGACTGCTGCATTTCAGAATGACTAGGAGTGGAAGAATGTCTTCAATGTTTTACTGAAATTTAAAATAAATACTTACAGGTTTAATAAGCTGTCAGCTACAGGATTGGAACTAGAAGTATATTTATTTGTGTTTCATCTCATTCTTTACACTTCACTGCCTTTAAACATCTAGGGAATCACAGAGTTGAATTGCCCTGATAAGCTTATACTAATTTCCCAATAGCCAATTAGTTATGTATATGTATGCAAATAGATGGTGTTTGACAGTTTTAACTCTAATTAACAGTGGGCTATTATACTATATGATATACAAATAAAGAAAATATGCTAAATATTATAGTGTTTCAATATATTAAATAACCCTATATGTGGGATAAAAAATATATCCCCAATATACATATATAACCATATATATTATATAATATATATAATTTTAATTGATATTAATGAATAATAATAGATTGCTATAGCTCATTATAGATTTGTATAACAAAAAATAAATTTTTATAAAGTATCTATTCTTATACTCATTACTTTTTAATTAATTTCACACATTTTTCTTTGATACTCAGAAGGGAATGAAAAATATAAAGCTCTAAAGATCTTTGTTTCATTTTGCATTTTCATTTCACTTGCTTTGCTTCCATATGGTTTTCTCCAAGAGAAATCCATATCATCACAGATAAAAGATAACAAATGATTTCATGATCATAGGCCTTCTGATGAAAAAGAAATGAAGATAGGTCTCCATATGAATAATAAGTAGAGTCAGAAGAATAAAAATATCGAATAGGTCATGAGGAGTAACTTGAAACCTAATCTACACATAGCACCCACTCCTAACTACTGCATCTCTGAAAAAAACGTATATATGCAAAGTTCAGATTTTGACAGAGATCGCTTTATCCCTTATAATTCAAAGATTCAGAATTTTGTTCAGAGTTCCCTGGTACAGAATGCCTTTGATGTGCGCAGTGGTTGAAGTAGTTTTGAAAAAGGTACATGGAACCGAAAGTAACAAAGAAGTTGAAGAATATTTTTAAAAAAATATTTAAGGCATGTCACTTCATTTCAGATTTTAGAATTAGAGAGAATAATTAGAATAAAGCTGAAATCCCCAATAACTAAGGTGAAACCAAAAAACTTAAGAAAGATTGTTTTGACCATTAAATCAACAGTTTTTAATTGCATATTAGAGAATAACTTTGATGCATAATTGGTCAATTTTCAAAAATAGGCAGGATTTTTTGTTGTTGTTTAAAGGTTCAGATTCATAATACTGAGCATTCCAAATGAATGAACCAGTCAGTTAGGAACTATAAAGATTGGCATGAATGCATTATGTAGTTCTTGTGCAAATATAGTTCAGAAGCTTGAACTAGAGAGATTCAGGGGAAATAAAGTAATTACCTTTCTTTTTGGTACTATCAATGATGATATAAAGCTTTATATAATCATTCTAGTTTACAAAAGCCTAAACCATTATAATCGCTAAAGTAATTTCAAGAAAAATAAGGTATTCTAAATCTTCTAAATTTCAAGAAATATTCCCTAAATCAGAGTGTAAGGCAGTGTGGTGGAATAAAACGGAGAAAAAGAGAGAGAAAATGTGTGTGTGTGTGTGTGTGTTTGTGTGTGTAAATTTGAGTCTTATGCAGAGTTTGATTTTCATCTCCAGTACTTATTTATGTTACTTTTAATTTATTTGGAGTACAGTTTTCTTCTCTCTAAAACAGCATTAATAACATATGCCCTGTGACGTTGTTATAGGTATTCATGTGAACAGATGTAAAGTCCTTTGCTCAATGATGGCACACAGAAGGACTAAAAAAATGCTATCAATTATTTTCAACACAGCAAATTACTTGGAAACACTAGTAAACTTATTCAATTCTTAAAAACCCAGAATTATGCAATCATTTACATTCAGTAAAATCCTGTATATCATTGAGTGATCTCATCAATGATATGAGAATTAATTTAGGAAGTCATAGGTATCATTCTTCTATTAAATATTTTCTGAATGTTTTATATCCATAGGGAATATAAATGATAAAGCAAGACAATGTTCAAGAAATATCACATGGTAAACAGCCTATAGTTAATATCTATTCTTAGATACTCAAATTCCACAGTAATTTAGAATTTTAAAAAGTGGTTTCATAGTACAAGCTGTATGGTTCTGGTCTTTTCTTCTGCTCTCTCTCCCACATACACTCTATTTCAGTCATTACAAATTATTTCCATTTCTCCTAATAATTTTCATTCACAACTTGTGCCTTTAATTATGCAGCTCTTTGGCCGGGAATGTCTTTTTTTACTATAAATTGTAAGTTACAAAGAGGCAGGAATCGTTCTCTGCCTTTTAAGGGCTCTGTGCTCACTGTATGTCAAGTACATAAGAATATCTGTAGAAAGAGTAAATGTCCATCAGAATTCTTCCTTACTTCCCAAGACTTGTCTCAAGGCAAGTTCAAAATTCTTCCTCGGTGAATCATGTCGAACATTTTATCCCCATCACAGAATTACATACCTCATCCTTTAAGCTTCCAAAACATCCCATGTTTGCAGCTAGTTAAAAGTGGGTATAGGAAAGGGAGAAATGGCATTAATCTCTTTAAACTCTATCTAAAATAATATTTTAATAATACACATAATAATAATAATTCTCGGATTCACCATTCCATAGCCCTGAAGATGTTAGTACAATATTGGTGATTCTGTCTTTGATAAATCATGACCCTCCTTGAATTCAAATTCATCTTATGTAAATTATGAAAATCTGTGATAATGTTTCTACATAGATTCCTATGAAACCATGGTTTTATGATAGACTGTGAAAATTCAGATAGATTAGTAACTGTAGAGTTCAAACAATAAAAACCCAGGAATACCTATGGACTTTGAACAGATTTTCAGGTATCATTCATTTTTGTAAGCTTTAAAAAAAAAAGAAGACAAATAACCAATAATGATAGCAAGTTATTAGATAGAAAAAGAAAAACCAGAGACTATAGAAATTCAGCAAGTAGAAGAAATAGCAAAAAAAGAAAATAAACTAAATTATTATATAACAGAGGTGTTTAAAGTTTATTTTAAGCAGAATTTAAGACAAAACATGACAGATCTTTAATGTTTCCTGTTTTTCTAGGAGTGCAATAATAAACAAACATAGCGATGTTTGTCTAGGTACAGAAAGGGCATCAAAACAGCCATTTTTAAATTTATGTGCATTGCACATTTTGCAAACAAACTTACTTTTACCAATTTTAGATGAGAAATGGGAAGTAAAAAATCCCTGGCTCTTAAAATCCTCTATTATTCTCTTTGTTTTGTTGTTGACTGCATTAGCAACATGTCCCAATTTATTATCATCAGCTTCTATTTTTAAAAAATGTTGTCCAGAGACTGTCATCATTGGTCTTAGGGTTTTCCAAAATGATTTATATCATGTTTGCTTCCCTTCTGTGAGCTTTATGGTTGTCTCACTCTTTCACTGTGATTTTTCGGTGGTAGAGGAGGAACAGCCTCAAAATAGCCTGAGAAGTTGTAATTGTAAAGGATTAGTGGATCATTTTAGCCTATGTTTTCTTTTTGTAGACTGAAATTTTTAACTTCAAATTTGTTTATATGGTGATAGGGAAGAAGTGAGAGAAGAGCCAATTTTTTATTGAACATTTTCTGTGGTAGACATGAAAGAGCCTCTCCTAATTTTCCATGTGAAAATAGCTTTCCTGTAATGGGAGTGAATATTACAGTGTGGAAATCGTAGCAAATCCCAGATCTTTCAATAAAGTCCTAAACCTGCCTCTTCCTAATTAATTTGTTATTTAGTCCACTAGTCCACAAACTTTATGCCTAACACTACACTTTAACTCTCCGCTAGTGTCTTTGACCTTATAGATTTTCTATAACTAATGCTTCCTGCTGTAAGCATTAATATATAGTCAGCCAATTGAATAATAGTGTTAATTTAACATTTCTTTTTTTAACCTCAACTTCTAATTTTTTTTTTTACTTTTTTTCTATCTTGAATTTTCTGTTGTTTGTTTGTTTGCAGTGAGTATTATAGATTTGAGGCTTGTAGATAAAACTGGAATGGACTTGAAATTGAGAAGTGGAAATTATTTTATGCCAGTCTTAATTATTAAACAACTATCATTAGCAAGAGTATATTCCCCAAATCCTGTGTACATTGATTTATTCACTGGCTAAACATGTCTTGAGTAATTTTTCTAGTCACCCTGTTTTGAATAATGGACTAAAAGGAATTTCATTTCACCTCATCTATCCCTGCATTAAATGTAATATTTTAAGATGTGCAAATTTAGAATAGCAATTTCTTATTTTTATATGAAGTGTTGAAATGTTTAGAGTTGCATGAAGGGATTATTACAATATGTGATATGCACTCCCAGCTTCCATCATTTTCAGGTTGCCATAATATTAATCCAGTAATCTAGAAGATTTTAAGATCATCAGACTTGAATTAAGTCACCAAAAACTAGCTAGTTCTTTCTTTCTTTCTTTCTTTTTTTAACATTTTGTTTTTATTTATTTACTTGACAGATGGAGATCACAAGTAGGCTGAGAGGCAGGCAGAGAGAAGAGGAAGCAGGCTCCCTACAGAGCAGGGAGCCTGATGTGGGGCTTTATCCCAGGACCCTGGGATCATGACCTGAGCTGAAGGCAGAGGCTTTAAACCACTGAGCCACCCAGACACCGCAAAAACTAGCTATTTCTAATTTGCACTCATAGCTCACATTCAGCAGGCTTAGGCACTTTATGTTCGTTAGTCTAATTTCACTTTGATTATATTTTTATCTTGATTTTTTATTCTAAAGTTTTCTTAGAAATATAGATGTTTTGACAAGACAAGAAACCAGAAAAAAATGTAAACTTCTGCAACCCCATTTCCTAGATGTAAAACACACTGTATTAATTTGCTCACAAAAAATGTATTCTATTAGGCAAAACAACATTTAGATGCATCTCTTTATGAGAATTTCACTATCCATAAGTAAATATATTTTTGAAAAAATTACCATTCTCCTACATGTAAAAAAACTGTTGTGTACCTCTTAAGAATAGCATTATAATTGCAAGCACTTTCCAATATTATCAAATATTTCTTAAAAATATTTCAGTGTCACCATATATTAGCATGCACACTCCATGGTTTAAGATATCTAAGTATATGTTTCCAAATTTTATGTAATTGTTATATTAAAATTTTTTGTACCTATCTTTTCCCACAGTTCTGATTATTTCTTTATTTTGTATAAGAAAATACACCATAAATTTGTTTATATGGTGATAAGGAAGAAGTGAGAGAAGAGCCAATTATTTATCAAACATTTTGGGGGGTGCCTAGGTGGCTCAGTCCTTAAGCAACTTAATTTAGCTCAGGTCATGATCCCACCATCCTGGGATCTAGACCCACACTGGGCTCCCTGCTCAGCAGGAAGCCCGTTTCTCCCTCTCCCCCTCCCCCAGCTTGTCTTCCCTCTCTCACTATGTCTTTCTCTGTCAAATAAATAAATAACATTTTTAATTAAAAAATATTATTTTTAAATTAACTTTAATTTTTAGTTTAATTTAATTAAAATCAATGAAATTAAAAATAAATATAATGTAAATAATATAAATAAAATAATTTAATAAAAGTAAATAAACACTTTGGTAGGTTTTGTAAAAATAATTTAAAGTTATGTTTATTATTTCTACCTCATCAAACACTGCTTCCTTTCTCACGTTTTCTGATGACAACAGCGAAATGCTTGTTTCCCACATGTACCTTGCTATCATTTGTCCCTGGTTGTTTGCCTACCTAAGTTTTGTTCAGTAATTAAAATTTAGTTCAAAAATTACTTCAGAAATTTTTGCCTTATTTCCCAAGGCTGGATGACATGATCTTTGTTGTGCCCTCATAATAGGCCACATATGTCCTGAATAGGACATGCATATTTGTGCATATTTCTGTGTCTCACTCAAGAATGATTGTCATAGTTCTCTTTGTAGACCCTGTGACCAGTACATTGACTAGCATATAGTAGACACCAAATAATTTATTTTTGTATTAATTATTAAACCGATATGTTATTCAAACATAAATTTGATCTTCACAGTAAACTTTCTGTGTGGAAATGATTTTCCACATTATACTGAGTAAAATAAGCATAAAACAGATTATTTGCCTGGAGATACATAGCTAGAAAGTGTTTCCAGGGTTTTTTGGGAACCAAACATGGACCATATGAATCTCATTATATTAATCTCTCAAGTCATCAAACTTGACACAGGACATCAAATGATGGAAATGGCCAAACAATTTGGAAAATAAGTTTGGAGCTTAGGAAGTATTTGGTTACAATAAATATCACTGAATTGGCCTATATGATATTACCAGTGAATTTCTTTTTTTTAAGATTTTATTTATTTATTTGACAGACAGAGATCACATGTAGGCAGAGAGGCAGGCAGAGAGAGAGGGAGAAGCAGGCTCTCCCCCAAGCAGAGAGCCTGACGTGGGGCTCAATCCCAGGACCCTGGAATCACAACCCGAGCCGAAGGCAGAGGCCACTGAGCCACCCAGGCGTCCCATTAGTGAATTTCTATTATCTTTTCCATTATGTTTTATTTCTACATTTTACATTTCTTCGTAATTAAAAAATATTATGAATGGGTTATCATTAAATAGTGAATGAGATGATAAATCTTTTTTTGATAATTATTCATATATGGGTCTATAGAGGGAGGATATGAGAAATATAATATTACTAATAAATACTTTATAGTATAATATTTAAAATATGATTTTTCAAAAAGCCTATGGTTGTTGGTGTGCATGTAAAATTGCCCTTTAAAAAAGAATTTTGGTCTCAGCTAAAGGAGTAATTCTAGGAAGTTCATCTGTACCTACCACAATAATTTACATTGTTCCAAAATGGTATTCTGTACCAGTATAATGGCAAAAAGGAAATAACATGAGTTTGGAATCAAATAGAGATACCGTTGATTCTGATGAGTGTTAAAGTTTGTAAAATATTGTGTAGAGCAATATGTTAGCTTCCTGTTTGTCTGTATTAAGCTTAAAACTGTAAAAGTTGTGTTACAGCTTAAAACACCTGTCCTCGATCTAATCATTCTGCAGGTCAGAAGTGAGCTGCAGATTAAGAAGTTGGTTAGGTTCTAACCGGATGTCTGGAGGCTGACAAGAAGGAAGTCAGGGCCGACGATGAGAAAGCCAGAGGCCTGTCCAGGCAGCATTCCAAAACAAAACCATAAGAAACTGGATCAAACTGAACAGGTCCAAGATGGCTGACAAAGTAGGCTGGAAGCCGTAACAAGGAAGAAAAGGCACATAACCCACATTCCTAAGAAACGACATTGGTATCAAGAAGTCTTTGTTTCAAGTAATGAATATTCCACTCTCTTCTTAACAACTGTCAGCAAAAGACAGAGACGCACGCCACATTGCATAGCTCTCCCTTGAGCTTCTTGGCTCTACATCTCAAGATTGTATTTTCACTTTAATACACTTTCCTGCTTGTACTACTCATCAGCTGTGTTGTGTTTGTCCTTGAATTCTTTATCCTGACGAGACCAAGGCCACTTCGAGGACATCACTTGAACTGGTATGGTTGAGGCCTCAGGCCCAGAGAGCTCCTTATTTCACCCTCCAACACAGCTATATTCTCAGGGTTTCAGAGGCCAAAATCAAAGTGTGGACAGGGCAGCATCTTATCTGGAGGATGGAGAGAAGAATTTGAATCCAAATTCATTCAGGTTTTTTAACAAAATCCATTTCCTTGACACTCATTTCCTACAGCCTGAGGTCCTCATTTTCTTGTGGACTGTTGGCAGAGGGTCACCTTCCGCTCCTAGGAACAGTTCTTGGGTCTCTTCCATCTCTGCCCCTCCTTCAGAAAAGCCAGCAATGGAATATCTTCTCATGCCAAATCTTTCTCATACTTTGAATCTCTTTAATTTTTCCTTCTGTTCCCAGGTAAAGAAAACTCCACTTTTAAAGGGCTTGTGTGATTAAATTATGCTAACTTAGATAATTTTTATTTCTGCTTTTTAAAATAAATTTCTGCATTTCTCAAGTTTTCTATAATCAACATAATTTTCTTATATTTAAAAAAGAAAAATACTTGTCTTGGAATAGAATTTGGCCTTACCTTATATAATTTTTAATTGGCCATTTAAATGAATGAAGCCATATTATTCTTGGGTAGCAGGTGAATTGGAAATCCTGTGGGTACCCAGCATGTGAACTACTGTTTAGATGCATGAAAATTTCCCACTATACACATTTTGTTGAGAGACAAACATTTTAGATACATCATTTCTTAGCACCTGCTAAGTGCTAACTTGGGCTTGGTTTATCAGATGACCCTGCCCTGAATATTATATCCAAATATCTAAAAATTTTTAAACTAATGATGCAGAGACAGAGTAGACATTTCACTTTGGAACACAGTATGAACAGCAACATCTAGTCTCCAGGTAAACAGATGTAGTAATGACTCCCCAGTTTCTTTAGTAAATTACGACTGTTTTAGAAAACAATATCAAAAAATTTCTCTGGAACCAGTTCAACTAACAGTGATTTCACTACCGTTCCACTAGTATCATGACTATATGCATATCAGTTTCCAAAACATCACAACTGTGAACTCTTGACAGGATTTTTAACAATTACCTGAAGATACCAAAGAGCAAGCCAGTACTAGAAAGGAGTAAAAACATGGAAAAGGGGATGACTCTGACAAAGTTTCCCATTTTTATGGCTTCTTACATGAGGACAGACATAATCTGTACTATATGGGACGGCCAAACTCCAATGGAAAATCCAGGGGTGCCTGGGTCACTCAGTGGGTTAAAATCTCTGCCTTTGGCTCAGGTCATGATCCCAGGGCATCGGGCTCTCTGCTCAGCAGGGAATCTGCCTCGCCCTCTCTCTCTGCCTACTTATGATCTCTTTCTGTCAAATAAATAAATAAAATCTTTAAAAAAAAAAAAGAAAAAGAAAATCCACATTGTTTCTGGCCTGAAGAACTAGAAGATAGGGTTTAAGGTGATCATAGCCATTCTAGTGAGGGGTAGAAACTCTGGGAAAGCAGAGAGGACAAGATGTTAAGACCTAAAATATGTCAAACTCAAGAAGAAATAGATTTCCCAGTGTCAAAAGAAAATTCAGAAAGCTTTTCCCAAAAAGACTATTTTATTGAGTAAGAAAGAAAGTTTCCAAGAATAGAGAGACTTCCAAACTCAAAGTGGTAAGAAGCTGGGGTCTCCGCAGCGTATGGCTGTTTGTAAAGAAGGCATGAGGAAGTGCATTGTTTTCGGTTGTGATTGGTTATTAAAGACTTATATTCTTTTTAAGGTAGCAGCTCAGAATGAGCTCATCTATGTGTAGCTGATTAGCAAGGAAGCTGGGAGATTACACTGACACGAAGAAAGCTTAAATTTGGGAGGGGGGGGGCATCGGGATGGCTCAGTCAGTTAAGCACCTGCCTTCTCCCAGGATGGAGCACTGCATGGGGCCCTCTGCTCAGTGGGAGTGAGCAATCTGTTTTTCCCTTCCCTGTATCCCCCTTCCCTCCCCCCACCCCATCTGGTGCTCTCTCTCTTTCTTGCTCGCTCTCAAATAAATAAATAAACTTTTATTTATAATTTTTAAAAAAGCTTAAGTTTTATTTAAATTCAGAGTTAGATTTAGGGGAAATCAGGATTGTTTCGCTTTTGATTATGTGGCTATAGACGTTTGCTTTGAGAACATACCCAAACTATGACCTCCATTTTGGTTTAACACCACTGATAGCAATTTTCAACCATAATGAGAATTTCAATTTTGTATTATTTTATAGTTTACCAAGCACTATTACATACTTTGCTAACCCTTATTAGAAATTATAAAATACATACATGAATAGAGAGGGAGATTGTGAATATTTAATTAACTTTCCTAAAACCAGAGAAAATGATATAAATGAGTACCAAAATTCGAAAGCTAGCTTTAACTTCTTGTCTTCTTTCTCCTTGATCCAGAAAGTCTGATTATGTGGATCTGGATGGGGCCCAGACATTTCTACTTTAAACATATGTCCAGGTGGTTTTGATGCCTGTGGTTCTTGGATAAGGAATCTGCTGAGGATAAAATAGGTAGGAGTCACTGAGGAGAAAAGCAACTGCAAGGACCACCCTAGTCCTGGCAAAGACTGCCACCTTTAATTTCCCCATTTTCTTGGCAAATCCAAAGCACAGTCTGCATTTTAAGCTCTTAGAATGTGCAGACGTCCTATCAAGAATTTTCATACCCTTCATCTATTTTTAGTACTCAAAACAATCTGTCAGGGTGGGTATCCCAAACTCTATGGTATAAATTAATAATCTGTAGCACAGAGTGATCAGCCACTTGATCAAGGAATCCAGACAGAATGTATATTAAATTCAGATCTGTTTGATTGTCTCTAGAATGTCATATGCTATCCTAAGCCATTCCCGACAACTGAGCTATTCCAATGCAGGAAAATACAGAAGAGAAGTATGCAAAGACAGAGATTTCTCCCTCCTCCCACCCCGCATGGATCTTCTTTTAAAATACTCATTGTAAAAAGATGGGGAAGAATCTTTTTTTCTAATTCTAGTCTACTGTCGGGGTACCTGGGTGGCTCAGTTGGTTAAGTGTCTGCTTTTGGCTTGGGTCATGATTCTGGAGTCCTGGGATGGAACCCCGCCCCCATGTCCATGTCCTCAGGCTCCCTGCTCAGGGAGGGTGGGGTGTTGGAGGTGTGCGTGTGTGGGGGGTGGGGGGTTCATTGGGGGGGTGTGGTGGTGTGGGGGGGTGTTCTTTTCTTGCTCTTCCCCCTGATTCTTTTCTCTCTCTCACTCTCTTTCCAATAAATAAATGAAATCTTTGAAATTTTTCTTAAAAATAAACCTAGTCTCTAGTCTGTTTCAGGAGAAATTTTTCTCAACATTTTATTATACTAAACATCTTAATATGAGCATATCACTTCTTGTAATTTCAGATGCTTCTTAAAGAAAAAAAATTCATATACTATCACAAATTTTACTTAAGAATGGGTTAAAAGATTAGAATTATTTAAATGTGGATGTAATTACTGAGTTAAAGTCTTTAATTTCAAAAGAAGAGTCACAAATGATCGGAATCTTTCCATAGCTAATTTTTGCATTTTTAACTTTCTTTTCTTTCCCATTAATGGCAAAGTTTACACTTTCTTTTTCACTGAGCTCCCTGCCTCACCTGTTAGCAGCCACTCGCTCTACCCTACCTCTTCTCCTGCAATTAAAATTTGGCCTAAAAATGTCTCAGTTCTTTGTTAGTGTAAAGTCAACTCTACTGAAATTTCCTCTTTAATATGAAGTAAATGCAATTTGGTAAAAGATATCCTGGATTTAGGTTTTCTTTGTCTTCACACTGAATTGCAGTGTGATGTCTACCACTCAAAGTTTATTCCACTGTAAAATGAGAATTAAAATTACCATTCCACAAATTTACTGTGATGTCTACCACTCAAAGTTTATTCCACTGTAAAATGAGAATTAAAATTACCATTCCACAAATTTACTGTGAGAAATATTAAATATATATGTCAAATGTTTTTGTACCATGAAATAAACTTAGCCTACAATAGAATCTCATTGTCATTGTGATGTTTGATTTTAAACAATTTTGCCTATCCAAGTAGATCATAGTTGTTTATTTTACACTTGGGTAATAATCACTAGGGCTGAAATTTTATACTTTCCTATTTAGGAATGAATGTTGGAGAAGCATGCTGATTTATCAGGGTTAAACTCACAGGGTCCACGTGCCTTCGATTTTTAAAATCGCAGTCTTTTTGCTATACGAAACCCCAAATATGAAAAGTTTTTATCTCAATTATTTAGGTCTCTGAAGAAATTTTATGTCAATTCTTGGAATGATTAAATATTTGTAAAAGAAAAGACTGTCTGAAATGAATTATTCATCTCTGGCTATGTCTTTGTGAATAGGTTAAATCTTCATTTTTAACCTTTTTAAAGATATCCTCACCTCCCATTTTTTAACATTAAATAAGAGTAAAAGATGTAACATGTTTCATTCCTCAAATTTTAGCATGATTACAGTTTTCAAATGAAAATAATTCTCTAGTCTAGAAACATGATTACACTGTGAAAACACTCGCTTAACATTACAGTCGTTGCATTCCAAAAGTTAGTTTATATATATATATATATATATATTTTTTTTTTTTTTTTTTTTTTGCTGCATTCGTTATAGCTATCTTAATGAATACTGTTTGACAAATACATAGTTCCTAGAAGATGACTTCAGGCTGCAGTATTAACTGGCCAAGTAAAGTGTTGAATTTGTCAGTGAGTTATCATATATTACTCTACGTCTAGTGAAATTATATTTCTAAGTATGTATTCATGGCTCCTAAACTAATAGGTCATTATTACAATTATGTTTACTAGTGAACAGGATTTTGTTCCTACTGTTTTGAAGAGACCCCCTGTAATTAATGACTCTACATAGGCATTAATCACATCCTCTATGAAGGAGCCTAATGAAGCCGAGGAGGTGGTATCCTTATGGTGCTAAATTATATTTTGCCCCACAGGGGATGAAATTCTCTTTTAATAATTCCTAAAAAGATAGATAATAAGAACAAGAAAATGACATATTGAAAAATAGTACTTTAATTTTAATTTAGAGAAAAATTTATTTGCAAAGAGGAAGCTTTCCTCTTCATGTCTTTCCCCTTCTTTCTTGTCAAGATATAACACAGTCTGTGGTTCCTAGTTCACAATTCGGTTTGGAAATGAAGATAGATATGTGGGAACATTTTCCTTTTCTCATACTAAGAATCACTTGTAGAACTTAACTGGATCATATCCTAATAGCAAAAGAATATTTTACTGGTTTTATATATGTGAAAATGATTTCAGAACTACAAAGCTCTGTATAAGCAGGCTGGTACTCACTGTCACTTTTAAATTTTACCTCACAACTAATTAAGGCCTGTTAAAAATTTTGCCAAGAAAAATGAACTAATTAAAATGGAGAGACTTCAGAAGAATGCTGTTCAGAAGAGGATGAATATCGCAGATTAAGATTTCTGGGGGATAATTATAATTGGAAATTAGCAATAGTTTGTCTTTTCTTTAAAGTGAAAGAACAGAAAAGCTTCCAACTTTAAAATCAAATTAATTATAGAAGGATGGTAGAGCTATTCTTGATGCCTTCTTTTTCTTATCTTCTACATCTAATATATAATCTCCCTCTCTGGCTGGTCTTGCCTCCTTCACATTCTCCAAACTACCTAGATGGTCCTCTTGGTCAAAACAAGAACAATACAGTTTATTGACATCATCTCTGGCCTTTAGCCACACATCCAGCTCCTAGGGACAGTCCTCCCCATCTTCATATATGATTTTTCTTCCCTGTGTCTGTCCCCAGAGTTAACTTCCGGAACACAAAACGCATCTTGTCTCTCTCCTAATTAAAAATTCAGCGTCTCTTGTAATGGTGAATTCATAGGTCGACTTGGTGAGGTTATAGTGCTCTGTTGTTTGATAAAATAGTGCTCTGGATATTGCTATAAAGATATTTTTAAGCCTGTGATTAATATTCAAAAAGCCCTTTACCCTAGTAGTGTGTGTGGGCTTCATCCAATCAGTTGAAGGCCTTAAAAGCAAAGACAGATTTCATAAAGAAAAAGCAATGCTTTTCACGACTTAAACATAGAAACTGCGTCTGCCTGAGCTGTCAGCATGGTTTCTCTCTCTATTTTGATAGGCAGATAGATAATGGATGATAGATAGATAGATAGATATGATAGGTATAGAGACACAGTTATAGGTATGGATACCTGTATTTTTTGTTACTCTGGAGAATGCTAAATCATCAGTCTCTCCAAAACCTTCTGATAAAGTGTGTGCTTAATTCCAGGCTCTCTATGCCTGCCTTACATGCTCAGCCTCATGTCTCCAATCACTCAGCTCCCCTGTCATGTTGAATTTGTGGAGTCTTTTCTCACTTTCTGGACTACAAACATGGCCTTGGTATATTTTGTCCCATTTAATACCTGCCTACAGTCCTCTGGAACTCAACCCATGCATCAAATTCTTTTCTTCCTTCATCCCCCATGACTGCAAAAGTGGATTAGGAAGTTTCCACTCCTAGAACAACTTTTGGGTACCATTACAGTAGCACTTTTCACATGCTAATGATGGACTTAATGTCTAGCTCACCACTGTATCTTTCTAAAGGGCAAAACCAACATATTTTCTATGCACCCGCAGTTTGTTGCAATTCTAAGCATGTATTAATTGTTGAAAGAACCAATCTGTAATAAATTCACTGGATCATGTAATTCTACCAAGGTTACTAGAAAAGTTACTTATTCTCTTTCCTGTTTGTATTATTCATTTAAAAAATATACTTAAAACATATATATACCATTTTACTTTTTGAAGGGGATCTGAAGCTATTATGGGATTCGGAAGGAGAAAGAGGAATGATAACAAAGTGTTTTATTTTGTATATTAAATGGAACTCTGCCAAGTGCTCAAACTAAAGAAGCAAGAAAATGAAATAAAAATAAAAGAAGCAAGTAAACTATAATGATAAGGGTGTTTATTGTGTGTCAAGCTTTGATCTAAATACTTTGTGAACTTAGGTATGAAAATTCCATGAAGAACATAATGTTCTTACCTACAGATAAAATACAGATGGATTTTATAGAAGAAAACCAAGACACAGAGAATTTGAGCAATTTGCCAAAGGTCCCATAGATAGAAAGGGACCCAGGTGAAAATGACCCATAAAGTTTAAATCTAGCACCTATATGCTTAACCACTCTATTTCTTAATTCCTGATGTACCATAATAAATATGAGTAACTATCTAGCCTTCCAGTCCTTCTAGTTCAACCATTTGTGCAATAGCTATTTTTAAATTTAGCCATTTTGAGTGATCAAATACTAGTAATTTCTAATTAGTGAATATAAACTTCTGGCTATTCTCTTTCTTGTGTTTATTTATTTTTAATATGTACTTGGTCCAGATTTCTAAAGTCATGTCAAATATACTGTAGCCAGAGGCAGGCTTTTAAAAAGCCAACAAAACAAAGCAAAGAAAAATAAAAACAAAGAATTAAAAATAAACTTTTATCATGGCAGTATCTTGCTAAATGTGATTATATGGCCTATTTTGGGTGTTGCTAGAAGAGAAGAGGTGATAGTAAAAAAAAAATGTTTTATACACTTTAGAATTTGTATTTGATAAGATGATACAATATGGTTATCCAGTTTTTCTTCAGAAACAGAAAGGACATGTTCCTTAAACATTTTTAGCACTGAGTCCAAGCAGATAAGGATCTCCATTTCATGTCAGTAATAATTTATGTATAGTAACTTAAGTATTAGCTTCTATAAGAATCCATTTCCAATTACCAAGAGACAGATATGAGCAATTTGTTTGGAGATTCCTTAAAATGAATAATCTTAGGGTTGTAACAGATGTGATTATTGAACTCTCTCTCTCTCTCTCTCTGTCATAGAGAGCCGGGGCAAGGAGGGATCTTCCCCTTTTTTCTTAAAAGCAGGAGATAAATTTCCTGTGTGAAAAATGACCTTTCTTGTCGAAACAATTTTAACCTTCTTTCTGCTGGTTATTCAAAGTTACAAGCAATGGTAGGTACATGAGAACGCACCCTTCAGGACTTCCGTCTTCTGCACCAAAGTAATCCATGGCTGTGCTTTGTTCTGTAATTTTCTGTACCTTCCCCATGGTACAATTTTAATGTGGCGATTTGTGATTGGATGATAATTTCCAGAACATTTGCAAAACTTTCATAGCAATTAGTACTTGCAGAATTATTACTTTTAGTTTTTATTTTATTTTATTTTTGTTTTTTAATTTCATAGAGAGAATGAGAGAGAGAAAGCATGAGCTGTGGGGGAGGGACAGAGGGCAAGGGAGAGGGAGAAGCAGAGTCTTTGCTAAGAAGGGAACCTGACACATGCTCCTGGGCTGGATCCCAGGACCTTGGGATCATGACCTGAACTGAAGGCAGATGCTAACCGACTGAGCCACCCAGGGGTCCCAGAATTATTACTTTTAGAATAGTATTCGTGATAGTCAAAATATTTCTCAGGTGATAATTTTGTAAGAAGGATGTTTTTGCTTTTACAAATGCAGGCCAAATGTAGGTTAGTTTAGGAAGCTGTCACCTAATATAAACTTATTAAAGAATGTCCATAATAAAACAAATAATTCCTCTGTTGCATGAACCACCTGTGTTACTTCAAGCACTAAAAACATTATCAAAACACTTGAAACACACATGTTCCAGCAGCAGTTTTTGAACCTTCAGTGGAAAGATGGACTGACATTGAAGGTTCACTGGTTATGTGGCATCCAGTAACATCAAGCTGATTTTCTGACACTGCCATTTCAAAAGCTAGTTTCTGAAGTGGGTAAGCCGCCGAAGATATCTTTAAATTTTCAGTTTGTCTTAAATAAAGAGTTGCCACAACTCACAGCAACTTCCCCCTTTTTTAAAAAGATTTTATAAATAAGTAAATAAATTTGACAGAGATCACAAGTAGGCAAAGAGGCAGGCAGAGAGAGAGAGGAGGAAGCAGGCTCCCCACTGAGTAGAGAGCCCGATGAAGGGCTTGATCCCGGAACCCCGGGATCATGACCCAAGCCGAAGGCAGAGGCTTTAACCCACTGAGACCCACGGGCACCCCAACTTACCCATTTTTAAAGAGCCTCCCTTCCTCATCAGCCCCATGGACATCCATGATGGTCATGCTCAGACAATGCCAGCAACAGGCTAGTGTGCACGCTGCTTAGACATGATCGAGAACGCTAGTCAGAACAAAGGAAAAAAGCTAAAATTTTCAGTCCTTCAACATGAGATTATATCAGCCATTTAGTTTGATTTTCTCTCTGTTTCAATGACACTGTTATTAAAATTGCTGATATTTCTATAATATTTACAAAAGTATATTTTATGCTTTAATTTTCTGTACTGACTTTTTTTTATGGTCTCTTCATTTTCATGGCTCTTGGCTATTTAGGTTTTATAGTTTTATCTTCTCAAACATAATGCTTTGTATGATGGATTTGCAAATCCTGAAATATTGTCATTGCCCATTACTAACGATCTTAACAATTGATTGCTTACTGCAAACTCTTTGAAACTTTAGTAACAATTCAGTGATTCTAAGGTTATGCCTACTTAAGTGAAGATTAGGAATTAATGTTATTAGTCATTCTCCACTAAAAGAAAATATGTCTATTTCAAAGAATCATGCAGCCCAAGAACAATACAACTTGAAAATAACAGCAAGAAAATAATCACCTGGGCATGGTTCCTGATATTCTTGCTTTTAGAGTCATATCAGTGGTGTAAGGAATCCAGTTCTGTAGTCAAGTAAGAAAATGCACATGTTTCTTGGGAAAGATGATGTATTGATTTGCTAATATTTGATACCAGTATTTTGGTAATACATGAAATCAAAATGACTAATTTGATCATCTAGATAGTATTGGAAACTAGCACATTCAGGTGAAAAACATGAAACAGGTAAGTTTAGATGATGGCTTTCTGTGCTGAGATAAATTGAATAATGACCCCTAAAGACAACCACATCCTAATCATCCAAACCGTGAATGTTGCCTTAAATGACAAAAGAGACTTCACAATCGTGATTAAAATTAAGACCTGAAGATAAGGAGATTATCCTGGATTATCTGGATGGGACCTAAGTGAAAACACAAGTGTCTATAAAAAGAATGTAGAGGAAATTTGACACAAAAGAAGCAGCCAGTGTGAAGACTAGAGCAAAATGCTATAAGGCTGGCTTCTAAGGTTAAGGAAGGGTCCCACAAGCCAAGAAATGCTGCTTGAGATGCTAGAAAATGCAAGGAAATGATTCTCCTCCGGAGCCTCCCAGTGGGAACAGTGCTCTGCCAAAACTTGTCTTGGACCAGTGAGACTAATTCCAGACTCCTGATCTTCAGAATAGTAAGAAAATAATCTGTGTTCTTTAAACAACCAAGTTTGTGGTAGTTTAAATGCAGACGCTATAGGAAACTAATACAAGGACTGACTGGTTTGTTATTTTGCTTGGCATTCACAGTGTGATTTGAATGAAGGCCCAGTAGTTAGAAAACCTTGTTCTTCCATGAAATACTCTTAGTTAGCATTCAAGAAGTGTCCCTCATATTGATGTTAGCAATAATAGTAAAAATAATGTAAATAGCACACTGAAAAAGATGGAATAACAATGCCTCACCAGGTGGGGAAATAATTTAGGATCTTATGAAATAGGCCTTCCATTTTATATAAATCTGAGGTACTACAAAATTTTAACTATTGTAATACAGATTCAATCCTAAACACATCAGCAAAATAGATCTAATAATGTGTAATTCACAAATGGGATGAAAAAATTTAAGGACACAAAATCTCCCCATTTAGCTCTCGCATTTAATGGATTAAAAAATAAACCTTCATCTGTTCCTCTCTTCCAATGTGCAGTCAAATGGCATGCTGGTTTCAAATATGCATGGATAGGGGTTTCAGAGCATTTTCACTTTAGCACCGATAAGTAGACCCTGGTAAAATTATTGTTGAAGGCAGGGGTCCCGACGTGTATGAGAAGAAAGTGGGTAAATCTTGGCTTTCATAAGACAAAACACGCACTTCTACCCCAGTTATAACACAGTTATAATACTCCTAGAAGTTCTCAGTGGCTTGTTTGTTAATGTATATTATATCCAAATCCAGGTTTTAAGTTGTGGCCATCATCACAAGTCCATGGGACCTAAGGAGCAGAAGTTTTACAATGGCGATATGGATGATGCACGACTGTGCCTAAGAACATCGTGGGGTATGTTGATGCAACGGAAACTAAACAAGGAAGTGATCCAGAAGAATGCTTGGACCCTCTTGTGCATGAAATGAAACTTCCTGAAAAAGCCTTGTCAATCTCTTCTAAAATGGAGCGATAGCATTTTTTAAAAATTAACTCAAAAAAAAAAAAAAAAAGCTTTGATACATTACCGATTTAACCAGGTGATTTTTGAAGCTTTATCTCAAATGAGAAGATTCAGACTATCAGAGAAACCAAAAGTGAGATTTGGAATGTAGTACCCGTTATATACTCAGTAAATGGATTTTGATAGAGTGAATACACGGATCTGTGCCAGAATAGTAAGGATGTCATCCAACATGCCGTCAAAGTCAAGTCTTTTGTTTTGAAGGTATAAGCAACAACAACAAAAAAATACTTTGCAGCTTAAAAAAGAAAAAAGGATCAGTGATAGGAGCACCATGGAAAATGCATTAGTTAAGCTTTAGTTTTGTTATTTATATCAATGCATTATTACTGTTTTGGATGTTTACCAAGTATATTAATTTCTTAGAGCCATGATCCTTCCGAAGACTCTAAGGAAAATATGCCCCATGCTTCTTCCTAGCTTCTGGAAGTTGCTGGAGATTCTTGGCACCCCTCACTTTGTCCCTTCATCTTCTGCCTCTGCTGTCACTTTGCCTATTTCCCTCTGTGTCTGTCTCTTTGAGTCCGAATTTTTTCCTATAAGGACGCCAGTCACTTAACTAGTTAATCTTAACTAACTCCATCTGCAAAGAGCCTATTTCCAAATAAGGTCACTTTCACAGGTCCTGAGTGGACATGACTATGGTGTGAGAGGCACACCAGGCAACCCAGTACCCCAGGTCTTTCCTGGAAATACACAATGGTTCCCAACTAGACACTCTTACAAAAGATCCTTTTAGGAGTGTTTCGTTGCTGATAGTATTTCTTCACAGCCTAAACTACGTATGTTTTTAAATTGTTGAAGTTGTTTCTCTGTTTAAATGCTTTCTCTGGTTAAATGCTTTCTTCTCTTAATTCAAATAAAGTTTATTAATCACAAGTAAATTTAAGATCTATCACTCGTTAATTCTCAAGTTACTGGTTATAAAGGGTTTTGTATAGTTTTTCTGGCGTCTTTATGCTGACTGTTAGGCAATAACTAATTTTTCCCTCTTTAGTAAGTGTATAATTTTGTTCAAATTGCAATCTCATTTTCCCCCAAACCTTTTTAATACTACAGCACTTTCAAATGATGTATTTTTTTCTTTTGCATTGATCCATCTCTAAAATTATGGTACTTTCAGAGTGCTACCCACCATGCCTCCTACTTCAGTCCTGCATTTTCTTTGGCTGATAATGGGTGTGCAATTGAAAATGACTTTTTATTTTTTTAAAATTTGAAGCTATCATCTCTTATTATTATTGCTTTTTTCTCATTCCATTTCTAGAGAGAGGGAGCGGAGAAGTAGTAACCTTCCAAGCACAAAATTATTTTTACTGATTTTAGTAAAATGATAGAAGTCATACTTACAAAAACTCATATTCTGTCTGCGGCATTTTTAATGAAATGTTCAATAGGAATATATTAAATTCCTTGGAGAAATGTAAAGGCCTTTGAAACTATAAATGATCTTAAACTAAAATTCTAATTCATTGTTATCTTATGAGAATAAAACACATATTTTTATTTTAGGTATATTTCTATATACTTAAAAGTTATTTTAATTTGTAAAAAGTGTCTTATAATAGTAAATATAAAACCATATAGGAAAGGAGCTTATTTACATGTATGTATATAATAGGATGACTGTTTATGTCCAGATTACATAGTACAACCATATAAAGTAAGGGAAAATTGAAATTGTTGTTTGAAGTCAAGTTTTTTTTTTTCCTAGTTCATCTTACTAAAATATACTTAAAGTGGAATTTGTGATTCACTGAGTTTAACATAGCCTTGATGTTGAAAGTCATCCCAGTCACAGGAAAGGGTTGCTGAGATGTCTAAATAGAACCCTTTGGTTTTTCCCATCTCTGTGGTTATGTCTTTAGGCTTCCTGGTCCACGAGTGCTCTGCTGGCATCTGATAATAGATTTTGCAATTAATGAGCATAGATCTGCCCTTTGAGCTCTGGCAGCCCTCTACTTGCATTATGGCTTGAAGTTTGGCTATAACCCTCATTAGGACTCTGACTCAGAATGTTATAGGTCTATCTGTCCTCTCTCTGTAGAGACCCACTCAGGCACAATTACCAGCCAGAGCCTATAGTTCACTAATATATTACTCTTAAAGCTAGGCATGAACTTCTGTGTGTAGTCCAGAGCACAAAGTTCTCTTGGTAGCTAAATTCCAGACCTCTGCCAACCAGTTCTGTGTCACATAGCATACATTAACCAGATCAACTCATGAGGCCTTCTATTTACAGAGTTTACATGGGAAAGATCTGTCTTAGGTCTCTTTCATACTTAGTCTATTTATCAGGTCACACCCCAGGCTCTCATGAGAGGGAACTGGAAAATGCTGGAGCCTTAACATTTGCCGACAAGCCTCCATTAGAAATGCTTAGGGCTAGATGTTTCCAGAATTCACAACTTGGGTGTTTTAGAAAGGTAATCATGAATCATGTACATATACTATATATTTCATTATACGTTCAATGGGATCTGAGACAGTACTCCCAATGAAACACATTCTTTCTCTCTGTGTGTGCATGTGTGTTTGCACACATATATACACAGTCATAGCAAGTATGAACAACTCAGATATTGCCTCCCACCAGTTCAAGTCAGACACTGAGAGAAATGAGGGTAAATAACCTAGACCACTGGGATAGACCCTGATAGGCTAAGAAGACCAAGCATATGCCTGACTCCTGGGAAGCAAAACACATTTAGAAAGACCCTCTCTCATCACAATTCTCAAATTCCATGCATTTCCTTACTCAAAAGAAGCCAAAGCCCACTCCCTATTGCCTTGAGTCACTAAGTACTCCTATTCAACCTTGGATGGGGCAAGCTGCAAAGAAACGTGATGTAACAGGGCGATTAAACATGAGCATTTTAAATTTTCATGAATTATTATAGAGACTACAATACGTCAGGGTGAAGCCTGGATTCATACTCCTATTTCTCTGGCTACAGAGCCCACACTCAATCACTAATTGTCTCTCAACCATCTTCGATGCTTACTGTGTGCCGACACCTGTTAAAAATCTTTACAATTGCTAAATAATTTAATCTCACAATAACTTTGGAAAATGTGTCATTCATGTGCCACAAAACAGGACACTAACTTGACCAAGTTCATAAGGACAATAAGTGGGAGGATCAGGATTTGAATTCAGGTAACCAACAACTTCTCTCTGCCATTTCTCATAAAGAGAATCAAGACTGTAGTTACAATTCGTTTAGAAAGGATTCTACCCAAAAAATGACTCATGGATTGAAGACCTTACATTTGCAGCATGCTAAATAGAAAAGGCTAATTTTTTGTTGCTGTTTGTGTTATTTTTTGTCTATATTTTAAGGAAAATGTATTCTTTAGTGGTACCACACAAAGAAGTTCCAGTCTACCTTTGTCCATGCCATGTGATGAGCTTAAGGAGGTTAATGAAGAACTAAAGAATTAAGCAAAATGCACTAAGGGCTCAGTGACAAAGAAAATGAAATAAGGTGCTCAGATCTCTTTACCTCATATAATCACTGCTGGTGTTTAAGAAACTCTCTGAAATCTTTCTTGGCCTAAATATTGTTAGACACTGTCCAAACATGACCTGTGTCTCAAAAAGAGAACCATATAGGAAAAATTAGAGCTGGTTTCTAGCATCAATTTCATCATTTATTAACTCTGTGCATTTATACAAAATGTTCCCTAAATTTCTAAAATTGGTATAAACATATAAAACTCATGAGATATTTATGAAAATTAAATAAATCAATGATAAATTACATTGAAAAATATAATTATATGTATAAAACATAATAATATGTTTATATATAAAGAATTTGTTTAACTAGTTCACAACTACCAAATTTAAATTTAATATAGATAAAAATCATCACTAGATGCCAAAATCCTTGGATTACTTAGGATACAAGATATTCACTCCACTGATTACTTAATAACTGCAAAGGGGAAAAAAAAATTTTACAAAGGAGAAATCTGGTAATGCTACCTTTAAAAATGTCATAAAAAACTTAGTATTACCAAAAATGAAATAAATTGATTTTTTACTAAGAAGGACACAGTATCACCTATGCAATATTCTTGGGGAAAATTATTCTAAATAGGAGGAAACAATCAGGCAATTTCAAATAAAGATCATTCTATAGAACAAAGTATCCAGGCTTCTTAATGTAAGGGAAAAAAAACTATAGAATGACTCAAGAAGCCTAAAAGACTTGATAAACATAAGTGTGATTTTTTTTAAAGGTGTATTTATTTATCTGAGAGAGAGAGAGCACATGGGGGGCAGGGGAAAGGCAGAGGGAGAGGGAGAGAGAAACTCCAAGCAGACTCCATGCTGAGTGTAGAGCCAGAGATGGAGCTCGATCCCACAGCCCCGAAATTATGGGTGAGTGGAAACCAAGAGTCAGGTTGCTTAACCAACTGCACCACCCAATCACCCCAAACATATGTATGATTTTTGTCTGGCTTTTGGATTTAGAAAAAATAAAGACAAAATTGGGCAATGGGAGAAATAGAGATGCAGACTATAGGTGTTAGATTTTATTATAATAGCAAATTTCAATCTCTTGAAGCTCATAAAAGTATACTCCTTATGCAGGAGTATACCTTTGTTCTCAGGAGATAACATGATGCAAGAGCTAGGTTGAAATGGTTAAGTTTCAAAAAAAAAGTCTGTGTGTGTGTGTGTGTGTGTGTGTGTAAGAGAGAAGAGGAGAGGGAGAAAGAGTAAGAAAGAAAAGAAATAAGAGAAATAAACAGAAAAAGGCAAAGATGGCAAATGTTAACAACTGGTAATTCTAGTTAAAGGAGGACTGCATGGTTGTTTATTAATTTATTTTTTAAGACTTTATTTTTTAAAAGCAGTTGTTAAAAGTTAAAAGCTCACAGCAAAATTAAATACAAGGAATGGAGATTTCCCATATGCACATGACTTTCCCCCAACATATGCATAACTTCCTCCATTTTCAGCATTGCCCACCAGAGTGGTTCATTTGTTACAATTAGTGAACTTACACATTAATACGTCACAATTACTTGACGTCCATGCTACACATTACCATTCACTCTTGGTGTTGCACATTCTATGTGTTTGGGCAAATGTATAACAACATGTATCCATCATTATAGTATCATACAGAATGTTTTTAATGCCCTAAATATCCTCTGTGCCCTGTCTATTCACTCCTCCCCCTTCCCAATCCCCGGCAATCATTGATCTTTTTACTATTCCCGTAGAAATGTGCCTTTTCAGAATGTCCTATAACTGGATATGTTACAGTATGTAGCCTTTTCAGATCAGCTTCTTTCAGTTAGTAATATGCATTTCAGCTTCCTCCAGGTCTTTTTGTGGCTTTATAGTTCATTTCTTTCTAGCACTGAATAATTCTGTGTTGTCTGGATGGACCACAGTTTATGTATCCGTTCACCTACTGAAGGTCATCTTGGTGGCTTCCAAACGTTAACGATTATAAATATAATTACTAAAAACATCTCTGTGTAGGTTTTTATATGGACATATGTTTTCAACTACCTTGGGTAAATACTAAAGAGCATAATTGCTGGATCATATGGTAAGAGTGTGTTTAGTTTTATAAGACACTATAATTGGGGAGAAATTTTTAATTTTAATGAAGACCAGCTTAGCTTTTTTTTTTTTTTTTTTTTCCCATGAATTGCACCTCTGGTGTGGTATCTAAAAAGTTGTTGCCATACCCAAGGTCATCCAGGTTTTCTCCTATGTTTTATAGTTTTGCATTTCTATTTGGGTCTATGATCCACCCTTATGGAAAGGGTGTAAGTTTTGTGTCTAGATTCATGTTTTGTTTGTTTTGTCTGTGGATGTCCAGTTGTTCCAAAATCATATGTTAAAAAATATACTCTTCTTTTGGGTGGATCAAATTTGTTCCAGATATAAATGTAATAGTAAATAATCAATGTTTATCTGTGGTTTGCTTGTGATTTTGTGGAAAGATTTCTGTCAGTTAGGAAACAGATTCTACTCTGCTACAAAAGGTGTAAACTTGCTGTTTAAAGTCTATTTCAGTTTCTGTATTGGTAATGGATAGATAACTTGCAGAGGTTTTTTTTTTTTATCTCTAAAATTATGTGAGCATGAGGGTTACTCAGTCAGTAATGATTTTGGCTCAGGTCATGATCTCAGGGTCGTGAGAACAAGCCCCACATCAGGCTCCACGCTCAGTATGGAGTTTGCTTAAGTTTCTGTCTCCATTTTATTCTGGTCATTCCCCATCTGTCTCTCAAATAAATAAATCTCTAAAAAACAAAATTATGTGGTACAGAAATATTAGATTTTAATTGATTCATACAAGTACTAGGAGAAGAGTCCACTAAGGGAAACATGAAATGTTTAGGATGGTATCTTAGAGTCCATGAAACACATTTTAGGGAAAAGTAAAGGAAAAGGAAAAGACCTTGATATAAAGATGAGTCACTTTCCCTCTACTTCTGCCTGTATCCAGCATTTTCCTATTTTATTTCAGTGTATTCCCTTTTCTTAATATTCTAATTAAAAAATTATCTGAACAATGGCAACTTTCATGAAACATTTTTTCAATACAGAGCTGTTCACTTAGCATAAAGATGAAATAAAAATCACCAGTGTTTTTATTGCTTATAAGAGAGAAGTAAGTTGGACAACAACTTCATATGTCTATGTGACGTATTCAGGTAATTAACAGAATTTTGAGGTTCATAAAAAATCTCTACACCCAACAGACCTTCATGACACCACATAATAGATTGATTTTTTAATGTAGTGTAGTGATTAGTCTCAGTGACTAAAGATTACTGACTATAATTAGTTTTGGTGACTTAGAAAAAATATTATCTTTGGTGATTGATGATACTCTAGCTATGTATGTGAAAGTCAATAATTAAATTGCATTCAAGGCATAGAGGAATTTTATGCTATTTTATTTCTGCATCATACATTTGTTGTTCTTATCTCAGAATTCTACAGTGATGTTTTGGCCACTCTAATTTTATTTCCATGGACTTACATAAAATTTTATTAGCTATTAATTAGTTGGGATATTTCAAATATGATGTGTAATGCTGCTTTATAGATACATTTCTGATAGAATATTTCCACATGATTATTCCAATTAAAGGATATTTTACAAAATATTTCTACTGCAAACAATCTTTTTTTCCTGAGACTGTGATTATGTCAATGCTAATTGAATAAACTAATGACTTGATCAGTCTAATTTATTGCCTTGATTCATGTAATAGAAGCCTCTACACAATATAGAAAAGCATACAATTTATTATCTTGTCAAATTTACATTCCAGATGCTGAAATGATAAGCCTACTGTGTTACATTTCTAAATTCATATGTAAACAGTTTGTATAATATTCCTTCATTAAAGAATCTATACTCAGGATACAATGATTCAGTTATAATATTCCAAAATATAGACACAATCCTGTCTTCTTTTCAGATTTCTTTTCCTATGCCTTCCCTTAAAGTCTAAGAAGAGTATTATGCAAATTTTGCATAGCATTATAGCCCTCACTGACCTGACCCCACAGATGTTTCCATCTAATCCTAGAATACATGTGAAGCTCACCTCACAATAGACCATCATCAGTCTCCAATCATCTGTGCACTTTCAAGTTCTACTGCCTTTACTTATGTTTAGTTTGGTAGTCATATGGGTCAACAGGGTCATAAGTGTTCTACTTCACCTTCTTTTCCAAGAAAATGGTAACTGTATTTTTCTTCTTTCTTTGAAGAGCTGATGTGGGCATATGACTTACCTGGACCAACTAAACATAAACAGAAATCTCTCAATTCCAGGAGGGAGTGGTAAAGAGCTAGTGAATTAATCACTATACCCTCTTTTTCTCCCATGAGGATCACAGAAGCATGTGTTGATAGAAGTCTCTGAGCCTAGGTTCCCTAGTGTCTACAATGGGCAGAGCTTCTGTATCAGTCAGGCTTCTAGGAGGACATAAATTTCAACTCACTTGTTTCAAATGATTCAGATAATTTCATAAAAGAAAGAAGTGGACAAAGTTAAAGGACAACACAATAAATGTTGGGTCCCCCAGAAGTGAAGGTGAGGAAGAGAGCACTCCAGGTAAAGGAAGTAGCACATGCAAATGCAGGAGTGGGGCTAAACATGAGTTTTTCAGCAACTAAAAAAAGCAATATATGGCTAAACTACAGATACTAAGAGGGAGATAATTATGAAATGATAATGAGAAAGTAGTACTAATACTATGGTAAATTGATGTCTAATTGAGTGAAAGATATTGCTCAAAGTACCTGATGTGTATTAGCTTATTCTCTTTTTAAAACAATTATATGAACTCAGTACTACTAACGACTCATCTGAGAACAGAGGCTCAGCGAATAAAACATCTTGCCTGTTCCTATAGCTGAAGTGTGAAAGAGGTTAGACTTGAATCCAGAGAGTGTGGCTCCACAGCTCTTGTTTTTATAACTATACTAGCCGTGCTCAGACGTGCTTCTTTCTTAAGAGAAAAAAGAATCCATTAAAGGGTTATAAAAAGCAACAAGAACAGATGTGATTTCTAAAATGACTATCCTTTTCGTAGTGTGGAGAACTGACTAGAAGGCAGAAAGTACATATTAGTGAGACTAAGTACAAGAGATCTGTATTTGTACAAACAAGAGATAGTATTGTTCAGCTCAGAGTGATAGTGGTATTGATGTAGAAAAATATTCATGATTTTGAGAGATATTTAGGAAGTGAACTTGTAAAATCTCAATTATGAATTGTATATGGGAGGTAGTGGGTGGAAGCATGAAGGACAATTGTCTTACAAAACCTGATTCCGCCATGGGGTCATTCATTCAAATGGGATTAGTGAAGGAGGAAAAGCAAGAGATGATGTTTGGTTTAAGACTGGTTGACTTTGAGTAGACTTTCATTTATCCGTATGTAGATACTGATGAAACAATTTGTGGCAATGTCTGAGTCTCACTAGAGGTATGGATTCAGAAACTATTTTCTAGGGATGGCATTTAAAGCAGTAAGCTTGGATCAGATTGCCAGGAGAGAGAATATGGCATGAAAAAAGTGTGGTCTAGGACCAGTTCTTATTTGTTTTGACATTTAACAGCTAGCGAGAAGAGTTAAGCATTTAGCAAAGGAGAAGTAAATCCCCAGCAAAGAAAAATATGGGAAAAAAGACTACAAATAGTATAAAGAAGAATACAAAGATAAACATAACCAGATACTTATAATGGAAAGTAGAAGAGAGAGCTCTCAGTGAAACAAAGAAAAGGTTGTTTGAAAAGATATGCCACAGTGTTGAAAGTTGCTAATCGTTCAAGCAGTCAGAAAAATAAATTAACTGTTCTTGGTGTCAGATAGTAGCCCAGAAAGCAGTTATTCCAAACTTATCGTTGTTAGTATGTGAAGTCAAGATCCAAACAAATTGAGGGACATGAAATATATATATATATATATATATATATATATATATATATATATATATAATATTCATATGAAATATACATGTATTTCATACATTTATACGAAAATATAAATGTATCTTTTTTACCATGGTATACTTAGTATCCATCATTATTTTCTCATTTAATTATCTAGAATAGTTCAAGTACTTTATATATTCAAATAAGGAGAAATAAGCTGTCATCTAACAGAGAAATTTATCCAACATTTGTGGAAAAGGCAAAGGAGATGTGGTATGTCCTTTCAACATCATGCAGGGGCATTGTTTAAAGCAATCATCCAAAAATCATTTAATTCTCCAGGAGAATGTACCTGAGTTAGACTTTGCTTTTTACTATTTGATTGGTACCTGGACACTATATAGTCATATCTTAGTTTATAAGTTTTTCACCAGTTTAAAAAAAAAAAAAAAAGGATAAACCCAGATTTCATGGTCTCATTGACAAATAGGACATTAACCAGTGTCATATTCAGCCTAGTATTTTAATATTTCTTATTCTACTATTTTAAAATACCTATAACAACTCTTCAAATGTTCTTTGAACTAGCTTTAATATCTCTCCAGTCTCCTCAATAATGAAATACTTTCTCTGCTTGACTTACTTCACTCAGCATAATCTCTTCCAGTCCCATCCATGTTGATGCAAAAGTTGTGTATTCATCCTTTCTGATCGCTGAGTAATATTCCATTGTATATATGGACCATATCTTCTTTATCCATTCTAATTATCATATGGTTTCACTTGTGAAACATAAGGAATAACATGGAGGACATTAGGAGAAGGAAAGGAAAAGTGAAGGAGGTAGAAATCAGAGGGAGAGATGAACCATGAGAGACTGTGAACTCCAAAAAACAAACTGAGGGTTTTAGAGGGTAGGGGGGTGGGGAGATGGATGAGCCTGGTGACAGGTATTAAGGAGGGCACATATTGCGTGGAGCACTGGGTGTTACACGTAAATAATGAATCTTGGAACACTACATCAAAAACTAATGATGGGGGTGCCTGGGTGGCTCAGTGGGTTAAAGTCTCCACCTTTGGCTCAGGTCGTGATCCCAGGGTCCTGGGATCGAGACCCTCATAGGGCTCTCTGCTCAGTGGGGAGCCTGCTTTCTTCTTGCTCTCTCTCTCTCTGCCTGCTGGTGATCTCTGTCTGTCAAATAAATAAATAAAATCTTAAAAAAAAAACTAATTAAGAATGGTGACTAACATAAGACAATAAAAAATTGTGAAAAAATAATGAAATACTTTTTTAGACACATTTATTTTGTGTTTATAAGAATAATTTATTGGGCTGCCTGTGTGGCTTAGTGTGTTGAAGCCTCTGCCTTTGGCTCAGTTCACGATCTCAGGGTCCTGAGATCGAGCCCCATGTCGGGCTTTCTGCTCAGCAGAGAGCCTGCTTCCCTGCTCTCTCTCTCTGTCTTCCTCTCTGCTACTTGTGATCTCTGTCTGTCAAATAAGTAAACAAAATTAAAAAAAAAATCTTTAAAAAAAGAGTAATTTATTTTTTCCAGTTATACTTTGGCATAATCAATTGGTTTACTAGATTAAATCAACTGAATGGGATGAAATCAGAGAAGGAGACAAAATCATGGGAGACTGTGAACTCTGGGAAACAATCTGAGGGTTATAGAAGGGAGGAGTTGGGGGTTGGGGTAGTTGGGTGATGGGTATTAAGGAGAGCATGTTGTGATGAGCACTGGGTGTTATATGAATCATCGAACACCACATCAAAAACTAATGATGTACTATATATTGGCTAACAGAACATAAAAAAAATAATCACTGTTTTACTATAGTAAATGGCTCAGTGGTAGCCTCAAAACTATTGTTTCACAACAGATTATGTGATAAAATATAAAGCTAGTTGCTTATCTGAATATATTACTCTTTAGCAGTTATATTTTATTATGCATAGTATGGTATCAAAATTCAACTATCTCGGTTTTCAATTTCCATCTCAGTTTAGGCTGAGACTCGAGCACAGTAGTTGCAAACTCTTTCCATATTCCAAATTGAATTATGAGCCCATTATTTAAAATACAATAGAAAGCAAGATTGTTCTGTTGTTGTTCGTTTTTAATCGTAAGCTTCTTGACTACATAAAGAAAATAAAAGTGTCAGGATTTAGAGATTAAGACTTTTAGAAAGTTTTTTATGTGCTGTGATCTGTAATCACAATCCCAAAGGGAAGAGTGGGAGGCACTTCCTACTTCAAACAATGTGAAAAGATAGAGGGTCTACAAAGACCACTCAGATAATCTAATATGGCTCCCCTCCCTTGAGCTTGAAGAGCACAGTGTATCCTTGTCTGACTCATCTCGTCCTAAAGAACAATAGACTGGATCACTGGCTCTTATCAGAGCAAATCAAAGATAGAGATGTCTTAGTTGAAACTGGCCATCTCTTGAGAACTGACAATACCCAGTTTCTTCACACTGTCAGTTTTAAGACCAGACACTTCAAACGATTAGAGGTACATGAACACTAGATGTATTCTCTCTGAAAGTCTCACAGCCAAGTGATATGTTACAATGAAAACAAGGCTAATACTAAATTCTACCACACTCAAAAAGAGCCATTTACAAACAGACTCTGGACAGTCATGTCACCTATTACTGTAACAATATTCAGTTCTTTTTAAAAAAGATTTTATTTATTTGACAGAGTGATCACAACTAGGCAGAGAGGCAGGCAGAGGGAGAGCGGGAACAGCAGGCTCCCTGCTAAGCAGAGAGCCCGATGTGGCGCTCTATCCCAGGACCCTGAGATCACAACCTGAGCTAAAGGCAGAGGCTTAACCCACTGAGCCACCCAGGTGCCCCACAACATTCACTTCTACATCTAGTACATTCTCATTTTGTAAGACAACAGATTCCCTCATAATATGGTGGTACATCAGACTGAATACAGACCTAGATCAAGACTTCTACTTGGGAAGATGTTAGTCTGGGAGCTTCCTAGAGCTCCCAAGGCCAAATGCCTGTACAAGTTTACTAGCCCTAAACATATATCAATAACTATGCATTCAACATTCAACAACTATATATTTTTCTAAATTCCCTTATTCTGATTTACAAATCATCTATCAATGGAGATAAGGATAGTTCAACAGTTTTTAAATGAAGTCTACCTCCTGGACTTGTAAATTATATGGATTCCTTATTTCTCTCAGTAGAAATAGAAAAAGTTCTCAATTTTCAAATGCTAATACACTATCCCTGGAGTATTCCCGATTAAAGTATTTCAAGTGTTGACCAAGTACCTACAGGGTATAATACAAATACAAATTACATAAATTCATATCCAGGGTACTGAATTACTTTTAAATAAATAACTCACAACATAAACCTGAAGTTCTATATGTATTCCTGAAAACAGACCATTTGCATAGGGCAAGATGTAATCAATGGCCCAAAGTAACCAGCCAGAATAAAGTTGCTCTTGGTTCTCCTCAAGGGAACCACAGGTGAAACTCTCCTCACACACCATGAGAGAAAGAGTCAGATTTAAACAGCCACCAGGCATGTACCTCATAACCAATCAGGTATGAACTTCCATGCCAGACAACAACACTCAGCATGGATCAAAAATGTATTCCTTGATGAGGAGGGGTATCTCAATTTTAAGTGAAGTTCATAATGTTTAAATTAATACACTGGGTTGAACAAAATAATTACCAAGCTGAGAATGTGTGTGGAAAACTGGGAGTTACTTGAGGATTTTCATTATCTAAAAGTGACGAGGACAGGTACAGGATATGCCCTACTTTCACCCGAGAGAAGCGAAGGCAAAATGGATCTCACGGCAAGGGGTGGGATGGACAGAGGAGGATAAAAATAAGGTTCCTTTATATTTCTACTCAATGAGTCTCATTCTTTGAGTATGATTCCTGTTCCAAATTTCTACAGACAAAGAGCATGAAGAGCTCAGGAACAGAGTTAAATGCTCAAGCTCCATGAGGCAGCACCACAAAAAGTCCCTCTCAGCATTGGAACACCTTTGAGATGGAATGTGCAAAAATTCATAGAGGTCACAATTAAGAGAGAAGAAGCATCAGATACCTGGTGATCCTATCCTATCACCCGAATGGCTAAGGAGAAAGGTTGCCTTAAATACAAGGTATCGGGGCAGAGCTCTAGCCACAGCAGGTGCTTCTGAACCATCAGCTCTCTGCATCCAGGCCCAAGATTGGTGGCAGTGGTGACCTGCGTCTAGCAGGAAACTTGGAGGTCATGTCCCGAAAACAGTCATTGTATTTACATCCCCAGTGCTACCAGAAGTTTTGAAGGGAGTTTTCCACCACCACAGTTTTACATGAGGAAAGGGACTGTTCTAGAGTCTTACTCAGTTGAAAGGATGCCATATCATTATGGACCTTAGTCATGAAAGTCCCATATCTGATTTGCCCTTTGGTCCATGAAGAGTCAGTTTCAAATGCATGTCTGGAGCTCATGTTTGTTTGTTAGCTGTCTTTACATTTTTCCCTCCTGCCATGTCATTGGCAGCCTGACTTCATCTTAGCAGAATGCTGCCAGAGTGGAGCCCCAGAGAGGTTCATCCCTGGCTCAATTCTGGGCAGAAGAGAATAAAAAGTGCTTTTAAAAAATCTCTGTAGGAATAATTGCTTCATTCAGATTCTTCAGAGTGGAACATCTTTGAAACAAACTTTTTATTTATTTATTTTTTTTAATTACTCAGTCTTTCATAGCATAACTACTGAGTTAATCCTTTCCAATAAGAGTAGGAAAAAGAAAGAAAGCTAAGGTAAATGAGGGAAACGGAAGATACCATGTTGCTTCATATGTTTTAGGACACTGCATCTGTAGTTGTTCAAAATTTCAGAATTTAAATAATGTATCAACTGATTGGCTAAATAATGTCAATCAATATGCCTGCCATTAGTGATCTATTACATATAGGTTTTCTCTGGGATATAGTTCTTCTGTAACAATCTCTAAGTGCTTTTGGCTAAAAGAAATATATTCCAGAAAAAGTATAACTGAAGTAAGGATTTTGATTGGGCAGAAGTTCAACTAATGTCATAATTTCTATACATTATTAATTAACTTTTCTGCTTGCTGCAGCTCTAAACTTTTTCTATTTAACTTTATTATGCTCATTTATCATGTATATTTCTCCAAGAATTTTTAAATGTGCCAATACATTTATAGAGAATTTTTCAACTAATTTTGGAATAAATAAATCATTCATGAAATACGATACTAGCTGCATGATTGTGGATAAATTAAAATTTGTTTTTACTGTCCCCAGTTTCTGTTTGCATACATAGAACTACCTAGGGTGACCTGATACTCTATGGAGCTAAGAGCCACCACTGCATTCTAGATGAGGAATGGGTGGCTGTGAAGGGTCACGGGTGACCAGCTATGATGCTCTGGTGTTCACACTACTTCCCAAGAGCTAAAGAACTGTTTGCCAGAGGTAACATGTTGGAGCTGTCAAATGCCAACGTAACATTGTCATAAACCAATGTCACTACTGGTATCATTTAAAAAATCTCTACTGCTCTCAATAAATTAACTGAATTTTACTGTAGTTTCTCACTTTGATAATGCTGATTAACCTGTGATGAATTCAAAATGCCACAATCAGTGGAAAAGTATATTTTTGGTTAGGTGAACCAAGTTATAACCAGAGCTAAATGGACTATATGCTGCTGTAGGCAGGATAACTATCAGTAATAAATGAACTCTACAGGCACACAGTTTCCTTGGAGATCAATTCATGGAAGAAATGAAACATGTAAATAATTAGACAAAAGTCAATATAGTGCCCAAACATTTCATCTTCAATTAAAATTACTATAGAGTCTAGCTTCCCTTCAGAATAAAGAGTTAATTAAGTTTCCTTAAAAAACACTGCATGTCAACAAAAGTAAAAATAAACAAGAAATGAAAACAGAACTGGAATGAATTTGTAACATATGAAGTGTGTGTGTGTGTGTGTGTGTGTGTATGTGTGAATGTAAGTGTAGTTAAAATATGTTGAAGAAGGAAGAAAGATCAGTGACCTCCCTGCTTTCCTTTTTGAAAAAAATATAGTTAGGGAGTTCTGAAGATACTGAACTGAAGAAATATATTGATTGAATGAACTAATAAAACTTCCAGCTATAGGAAATGTAATTTTTAGAAATTGCTCAACAGGAAAATAACACACAGGTAAATACTCGCAAAAAATAGAGAGAGTCAATCTTGAGGATTTGTAATCATGAGATTTTTCCATGAAGACTTTGAGCTGCTGATAGGAGGCTTGTATTGGCCATAAAGTAAAACAAGAAAGTACTTGTATTAAAACTTGAGAGAAAAATCACTTTTTCTTATAGCCTAGTAAATTGCAATCAATACTCTGCTTGCCTCGTAGTCAAGATATTTTTATCAATTTATCTGCAATTACCAAAGAAATATCATGCAGAGGTAATTATGTGCTGTCCCCACTTTTTGAAAAGTAATGTTTTGCCAAATGTGCTTGAATATATCTATGGGCCCAGTACAAATTCACAGGGAATCTGGAGAAACTGCAGAAGGAAATGTGTCCTACTTTACAATTTCATTTCCAAGTTCTGTAGAGTTTACCACCTAACCGCTAGTTATAAAACAGTTATGTGCATCTATTGGCCTGACTTTTATTATTTTATCAATATCTCTGTGTAGAGGCCTATATTTAAAAGACACACTATTTTACCTTTATTGGCTAAAATCTTTCCTCTTTTTTTCTGTTGTTAATTATAAATCTTGTCCTTTGGATCTGTATGTTTTCGCAGTTTATTAGCAAGACAGAGATAATATCATAATGGGTAACATTTATTGAGCATTTACCATATGCCAGGCACTATTTGAAGGACTTTACATGAATTAGCTTATTAAGCTGCACAACTATTGGAAGTAGATATTTTTTATCTCCTCAATTTTACCAATGGGAAGAAACAAGGCACAAAGATGTTGAAGCATGCCGTTGGTCGTAGGAGGGGCACAGAAGAGAGCAAGACTTTAAATTCATAGTTCTCTCTGAAGCCTAATGTGTGACCACAATGCCATATTCCCTCCATTATAAAATAGCCAAATAAAAGAAGAAAAGTCTTTCCTATAAACAGCTGCCCTTTCAGGCAAAATCACCAGCAGCTTACAAAGGGTGATATTATTTAACATTAAATAAGTAAAAATTACAATGTTTTAAGTAGCTTAGGAAAAATGTGTACAAAATTTTGCACATATACAATATGCCAAGATAATGTCAAAACCTCACTTATAGTGTGCACATGAAGTATTAATTTAAAACATAATACATCAAAAACTTAACATATGAGGGGTTTACTGTTCCTTTGACATGATGGCTCAAGGGGAGGGGGAAGATGACTTAATCACAGGCAAACTGTTGTTTTATAAAGACTGCAGAATTATTTGTTTTCATGCTATGGCATATAGCAATTTTTAAATGAAAATGCCTTATGTTTAATATTATGTTTGAAAATTTTCTGTACAACCTTTAAGGACTATAGTGGTTTGCAAGTATTGGAGAACCAAGGGTGAGAGCACCTCTCTGTGGTGGGAAATTATTACAGTTTTGAAGAGAAAAATTGCCATGTCCTAGTCATCACTGACTTTTTCAGAAGCTTAAATTTTTGTGTGTATATGTGTGGATTTTCTGAGCTGTTTGTTTTTCTCCTGATTCCTGAATTTTATCGCCTTTTTTTCTATTAATTATTGCTAACAGAGAAAGATTAGCAATATTTAGGGTCTTATGCAACTCTTGATTTTTCAGAGAAAAAAACATGATGTATTTCTGGATGTTGGGGAAAATTAAGGATTGATTAGTGACACCGTATTTGCTCCTTCTGTATTTCTAAGAAGAAAGTATTCATTTCCAGAATCCAAAAGAAATATTTCAGTGTAGGTTCAACCAATGAGGTGAAACCACTAAGAGATTATATTCCATCTTCTCTCCCTGATTGCCTGTCTTGTGGACTCTTAGCTCCAATATCAGACATAAAGAACCAGTCTTACCCAGACAATCCCATAAAGTCAGATCCCTAGGATCTGTGTCTGATGGTGGAGCTGGGGAATTACAAAATAGGCAGTGAGGGAAAGAAGATGTATATAAAGTACGGCAACAACAATCAGGAACCCATAAACAAAGGGTGGAGGCCACAAGAACAGTCTAACCCTATGTCAATTCCTAGAGCCTCTGACCTTAGTTGTGTGGTTGTCCTGCAGAAGCCAAGTCCTTTCAACATGGAAATAAATTCCCTCATTGGTCCAAGAGTAGACGTTGAAGGAAGATCCAGTGGAAGCTGGGGCAGCTGGAGACCTGGCCACTGACTCTGACAGGTGGGATAAGCCAACAGATGAATGTCAACACATGTGAGATACAGAATGGCTGCTGCCTCATTTCCCCCCTCTAATCTCCCATTCTGCTGTGCTTCACCATATCCAGAAACACACAGAAAATTCTGGAAAATGTAGTTAAGCTTAGCCAAGTGGACACATCACAAAACTACCACAGTTCACCCCTTGTCAGCTCAGAACATATACATATCTCTCAAACTATACTGATCTCCAAAATGGAAACTGGCAAAATCACGCTTCCATCTAACATGGTACAACTGTCCCTAATACAACTAAAAGCAGATTAACCTTTTCCACAAAAAGGATGCAAAGTTCCTTTTCTGTCTCTTGGTGATATCACTTTTCTAGTTCTTGACTCATCCCCCCCTCACTTATATCCTATAACTTAAATAGGGAGATGTGAAATTAACTACTATTGATGCATCTTATTTTATAATATTAGAGGATCAGAAAAGGGAGAAAACAAAAAAAATGTGTGATGTGTGTATGTATACATAAAAAATTTCATATCAAAATAAGGAAAAAACATAACTATTACAGCCCATGATTCTCCAAGTGATCACATGGTCCTAGCTGGTATGTATAACAATTAATATTAATATTAACTAGCATTACTATCCCATGCAGGCATTTCTATTGGTCATAGTTTCTTGCCTGGTAAGGTTACCCAAAATTCCATTCCTAAAGGATCTGGGCCATTAGATGTCCAGCCTGAACTGGGTTAAGATAGTCTTGCACTGACTTGAATGATAGGACCTGATACTATCAGGGGCACTTGAGAATCTCCTGCATTCTATGCATACACTCCATTTTCCACATTGTTGAGTCAACCTAATTTCGCCTTGATAGAAAAATCACTCCTATTAACGCAGAAACCTTATTCTTTTTCTGTTAATTCAGGAGACAAATCTGACCAGGTCAAAGTCTCCACTTCCAGTTTAATCTCATCATTGTCATGTTACTTGTCAAAGCATTACTCTCTTTGGAACTCAAATCTTGAGACCCACAAGACTCAAAGTCATCCAAATGAGAAGCAAACAAGTTTGTGGATTACATGCAGTAATGATGGAGAAGCCTCCTCCATATTTCTCCCTTGATATCCTTACCCATGAACTCCATGGGAGAAATCTCACTACACATAAAAGCTGAGCATATAAAGCATCCTGAAGATACCACCAGAACCCTGAAAGTTATTGCTGGCATCATAGCTAAGGCTTCATAAGGCCATTCCACCATTCTTTCAGTTGTTCTATAAGGAAAATCAAGATTACACTTGTTAACTCCTTGAAACGGACCCAGTGCCACATTTCATTTGCTCTGCAGTAAATCCCTTGGTCAAGAATGATGCTTTGGGGAAGAGCATCGTGATAGATAAGGCATTCTATATTATGCAGAAGGTAGTCTTGTGGAAGACTGGACACTCAGCAGTGCCTGCTACTAGTACACCTTGGTGACTGGAAGTTCATACTGCTAAGCCCATGCAAACCTATATCTCTCTCTCTCAACATAACCACTTTTTTCCTAAGCCTAATGGTCAAGGACAGGAGTGGCTAGGAGAAGAGGTTGACTGGTGTCCATAGCACATGTCTTCCTATCAAGGTGAGTATTAAAATCTTCTTTTATTGAAGTTATACATTGGTGAGTCTTTGCTTGAGACACAAATATGTTCAGAATATGTTTCTGTTCAAAGAGTTATCTCCACACGATTCCGTATGTCACCAGTTTTTCAGTCTCATTCCTTTTAAGACCTCAGTCATCCAGCCAAAAGCTGGCCATGCCCATGTATCAATACAGACCTATACTTCTGGCTATTTCTCTTTCCAAACAAAATGAACATCAGATGCACTTTTCAAGTTCTACACCTGAGAAGATTCACTTCACTGTCCTACAGGGCTACCCCGAAGTGGGGATATAGTGTTGCGCTGTCCTCTTTTGAGAGGTACCTGAATATGGTGCAGGACCATGGATTAACTAAACCTGAGTGTTCTTTGTTGTTGTTGCTGGGATTTTGTTTGTTTGGTTGGTTTTCATTGAACTAACTGAAGGAAACTTCCTATGAGATGCTAGATGTTCACTGGGAACCAGAAGCTAATGTAGCAGGAGTAGGGACCATGCACGGGCACTTGAGCCATTTCCTTGTGCATCTTACTTGTTCTTCTGGGGACCCATGTCATACAGACCACTTCCATTTGATGATGGAGCTATTCCATGCATTGCCAGTTTTATGGGTTAGTGGGTCAGACAATGCCCAATTCATAATAGGCAGATCATATTGTATGGTAACTTGGTGGTTCACAGTCAACTTTTCAGTCTCTCCTAAAGGCCAGTAGCAGACCAAGAGCTGCTTCCCAAGAGACTAGTTATCCACAAGGTGTTGCTCCAAATTCTAATGGTTTGTATAGTGAATGACCCATTTTGGTCTGTGCAAAACCCCTATCAGCATCTCTACCTGCCCCAACACTTCATGGGCCATCAGATGTGCTGGGCCACATGGTCTGGGGTCAAAGCAAATTATTACACAGGAGCCTGGAACCATTGCAGAGATTTCTTTTAGTCAGGACCTGACTCAGAACTGCAGCTTATTGATTCACTTGGTAAACGGGTTGGTATAGAACGCCCAAATTCCATTAACTCCCGCAGTCTTTGGAGGCAGTTGAAATGATTTCCTGGAGACATACAAATTTAATATCATAAGTAGACTCTGATTCCACCATAATAATCAGAAGTGCAAATCAGATTTGGAGACATTTATAAAGATACATTATTGGGGAATTTCAAAATGTTCATCTGTCACTCTTTAAAGATTTCATTACTTCTTAATCAAAAATAAAATGTATTTCAATCAGTGCTTCCATTTGTGGTTCATGTGGTAACATATGTTTCTGCTTCTATTTATGTGATAATTTCTTTGGCTAAAATTTGTGGAAAATATTGATGTAATAAGTTCTGGTAAAATTAGTTCATGATGATTTCTAGAGCTGAAATATTAAGATGGAACAAAAAAAGCTGTAAAAGAGAATCCATAAGTCGTGGTTCTGCTTTGGAAATATAAATGATGGAAAAAAATGAAAGGAATATTGATGATTTATGACGATGATAAAAAAAGAACCCCTCTCAACAAAGACTATTTCTTGAAAAGGTTGTAAAAATTCCTTTCTGGTGAATTTAGAAGGAAAGGAAGGGAAGGGAAAGAGAAAAGCAAAGAAAAGAAGAGAAAAGAAAAGAAGACAGGAAGGGAGGGAAGGATGAAGGAATAAGTTAATGAGGAAGAAAAGAAAGAAGGAAAAGTATAGATTCTGGCACTAGAAATATACCACATAGAACAAAAAAGACAAAAGAGAGAGATGTATTGAGATTTTCTTCAGTATTATTTTTAAAATTCGTGTTTACAATTCAGAAATCACAAATGTTTATATTTATCATTAATATTGAATAGTGAGGTAAAACCTGATTTTTGAGCAGATGATTTCTACTATAGAAAATAAAAAATATAATCTCTGCTCCACTTCTTATTTGCCCCCATCTGTTTCCAACCTGTATCATTTGGCTTCCTTCTCTGCTGCATATACACAAATTAAGCAGAAGGTTTATTCAACATGCTGTTTATTCAAGTTAACACCTTGTTAAGATACAGCAAATTCACTAATTTATTTGCTATATTTAAGACTAATACCTTATCGTACACCAGGCTTTATCACATGTTTTTAAACCAAGTGCTGATGCAAACCTCTGAGCTACCAATGTAACTGTTAAAAACTCCTCCTCCTTTTGTTCAAGTGCCAATTCCCATTTCTCCCTGCTGTGACTTTTACTGCTTTTTCATGTGGAGACTGCGCAGTGCCTTATCCTGCAGGAAGCCCTCCTTAGTCATTCACGTTGGTGAGCGGTCTCCTTGTAGGAGTACAGATGATTAACTGCAGGTCCTCCCGCTGTTCTCAGTCAGCAACCTGCTCTTTAACTGGTTCAAACAGATGTTTCTCTTTCAGAGCTTTAAGAACTATAATTGGGTAGAAAAATAGCATGTTTCACTTAATTCAATTTACTGCTTGCATTCGTTTGTTAGAGAATTCATTTAGAATCCACATAAATATATCATTTTGAACAAAGGAAGGGACTATGAGTTATAGGATGCTGTCCCTATGCCAGTGAATTGTGTTGCATGGTAGGTGACACTAATACTCAGAGAATTCTATCTGAACTGATACCAGACTTGTTTGGTGACAAAGGTCTTGCCAGAGTCTAAAGTTATCTGAGGCCAGGTAACTTTTCTTTCTTTATTTTTTTTAAGATTTTGTTTATTTGAGAGAGCTAGAGAGAGCACAGGGTGGGGAGGATGGTAGCAGCAGAGGGAGAGGGAAAAGCAGATTCTGAGCTGAGCAGAGAGCCCAAAGTGGGGCTTGATTCCAGGACCCCAGGATCATGACCTGAGCTGAAGGCAGATGCTCAACTGACTGAGGCACCCAGGCTCCCAGTCAGGTAACTTTTCTATCTGGATTACTGTTATGTATCTATTTTGTGGCCTATAACATTAAATGTCCAAAAAATTTTAAGTAAATGTAATATTTAAATATATGCTCTATATATTTATAAATATTAAATACATTATAATATTTATGTAGCTATATGATGTAATATACGAGAGAGTAATTAAAAGAAAACATAAAATATAATTGCATGATTATTTCTTTGTATTTTAGTGGACACTAAAACCAATATAAATGGATATATAGGAAAAACCCAGCATATTTTAACTATTTGTTAATTTATGTTAGAGGACCCAAAGAAATTATAAGCTTGAGAGATGGAGTAATTTACAAATGTGGTATGTGATTTTTAAATTTATATTGACAGACAAGAGTGGTTGAACAAAATGTCAAAGTCTCCATTCAGTTGATCACTCCGTATTTCATATTTGTTATTTGTTACATAATATTTTAACATCTGTCTGAATTTGAACCAATATGGCACGTTAATTTATCAGAATACTATTTAATTGTACTTAGGGTTAAATGATCATTTTGAACAGTAAAACCCAATAAGAATTTCTTCTGGATACTTCTTTTGTTAGACACATATTATTCAAGATCAGTTATTGTGGTTTATATATATTTTTTTAAAGATTATATTTATTTATTTGACAGACAAAGATCACAAGCAGACAGAGAGGCAGGCAGAGAGAGAGAGAGGAAGGGAAGCAGGCTCCCCACTGAGAAGAGAGCCCGATGTGGGGCTCGATCCCAGGACCCTGGGATCATGACCTGAGCCGAAGGCAGAGGCTTTAACCCACTGAGCCACCCAGTCACCCCGGTTTATATACTTTTAATATGGAGTAGAAGACTGTATTACAATTTGCATTTTGTTTTAGAACATGTTAGGAAACGTGGAGCCATAATTTTGGAGTTGGGCCTGGAGCTAACATCCAATGCTTTAATAGTTTAATAATTTACTATTAGGGTTTTACTATATATAGTTGTTATGCTTCTAAACATTTTCTCTGTAGTATTTCTGGGATAATTTACACTAAAATCAGTTTTTAAAAAGCTCATAAGATATGAAACTTAACTATAAATCCAGGGAATCACTCAATTTTAATTTGCTTCACCATTGCCTGGTACATATCAACAAAGTCATCTTTCTCACTGAACGAAGGATATCTTTTACATAATTTTCTTTTTTAATAAACATCTTGTCATAAAGACGAGGCAGTTTGTAGGGCATACTAAAGAGCTCAGAACACATGGGAAAGCTATTTTCTATCTCTTAATAAAGTCATTTAAGAATCTTTCATGGGACCAATGAAAGCCACATAGTGACAGCTTAAATAATTATAAATAATAATCTTCATGCAATTTATATCATCTTCCAAATTTAGCAAGTAGGAAAGGGCATTTGTAAAAGACTTAATCAGAGATGTGGCATGTAAATTTTTTTGATAGAAAAATATCTGAAGCCCACCAACGAAATACTAAAAAATAAGATTAATTTTTTTTCAAAAAATTAATTTGTCAGAATCATAACCTGTGTCATATTTCTGATCCTCTAAAGATTATAGTCATCATTTCATCACTCTATTTCAGGTACCTACAATCTGTTTCCATAAGTTCCAAAGACATTCTCATTTCGGTTATGGACAGGTTTTTTCTATTCTTACCTTCTTTTTTATCTCTCAATGTATGTTCCATTTCACAAATTTATTATAGTATCTTGGTCCATCTACCTATTGCCTCTATAAACTCTCTACATTATCCAAGAATTACAACAGTTTTTGGAAGTCAAATCATTCTGTTAATTTCCTCTCTTATTGATAAGGACTATCATTTGGAGGCAAATTATATCTCCTTTCCCCTTTTTATTACTCCAATAATTTACTCAATATGTATTCAGATTAAAGAATAAAAGAAAATCTTTAAGGAAAAGAAAATCCATAACATAACAACATAAAAGCCAACCTAGATTCTTAGACTAGAAAAGATTCTTTCCCCTAATGCAGAAGGCCCTTATGTGTTATTCTGGAAACATGGTTAATAGTCTTTGCTTGTATAATTCTAGCAGTGGGCATAGCAAAATATTAAAAAGTTCTTTTTATTGATGGGTAGCTTTAAAATTTAAAATTTCCTCCTAGTATTTGTTCATTTTTTCATATAAATCATGAGCAAAGTGCAAATGTAATATAGTTGTCTTCATCTAGACTCTGACCTCATCTAGACCTTGAACAGGGACCACCTCCCTGGATTTGTGTATTTTATATTCCAGATGACTTGACAGCAAATAGACATATAAAAATAGCTACATCGATTCTTTTTATAAAATTTCGTAAAGATAATAAAATACTTTCTTGATAACTGCATTCATACTTTGAAATAAAAACCTGAGCACACAATGAATTACAAATCTTCTCTTCCTCCTCACTAAGGATAGCGTGTTACTCTTCACCCGTGTGCCAGAAATGATAACTCCAGTCTGATCTGGATTCTACGGTGTTCCCTGTGTAGGTCTTGCCCAATTCAACATGACATATAAATACATTTGCTTCTTTTTAACCAAGTGTGCTAGTCTATGGCTTTTGCACTTATTAAAGTGCCATCTTTCACAGTGAGCTTTGGGTCTTTAAGAAATAACTTTGCATTCCTCCAGCGTACCTGGCTAGATGCTGACTGTGAATGATAGGGCAATCCATCTGCCTGAGCTTTCCATGCTGTGAAGACAGAAGGGAGATTAGTGCGTGAGGATCAGAGATATCAAAGCTCTTTTGGAAGGCAAATCCAATCATGCTTAGCATTTGAATTCAGAAAGTATAATGGGGTGCCTGGGTGGTATAGCTCTTGGTTTGAGCTCAGGTTGTGATCTCAAGGTCATGAGATCAAGCCCCATGTCAGGCTTTGCACTCAACTGGGAGTCTGCTTAAGATTCTTTCTCATCCTCTCCCTCTGCCCCTCCTGCTCATGTTCTCTCTCTCTAGAACAAATAAATAACTCTTTAAAAGAAAAAAAAAAAGTTCAACAGTCTCCAGCATTGGGGCAATGCCTGTGTGATATTAATGAGCCCCAAGTGTCATTAGCTGAGGAAATTATGGTGTTAGAGTTTTCCAGACTGGACAAATCACTAGAAGGTCTCTAGCAGTTAAAGATAGCAGTTGGTATCTTGCTTGGAAGATATATGGGATGGTACAAATACAGTTTAATTTTAAACATTTTCATATATACACTATACTGCATAATTTCTAATCAAAACATCAACAACCATTTTGAAGTATCTGAATTTATATAAACTAAGGGTATAAAACTAAAACAAAACAAAACAAAAACAAACAAAAAAAAACTTCTAAGTGACAGAAGCTGAGATGTTATTTAAAATATCATAAGAATATCAGTCCATATTCTTTGTTTATGCTTGAATTTGTAAGCACTGGCTGTTTTTTAATCACACGTAATACAAATTACCACTTTTTCTATGGTCTATAATATGTCCAGAAAATCCAAAGGCGTTAAAAATTAGAACTACTCTAAAGGTACAATATTTCAAGCATGTATTTTATATAATATTACTCAAAAAGACTGCTATAATAAAAATAAAATCAATGAATGAATACTTGACAGAAAACTAAGTCAAATTGATATATGACACTAGGTTGTAGTTGGTTTCTTTTTTTTTTTTTAAGTTTTGTTTATTTATTTTGAGAGAGATAGAGAAAGAGCGAATGCACACTCGTGGGATAGGGAGGGAGAAAATCTCTAGCACATTCCCTGCCAAAAGCAAAACCTGACTCAGGGCATGACGCAGGGCTCAAACCCACGACCTACAAGATCATTACCTGAGCCAAAACCAAGAATTGGAAGTTCAACCAACTGAGCCACCCAGGCGTCCCTAGGTTGCAGCAGTTTTGAGACAAAACTAAGTTTGACACAAAACTAAACAGAATGTATATTCAAGGAATTGTTTGACCTTCCTACAAAGGTTTCAAATGCATAAGAACAACCACATGATTTAATTCTTTTTCCCAGGTTAAAGGTGTTGATCTCACGCTTATTTGTTACAGAGAAATCTTTCCAAACAATTCTGCAAACAAGTGTGAAAAATAGGCACAGAAGTTTCTGAAATGATAAAAGGAGATTCTCGATAGTAGCTATGTCTTTGAAAAGAAAACTCATATGAAAGATTAAAAAGTAGAAAAATTAACATTCAAGTATTGTCTTCAATTCAGAGAGAAGCTTCACTAAATGAATAATAAACATATGGAACATGTCACCAAGGAGACCAATTAAAAATGTGATAAATCAGAAGTACTGTCATCTTTTCTAGTGGAACAGAAGTAAAGGGAATAAGACAAGAGAACACAGTAAATGTTTTCTTTCATGGAAAAGCTTAGCCATTATTATTTTTCTTAATATGGAATATACAAATTAGTCTCTCTCTTGGAGAGAATTCCTAGCAGTAATCTCACCTTGACATATACATTTTTTTTAAATTAACATTTTCCCATCAGAATTCTATTCTAAATACACAGTACTAAAATAGCCACCATTTTTTTTTTAATAATGAAATCAAAGTTCAAAGAAGTTAGGTAATATTTCCATTATCATGTAGGTAATAAATAGCAGAACGTGGTTGGGAACCTCCTCCTTCCTTTTACCTAAGTTTGAGAGAAGTACATGCTCTCCTTGGGACCAAATTTAATTCACAGCCTGGGCCACAGGTACTTCCTCCATAATTAGTCATTGGGGAAGTAAACAGGAGAGAGTTTGAAGAAAATGATATGGTCAGTAGTTTTGTTTCTTAATTTCCCAGCCTTTTTCCTTACCTTTACTAATGACCCTATTCTACCACACTCTATTCTCTAGTTGTATTTAAACTGCTTTAGTTGGCTTCCATTATCTTGTGCTCTCCCAGACCTCCAAGCTTTCTGAGAGGTCCTTCCTTCTGTATTCCTTGTCACAGTATCCTTGCCATTGCATCACACCTGACTTCTACTTTTTCTTTATGTATGGCTTTAATTTATGCATTGCTTCCTCTAAGAAGCTTTTTTCTGATTCCCCAAACGTAGACTAGCATCTTCTCCAGTGTTCCTCCTACAGAAGTGTATGTCTCTTTCATTTTATAACTTATCCTGTATTTTTTTAAAAGGTTTTATTTATTTATTTGACAGACAGAGATCACAGAGAAGTAGGCAGAGAGAGAGAGGAAGAAGCAGGCTCCCTGCTGAGCAGAGAGCCCAATGTGGGGCTCAATCCCAGGACCCTGGGATCATAAGCTGAGCCAAAGGCAGAGGCTTTAACCCACGGAGCCACCCAGGCATCCCAGTATTTTATTTTTTTTTTAAGATTTTATTTATTTGACAGAGAGAGAGATCACAAGTAGACAGAGAGGCAGGCAGAGAGAGATGGGGAGGTAGGCTCCCCACCAAGCAGAGAGCCCTATGTGGGGCTCAATCCCAGGACCCTGAGATCATGACCTGGGCGGAAGGCAGAGACTTAACCACTGAGCCACACAGGTGCCCCTTATCTTGTATTTTAATTGCTTATATAATTAACTTCATTTTCCCCAGGCTTAAGATCTTTGAGGACAGACATTGACATTGTTGTTCTGTATGTTATCTCTGCTATTCAACTGAGTATCTGTTGGAATTGATGTTGCATGTTTGATACTTAGTATACATTTGTTAATGACTCCCAGTTTCTCCTTCATAGCCAAGAAAAATCATCTTCTTCAGCGATTTTTCTAAACTCTGTGACAATTCTTTTGTTCTTTTATTTGTCCAGTACGAAATGGCAAGTGAAACCAAGAATTTTGCCCATAGTCATGTTTCCTCACTCTAACTCCTTTCTCTGGGAAATTTATTCTACATACAACACACAGAAATATGCTAATTTATTTCAAATCAATCAATATCTTATTCTCAGGCTTTTATTTTTATATTTGTCTTATATATTCAGCTTCTACTTATATTTGAGTGTCCCATATGCACCATATGTAAAAATAACTGTATTTTTCCCCATAATAAACTTGTCCTCTATTCTCTGTCCTTAAAAGGCACTCATAATTACCTAGTTTCTTAAGCCAGAAGCCCAGGAGGTATACCAAGTAGCTCTTCTTTTTTTTACTGATGTATAATTTTTCTACACCAAAATAGAATTTATTTCCCCTCCTTGTCAAGTCTGCTATGACTGCGTTAGGTTGGTACTTTATCACCTAACAATGATTTCTAATTGAGGGGTCTCCATTTTCCACAATGCATTATAAGTGAATTTTCCAAAAGTACAATTCTGAATCTGTGGTGCTCTTATTTAAAATTCTTTACCAGTTCCCGTTATCTTCAGAACAAAAATTCAAGTTCCTCTATATTATAAAATGTCCTTCATGTTCTGGATAAAAATACAGCACTTACTTCCCCAAATTCTTCTTCTACTATATCTATACCCTTACTATGAACTCTAAATATTCTGAATGAATTTATTTTCTAAAAATGAAGCATAGTCTATTTTTCCCCTGGCTAACAATATGGGTCTCAAGATTTGTTTCAAGTAGCACTTCCTATGAGGTAATTTTTCCATGACCTCAAGAAAATGTGCCCAAGCTGTGACAATGTAACATTATTTGCAAAATCCTATCAGCCTGTATCACATGCCACTGGCATTATTGAGATACTTTTCCATCTCCCCTCATTAGACATTGGCTCATTGAGAGCAGGAAACCAAGTCTTTTAATTTAGGACCTCTAGAAATTAATACAATGCCCAGCACTAAGTTTCTTTGTTGTTCTTTTTCTTTTTTTAATTTGCTAGTAGGAACTAAATCTCTACCCTTAGAATTTTAAGCACCAGTGAAAGGACATTTGAGGTTATAGATTAAACATGTTCTTAATAAATCATTTTTGACTAAGGCTTGCATACTTCAATTTGTTTTTATATTAATTTTAAAAACTTAGTGAAGGATAGTAACCATTCTTATTTTATAAAGAAGATAAATGCTTCCTTCTTTTTTTAAAAAAGATTTTATTTATTTATTTGACAAACAGAGATCACAAGTAGTCAGAGAGGCAGGCAGAGAGAGAGAGGAGGAAGCAGGCTCTCCGCTGAGCAGAGAGCCTGATATGGGGCTCGATCCCAGGACCGGGGGATCATGACTTGAGCTGAAGGCAGAGGCTTTAACTCACTGAGCCACCCAGCACCCCAGATAAATGTTTCTTAAAAGATGGAATCCTCCATTGTCATGATGTCATCACATCTTCACATGACAATGGGCGTCTTCCCAATCTACTCCCACTCCAAAGGCCATTGCTGTGGCCCCATTACATTCCTTTTGCATCCTCAGAATCATTCATCAAAGTCTTTGGAGGAACTAGTATTTCAAACACATGAGTGAGAAACTGAATAACAATAATTCTACAGTTGAAATTTAATAAGCACAGTATGGCCACTAGAAATTATGATTGAAGAAACCTGCCAGTTCTCTATAACAGGTATTTAGGTGTATATGTATAGATAGAGAGGTAGACATACACACATGTATATATACATAAATATGTGTGAGTCTATGTGTATTTTATGTATGTATATATACATATATATACACATTATAAAAATGTGTGTACATATGCATGTATAATATAAATTTATTGCACATAACTGAGTTTAGAAGTACTAATAGTTAAATTCTCTGTGTCTGTATCTCATTCTACATAAAAAAATCATACATCTTGTTTCTTTTAGAGAAAAAGCCAAAAATAATTTTATGATAGTGGTATTATTAGAAGTCATATATAATTTTATTATTTTCACTGTTTTGGAAGTCATAATTAACTATATTATTTTCAATACTTTATACATAAACAATTACTTAGCTAGTAGTATAATGAGATTGATGTTCTAAGTAATGTTATAATAATACTACATGTAAATCATAAGGAGATATTTATTTTTAAAAATCATACATTTCTTATGATTGTATTTATACGAAAAATTCCTTTTGCTTTTTCCCTTCTGATAGGAAAAGGGATTCTAAAGTTATACTTTATAGTTCTACATTGATGCCCTCATTTTTTTTTAAGATTTATTCATTTATTCCAGAGGGCGATAGAAAAAGAGCACATGTCAAGAGAGAAGCAGAGAGAGAGGGAGACAAGCAGACTCCCCACTGAGTGGGTACCCCCTTCCCCCAATAGGGGACTCTATCCCAGGACCCTGAGATCATGACCTGGGCCAAAACCAAGAGTCAGACACTTAACCAACTGAGCACCTAGGTGTCTTTCATCTTTTCTTTACCATAGTTTCAATAATGACTTCTTGTCATTATTTAAACTTGTTTAGATTCCTTACCTAGAAGTATTAGCTACAAGAGAAATTTCATTCAAATACGATTTCAGTTCCCAAGGAAGTCATGGGGGAAAAAATCAGAGAAGAGAACAATTGTTAACGGATTAACTTCTCTATATTTTATCTATTCTCCAAGATTGTTTTAGGTAGTATGAGAATTAAATTGACCCGAGACAGATTAACAGGAGAAAATCTAATTTAAATATATATGTATGGGGAATCCACATAAACATGAGAGATTCCAAAGATAGTCAGGCAAGATGGGAAGAATGGGAAGAGTAGATGTTTGGTAAACAAACGTTTACTGTGCTGTACAGAAACAATGGGACACAGAAAGGAATTTGAATAGACCTTGCTAGATTCCTTCCAGTCTACCACACCTGCTTTATATTATACTGCAGTTATCTATGGTGATAGTTCACTTCCTGAAACAAGTCCTTTAAGTAAATTTTTTTAAACAGTTATCAGTGAGGTAAGAAAAGAAAAACTTTTTGAGTCTTCTGTTTCCTAAAAATAATCAGCCTAAAAAAATCCACATGCCAAAGAGACACAATTTGGAGTGGCACATTTTGCTCCCCTGCAACTATAATTACAAAAAAAAAAAAATGTTGAAGATGCCATTATTATTCATCAAACAATAGTCACAGGTAACTATCCTTTAGTTGGCACTACAACATATGTTTCCATTACCTTGCCCTTAATCACTTTGCATCTCAACCTTGCCCCTGTGGTAGGACTTTTATTGTTGTGTTAAATAGTCAAAAGCATGGGAGAGCCTATGTGGCCCTGTCAGTTAAGCATCTGACTCTTGGTTTCGGCTGGGGTCCTGATCTGAGGGTCATGAGATAGAGCCTTGGGTGGGGCTTCCTGCTCAGTGGGGAGTCTGCTTGGGATCGTCTACCTCTCCCTCTGCTCCTTCCCAACTAAAATAAATAAATAAATCTTTTTTAAAAAGTCAGAAGCAGCAAAATAACCTGTAAGTGAGTAAATCAGTCTTTATATCTAGATATATATTGATATCTAAACCTATATGATGTCCAAATCTAGATGTTTCAAATACCTACTGAGTATGATAGTTATAAGAGAAATGAAATTGGTGTATATTCTGATGGATTTTACATCAACATGATGTTCTCACTAGCAAATATTAATTTTCCATAAGTTCCAAACTATTGTGTTTGCATGAATGGAATTGTATATATTATAGTACCTTTAAAATAAGGACCTTTAGTAGGCAGGATATGGGGAAAAGGGACAACTGTAATAATACATATCCCCATGCCATATGCATCATTAACTTTCCATTATATATATTTTTTTAAATTAAGGTTTCTTCCATATTATCTTTTGCAGAGATAATGACATATAAGTTTTTTTTTTACTTTATTCATAGTCAAATAAACAATATAAAATCTTTGTTAATCAAACTGAATAGTCTTTTTTTGTGCACTTGAGTGTTATTATAGCAAAAGCAAAATATGGGTCATTTCTTTTTCTCTCGATTAGTACATTTATTAAATTCAGACATTTTATGTAGCTGAGAATTTTCTGTGTTTTTCTATTCTGCTACTCAAAGCTGCACAGCTAAGATTGCAAATGAACACTTCAATTTCAGAAATATTATGAATGTCATTTAGAAGTAGGTTCTGTTCTGGTTACTCTGTTAGAATCCCTTTCCCTGAAGACATGGTTTTTATTATATTTCTTTATATCATAACAAATTGCTAGCATCCTGCAGACAGAAAGTCAAAAGTCAGTTTTAAAGCCGATGTTAAATTGATTTATCAATTTTAGCAGAAACACACAGAAATAAGGAAATTAAAAATATTATTATCTCTTGCTATGATATTTTCTATTCCCTCAAAAAAAGTGATGATGTTGGATAATTTCTTTAAATATAATTTACTTAAAGATAAATAGTATAGGACTATTTAAATCCTGCAATGTTGAATTTTTTACTCTGGTTGTTTAATTTTAACTTGAATTTGAAGAATGAACTTTCAGTCTTTCGATTCTAGCAGCATAATTTTTATTCCTGACTTATTTTTTTAATAATAAAGCTTTCTACTTTAAATAAATAAATAAATAAATAAACATTATAATGAAAAGCCTGATTTCAGTGAAAATCTAGTTTCTAGGATCCTAATTAGCCAACTAAAAAAGTAAATATAGCTTTTGTAAATGGTCTTGCTCTAAAATATACTTGACATTTCTTGCTGCTATTCTTCCCTTTTCTGCGTGTTGTTCTTTTTTTTTTTTTCTTTTTAAGATTTTATTTATTTATTTGACAGACAGAGATCACAAGTAGGTAGAGAGGCAGGCAGAGAGAGGAGGAAGCAGGCTCCCTGTGGAGCAGAGAGTCCAATGCGGGGCTCGATCCCAGGACCCTGAGATCATGACCTGAACCGAAGGCAGAGGCTTTAGCCCACTGAGCCACCCAGGCGCCCCAACGTGTTGTTCTTCTTATACTTTCTTGGATTATTTTTTCTGCAATCCTTTCACATGTTGCTTATTTTAATTCAAGGTTTAATTCAGGTGACATTTATTGAATTACTGTCAAATAACATCTCAGATACAAGGGAAACAAATATCAAACAAACAGACTCTGTCCTTCAGCATTCACAAAAAATTGAGAATGCCAACATTTTTTGAGCACCTAATGTGTGCCAGACAGTTCCTGATACATATTACAGACTCAGTCACTCATATTTAAATGACTGTCCTGCAGAGAAGTTGTCTGTATCTATTATTTATTAATGTGAAGGGCTCAGAAACATTAGATACATGTGTCTTAAATAGTCGGACCAAAATGTGAGTATATTGGCAATAATACCAAACAGGCTATGCCTATTACACTACATTACTGACATGATGTTACCATCACGGCCTAAGACCATCCAGAGGCTATAACACGGGAGCAAAAACTCCTGGGGAGGGCACTAGAGAGGAGGTATACCTGTCCCAGTGCTGCCATTTAGCAGCATAGCAGAGAGTGTATGGGTAAATAATAATGCCATCAATGTGTTTCCATTGGTCATGGATGTAGGATAACCTTCTCAGGTTCTCTAGGTTGTTTGAACAATAGGTCTTACTAATGAACATTGCTTGGGTTTTTTACCTACCATATCACCCTACAGCAGCAGATATTATAGAAAGATATAATGGACTTTTTAAAAATTTCTATTCAATTAGCCAACATATAGTACATCATTGGTTTCAGATGTGGTGTTCAATAATTCATCAGTTGCATATAACACCCAGTGCTCCTCACATCACGTGCCCTTCTTACATAATGGACTTTTAACAAAAGCTGTTGAGAGAACTTAGAGAACAATAGTATGCCAAGCAGTTAAAAATGTCTCTCAGAGTCCTAATTACATTAAATTTACATTCCAATTGGACTTACACCACATTTAAATTCACAACAAATAAAGAAACCATGACAGAGATACTAGGACATTTTCTGGTATATTCATCTACATCAAACACAATCACAATTACCAGTTTACACAGGTAAATGCAAACCAATTATCTCAACAGCTCTGACACAGCTGACTACAATAAAGTGGTTTCAACTTTTCCTTGTTCCTCTTAGAAAATCTATAGCCTAGCCACTTCCCACTCGATCCTGTCAAGGACCTTACTCCAATCAGTAACTCTGGGACTACCCTCAACCTGTGTCATCCTCATGATCTAGCATGAGCTGGGTAAACCACCCAGGACTACGTGAAGGGAGAAACATCCCTCACCTGTCACCCACTTACTTGGTCTTCTCTAGGCACTGTGGGACAAATGTGGACCTGTTCCCAATACTCAGAGGTAGAACTAATCACCCTAAGGCTGGGGGACACCATTTGGGCGATACTGAGGGTAGGATTGGATCCCCTGCTACTGGCTGCCGATGATCTCCAGCTTGAACTTCTACTGTGTTGCTGTCCCTCTTCCTTATGTGAGAAGTTCCTACCCTTTCCATTGTCAACAACACATCCACTGGTGTGTAGTCTAGTCTTGGTCATTTGCACTGCTCTGCTGACAGGGTATGTCCAGAAATGACATGCCATATGCCCACTACAGGGAGACAAAGAACACGAGTCTGATTTCAGACAATGGGTTGGCTATTCAGGTCAGTTGGTCATAATCACATGACCACAGACATCAGCACTTAGGCTGATGAGAAGCACTCCTTCCCTATCTTACTTCTACCAGCAGCTTAGAGAACAATAGTATGCCAAGTGGTTAAGAATGCCACTCAGAGCCACTCAATGTTCCTACTTCTACCAGCAGCACCCATTCCAGCTAAGCCAGACTCTTAAATATCTCTTGTAATTTATAGATGCCCTCTAGGATGCCTCCATGGGCCCAATTTAACTTCAAATCACCAAAACAAAACACACTATTATTAACTAGTGCCATCAAACCAACAGCACAATGGGCTACTACCTATCAAGTCGCATTGGTAGAAGGCTCAACTAATACTACAATGCTTTTGATTGACACAATCAAATCAAAGATGCTGTAATTCAGAGCCAACCCTATCACAGTCCACAGCATTACAGAGATAAAACTGTAGCTCTTACTAACCCCTGGAATGATGATAAAGGTAACCCCTGCCAACAATGTACACCCTTACAACTATTGTTGTATTGCCTTTTTTTCTAATAATAATCTCTATCCTTCTCCAGTGGAACCACTTACTGAAGTGGAAAGAAATTACACTAACCAAATGGTGAAGGGCACTTTACTATGTGTCTCCTCCCTGACTCCCAGTTACTATATACAAGAAAGGCAATGTGTACAACATGATCTGTATACAAAAAAGGCAAGTTTTACATAACAGTCAACGGCAGCAGGCTCTATAATAATGCTACTCTGGGGGCCCACAGTGAATAGTCATAGCTCCTGGCAAGTTAACCTCAGGACATGTTAGCAAGTTACAATGCCTAACCATTTAGTCATATTATTTTGAATGTCATCCATCGAAGTAACTATACCTAGTTGAGGGAACAGCCTTGTTTAACTCTTGATGATCTAGAGTTAGCCTCCACTCATTAGTAGTTGGCATTAAGCACAGACCACACCAGGGAACTGAAAGATGAACTGGAGAGAATCTGTACCCTTTCTATAACAAAACTAAGACAATGTAACCTTTCAGTGCTATGCCTTAATGGTACTATGGAATGTTACCATAATGGGAAGTTCACTGGTTCCCACCAGGAAGTGCTAACCAGCAATATTAAGGTTTAAGCTTACTTCACAAGTTTACCTGCTGATGGAGGAGGTCCATTCCAATAATGAGAAAATGGACAGTCTGGGACAGAGAGAGGCAGTGGAGAAAAATCAGGACAAAAACATCATTTTAGCAAATATGGACCAATTTTAACAATCAATTGGGTAAATACCCCTATAGTCCTCTCAAGAAGCTAGCACCTCCAGGAGCTGGGGTGGGGTTCAGGAAGAGCTGGATCCCATTAAAGTATGAAGGTTTTCTAGGATTGGCAGGATCTGGGAACCAATGTCCAACAGACCAAGCCAGTGTTATTCATTTTGGTGGGGCACAGACTAAAGTTACTGTGGTAAAATAGAGATTGTCTTCTAGGAAGGACTAGCTGGATCCCTACTTGGGGACTGTTCCTGCCACAGGCTGAAGGGATAGCAGGAATGGAAGGTAGGGTTGCCTCCAAACAGACACCTGACATCAATTGTAATCTAACCATAGTAAGAATTGTAATTGCTTGACTAATTTACCAAAGATCATTCAATTTGGGACCCGCATGCCCCTTAGGGTCTAATATAACCTCTCTTATTATTTTAGAGTCAATGCATAAATGGTTTGAGGTGGTCTATTTGGCCTATGATTAGGAACATGTTCCCCCTGATGGTAATATTGTTGATTTAGTCCAGGCTTGGTACTGTTTGTCATTAACAGGCAACACTTGATTTGGAGTTTTTCTTTCATGAGTTTCTATTAAATCCAGGACAGCTATGGCTTTTGAATTGCTTTAACATTAGCCATCATTCCTAGGGGAAGAGGACTTCCCTTTGTCAGGAGCTCTCCTGAGAAAGAACTGGATGGACTCAGGACTCAATTCAGCTTTCTCCAGACTGGCAAGTCATCGTGCTGAACGCTGTCTGTTGCCTGATAAGCCTAACTGCAATAGCTCATGGAGAGGATCTTTGGTCTTGGCTAATGTTTTCCATTGACAGTTGGCCTGGGCCTTTATGAGGCCTAACGCAGGGTGGGCAGACTTCCAAGACGAAAGAAGTCCACAGTAACAAGATATATGTGGACTGAGCTCCAAAGCTTGCTTTGGTGTTCATTCCCTTCTTCCAGACAAATTATGGAGATCCTTTGGTACAGTCATCATTTTTTCACCTCCTCTAGGGCAGTCGAGAGTTTAATTGCAGCCGCTATTATGTAAAGCTTGCTTCCTGTCAGATACACTCTACATAGCCAGGCAGACCCTTTTATATTTGTTTCCTAGGTTCTATTCTTTACAAAGAGGTTAGACCTCAGAGAGAGAGGGGGTGATATTTTTTCTACTTCAAATGAAAACTGGCCTTTTCTTTCTGATGCTTTCCTTTTGCCTTTTCTGTTTTTCTTTGTGGGTGTTACCTGCAAAACAGAGTAAACTAGCCTCACAACTATCATGGCAGTATTGTGTGACATTGTCCACTAAAGGACACCAGTTCTTTTCCCTAGGGTTCTCCCTTCTGGTCTTCCCCCTGGAGTTTAAGCACCTTCATCCCCTCCAGGGAGCATTCTGGTGAGAAGCAGGTGTGAGCAAGACCCATTGTGCATCTTATCGAAGCACCTGTTCAGTAGGATATCCCCCACCTTACGAGTTCTGAGAGGGGCAGGAATACAAACCTCCTTGCCTTTAGTCACTTTAATTAATTCTTCAAGTAGTTCAACCCAAGAATTGGGTTCTGAATATCACTCCAGGAATAGGATAGCATGACACCATCCCACAACAACCAATCCCAGTGTGAGAGGTGCAAAGACAAGACAGTTGTTTACAGATGTGTCTCCCCCAGCTGGGCTTAGGAGACCAGCCTTGGCCTTGCATCTCTGCATTATTTATTACTCATTTACATATGACCAGGGTCCTGACAAGCCTATTCCCCTCAGAGTATTTCAAAACCTCAGCTAGCCACAGGGATCTCACCTGCTATAGCCCACTTTGGCCTACTGTCTTCTTCTGCCTCTTCTATTCAGATCCACAGGCCTTCCAACATCCAGTATCTGCCTAGTGGGGACTCAGGTGTGCACACCAACCCTGAGCTGGTTGGCAGCTCTGATCCCAAAGGTCAGTTCCAATGGCATAGGTTTACTCAAATGGTGCATGCCACCTGTTGAGCCTGTTAATGATGCACACCAAGGAAGCACAAGAATGTGGAGTGCAGTAGTGCACATAGAGATACCACACCAAACCAGCCCTAAACTATTCCGAATTCTAAGGCCCAACAATTTAAGGCCATTCAGGATTGTTTTGCCAATTGATTGGAGGCTGTTCGTTGGAAAAATATGACCACCGGCAACAACAGCACACAGTGAACTTTATTTGTATGCCATGTGGACAGTTTTGCATGATTTAGGGTGGTGTGGGGTGGGAGGAGTCTTGTATGAGACCCCACAGAAGCTACAGTTCTGGAGGTCACCACCAAGAAAGGGAGGAGAGGTCAAGGGAGAGAAGGTTAGAGAGGGGGCTTTTGTGTCTAGCTGATGTCCCTCAGTAGCTTAGTAGGGAGCCTTTGGGTTAGAGAACCCCAAATGGCAGCAACAGTTTGGTGTCTTACAACCACAAGTTCTTACCTTATCAATGACCAGCAGACACGAGCTGAGTTTTTGCAGGGTATGCAAAGCTGGCAGGCTCTGAAAGCTAAAAATCCACTTGTTTGGGCTATTTTTAAAATAACTGGATATGTAAAAATTTGAGTTTGGCACCAGCAGGCTTTTGAAGAAGCAGGTCCCAGCCTGCTATGCAGAGTAAACATAGGGCCAATATGCAGAAGCCATCTTTGGTTCATTTATATAACAACTAGGATACAGAATGTTACATATTTGTTCTCTGAGCCAGAGGACTTAATACATTGCTTGACATAGAAAATAGTCTCGATATTTATTAAAAGAGGAAGGCAGGAAGGATGTAGGCAGGCAGAACTGAGGTGTGAAATAGCTAGAAAGGGAGTGGAACGCAGATCAAGGACATTCACCCTGGGAAGGTCCTTCCTTGTTTCAATCAGAGCTCTGTCGATTACCGGCTATGCTTTTACCCTTCATTAGCTCTCAGACATGGGACAACTTACTTAACCTTTCTGTGCCTTAGTAGTCACCTATAAAATGGGCATGATAAGGTTTTTCTCCCAGGATTTTTGTGAGTTAATATATTTGCTGGAATAATAAGTATAATATAAATATTAGCCTTACTTTTCGTCTTCCAGTATAGGAGTAACAGTTTTGATACAATTATAACTCTTTGCATTATATTACTTCTATTTTTTGTTTATTGAAACAACAAAACCAACACCAAATACTGTGAATTTTACCTCCTAGTTATTTCTCCAGTCCTTGCCTTATCTCTCCCTCTAGCTTCAGAGGAGCCATGTTTTAGAAGCTACTGCTTCCTCTGGCCCAATATTCCTATATTAATTCCAACCCCTTTCTTTTGTAAATTCTATAGACAAATGATGGTTTCTAAAGTTAAATCTCATCATATCCTCCCTGAAACACCATCAACGTAATGGAAACACTTTCATGACTTTCTAATCCCTTTTTTAAAAAAACTTTATTTTATTTTTTCAGTGTTCCAAGATTCATTGTTTATGCATCACACCCAGGCTCCATGCAATATGTGCTGTCCTTAATACCCACCACCAGGCTCACCCAATCTCCCATCCCCTTCCCCTCCAAAACCCTCAGTTTGTTTCTCAGAGTCCACAGTCTCTCATAGTTCATCTCACCCTCTGATTCCCCCGCAACTCATTTCTCCTCTTCATCTCCCAATGTCCTCTGTGTTACTCCTTATGCTCCACAAGTAAATAAATGAAACCATATGATAATTGATTCTCTCTGCTTGACTTACTTCAGCATAACCTCTTCTAGTCTCATCCATGTTGATACGAAAGTTGGGTATTCATCCTTTCTGATGGAGACATAATACTCCATTGTATATATGGACCATATCTTCTTTATCCATTCATCTGTCTCTAATCCTTTGAGATAAAAGACCCAAGTGTTTGATGGACCGGACATGTCTGACTCATCTGGACTATAACCAGCTTCCCAATCCGATTCTAGGTCCTATTACCCATACTTTGACACTAGCTTTTTCCTTCAGTTCCATAAAAATTCTATGCTCCCTTTCCTATGACATGATTGTCTTCTCCTGCATATTTCACTGTGTCCTGTGTAAGCTTATCCTCTACCACAACACATCCCAGGCCCTACGGAATTCCTACTCTTGTTTCAAATGCTGATATTTTAAAAATATCAGTGTTTCAAGGGACCCTCTCTTGAAAATGACAGGTAAGTCCTCTACTCCTTTGTGTTTTCATAGAACCACATATTCTCTTTGTACAACTGATCTCAGTAACATTTCTTCAATTGAATATCACTACTGTCTTTTCTCACAGTTGACAATAAGCTTATTATGGAAATCAGAACACTAAGCTCACTTCCTGGCTCATGGTGGCAAGTCAATACATGTTTAATGAGAGGGAATAAATGAATTAAAACATCTATTGATTACTTCCTATGGGCCAGATAGAGGAACTTACCAAAAAATGGCCTCATTTGAGCAATGTATTCATTCAGGGGTAATACACCAAATTTCTAACTTCAAACTGCAATTGCCAATTAGAGTTGACTCTTGAACAACACTGGGGTTAGGGGTGTCAACACTCCTGCCACACCGTCAAAAATCTACATATAACTTTTGACTCCACCCAGATTTAATGACTAACAGCCTAATATTAGGCCAGAAACTTTGTCAATAATGTGGTTGATTACACATACTTTTCATGTTATATGTATTATATACCATATTCTTACAATAAGCTAGGCTAAAGAAAATATTGAGAAAATCAAAAGAAAAAATACAGTACTGTATCAAAAAAATAATAATCTGCATATAAGTGGACCTGCACAGTTCAAACCTGTGTTGTTCAAGTGTTGGCTGTACCGAAATTTAAATTAGAGCTGAAAGTATTAAAGTAATTATCCTGATTCTTCTCTTTGAGGCACACAGAGTTCAAATTACTGACTATTGTGTCTTGCAAAAACCTGGTGCCCACAAGGTAGAGAGCAGAGAAATAAGTGATCAAAAATAACAAAATGGTTTTCTACTCAGGGAAACAATGTGTACCCCAATACATCTGAAGAAAAAAATAATCTGAAACACAAATTGAAGGGTAAGAGGGACCTAGAAGGTGGTCATACAAAGCCCGTGTGATGATGGATAACGAATTGTGTATGAGATGATAATAGACCTCCAACAGACCAATTATTCCCTGTGTTTTCTATCAAATTACATTATGCTGCTGAGCAGTGAGATTATGGTCACCATGTATCAAAACAAAAGCAGCACATGATAACCCGCTGGCTTCTGTTGGGCTATGATGTCATGGGATATAAAGGAAACCAGTCAGTAAAAATTAATTTAGCACATGTTTCTGGACGTTAGTAATATACCTGCAGACTGTCACAGGACTGGGAGAGCAGGTGATGATGCTAAGCCATTTACTATTGACGTAGAGCTCTGCTGTGAACTGAGGACAACTGGATTTCAAATCTCCTTTTCTGTGAAATTCTTCTTTGCTCTTCACTTTCTTCTCCACAGGACCCATGTGCATCAATACCAGCTCAGCTTTGTTTTATCAACACCAGTGTATATTGTCCTAATAATTCATTCCTCACATCCCATTTTCTTTAGCTGTAGAAATATTGATTAATCCTGAATTTGTGATTATAAGTTCATTCTCATTTATATCTCTTTAATTTCAAGAATATGTAATAATGTGGGGAAAACCAGTATTTGGAACCTGAAAAAATTACGGTTTCATCTTGCTAAATCACCGATTATCAGTTTGAGTTGGACAAACAATTTAACTCATGAGACTTAAATCTCTTATCTATAAAATGAAAATAATACAACATTGCTTGTAATATTACTATGAGTCTTGAAAAGAAGTGTTTCCAAAAACTATTGGGAACGTTTTAAATGTTCATTCTTCTCTTTCACTTTAAAATAAATGATATTTAGTCTTTAAAAAAAAAGCATTTTGTGAATGAGCAACTTGAATTTCATCTGGCATTTTACCTCCTATGAACTTTGTGTAATTACAGTGAAAACTGTATTCACATTGTCTGAAATACAGTTTGATTAATTAAAGCAATATTTTTAGTGTACCTCATGATCTTCTATAAAATTAATGAGATTAAAATTTTCATTTCATATCCAATATTTACCATTATGCAAGTGATGAGATTGGATTCATACTGTTTCATCACTTGGCTCAGAACTAAAATGTGAGGCTTAAAATCATATGCATGGCTTCTTCCGTGAATCATCTTGGCGAGATATTAACATCAATATGTGGCAGAAGGCTGATAAATTTCCACAGATCATTGAATCAACAACCTCATATTGAACTATTCTACATGATCCTACTGTGAATTATATAAAAAACAATCACAAAATGATCCCTAACTTCAAGTACTTTTTTTTCTTTTTGAAGGAACAACTTGTCTAAAAAGCTTATTTTTTCCATTTATGAAAAACGTTAAGAGTGGAAAATGAAAGTACAATGAATTAATTTTTAAAGAAAAGACACAATACTTATTCACTGAAATTTAGTCTACTAAATAGTCTAGTTTTGGTTTAAGATTTCTTCTCCTAGGGGCACCTGGGTGGTTTAGTGGGTTTAAGTCTCTGCCTTCGGCTCAGGTCACGATCCCAGGGTACTGGTCCTGCATCGGGCTCTCTGCTCAGCAGGGAGTCTACTTCCCTTCCTCTCTCTGCTGCCTCTCTGCCTACTTGTGACTCTGTTTTTCAAATAAATTTTTTAAAAATCTTAAAAAAAAAAAAGATTTCTTCTGCTATATGATGGTCACTGAGAATCGAGTATGAATTCCCATTTTATCTGAGGAATTGGCATCTTCAAAAATAGAAGTTCGGTAAAGTTTTTATTTTATTCTTCTGTGAAGAACTAAAATAAAGTTTCTATTTTATAAAAAAGATTTTATTTTAAAATTAAGTGTCTCTCCAATTCAACTTGGTCATTTGAATTTAGAAATTAAATATTAACTTTAACTCTATGGTACAAAAACGTGGAAGTTAGTATTTTGTGTTATGCTCCAGTGTTCCAAAAGTGAAAAAGAAAGTTTCTTTATATAGAGCTATCAAAGAAAAGAAAAAAAAAAAAAGTAATGAAACATCATGTTCAGAAAACAAGCATCTGGTGCACACATATAACCCATTCTGGCAAGCACTCGCGCTGGGTCATTTCAGGGTGAATATAATTCAGCTTGAGTTCAGAGGACCTCTTTGACCATGGGTTCACTTTCCTTGCACCCATATTTATGCAAGAGCCGCTTGCTTCCATGGCAGCCTTCATGCCTACCATAACAGGAGAACTCTCATCTCAATTTTTACTCTTTTATTCAAGTTGGGCACCAGACTTTTGCCTTTCAAACTCTCAGAGATACATGGCTAAACTTCTAAAGATCCTTCAATCTCATGTGACTCCATGTCTACCCACTTAGTGGTCTTGACTTTGGCAGGTAGGAACTAGCCTCCTTCTCCTCTCTCTTCTGGCTAGGGGAAGGAACACACCCAGTAGTCCCTACTACACAAGCAACTGCAAGTAAATCCTGACTTTGATGAAGCTCTTTCATGGTCCTGTAGGTTTCTCCTGTACAGACACTGGAAGGAGGAGATGGGCTAGAGAGTTCAAAATATAACATTTGTTCACTTTTTAGAGTCCTGCCAGGAGGTGTCCAACATCTCTCTTTTGAATGTGTTGGTAATTAACACTCATTGTCATTAAGAAAAGGGCATCAATTAAAACTCTGAGATGCCAGGAAAAGGCAGTTTTACATCTTCCTAAACAAATGCCATTAAATCCTCACAACCTGTCTATGCAGGCAATATTTTGTTTTATAAGAAAACGCTCTAAGGAGAGGCGCCTGGATGGTTCAGTCGATTAAGCGTCTAACCCTTGATTCTACCTCAGGTCTTCATCTCAGGGTGGTGAGTTCAAGCCCCACTCTGGGTGCAGGGACTACTTAAAAAAAGTATATATATACTCCAAGGACATTAAGTAATTGCCCCAATATCACAGGCTGGAAAGAACAATTTCAGGAATTTCAATATGAATCTCTTAAACCCATTGCAGTTGTCAAGGTGCAGTCTAAATAGGCCCATTCGTTTATTGGGAAGTGTTTGATAAAAAAGTTCTTCAAGTTGAGGGAAACAAGTCTGGTTTCCAGTTGCATTCACTGGAGAAAATGGAGACACTAATATAACTGGAGGCTTCTTAATAATTGCTTCTGGCAGATAATAGAGCCAGATCCACATGGTGAAGAACTTCTGATCTTGTATTAATTAGATGGAGTAGAAGAGTGTAAGCCAGTGGCAACGCGGCAGGGCCGGGGTGGGGGGTGGTGCTTCTGAGTCATTTAAGTGCAGGACTGTTGATTTCAGCTCAGGCCATGCTCTCAGGGTCACATGCCTTCTGCCTGGCCCACCGCTGGTCATGGAACCTGCTTAAGATTCTCTCTTTCCCTCCCACCCCCCAACTGCTGCACGGAGCATGCACTCTCTCTTTCTCTAAAATAAAAACATAACTATATAAATAAATAAAATTCAAAGAACGTAAGCCAAATAAACAATAACATAGTGCTGTATTAAAAAAAAAAAAAGTAGTTCATTACCCTCAGTATTTTAAGCAGGTAGACTGCTGTTTCATATGGCTGTTTGTTTGTTTAGAAACAGGAGTACTTTCTGGATTGTAACTTTGCCATTCCCTAGAGGAGTATTGTCCTCATCATCAAGGACAAAGCTAGACTGATACCTGACCTTTTTGGCTACAAAGAAAGGAAGAGTGTTTGTGAGACATATATTACCGTCAGAGAGCTTCATCAAGGAAGTGGCACAGTTCCCCCAACTCCATGCACAAGAATTTACTCATGTATAGAGTAAATAAAGTAAGTAAACACCTACTTACAAAGAACGTTGGATGATGAAGTATAGCTGAGCATCTAAGTACATGACTACAATCCTAGGATTAGGGAAGAATGGAAGAAGAAATGGTTGTGGAAAAGCAGTAATATATGACATTGGCCTAGAGCAAGTCACAATCGCAAAAACTGAGGAGACAGGAGAAAAGACAATAAGGTTTGGAGAAAGGGCATAACACACAAAGGTAGGGGTGCTTATTGGAGATGATTGGGATATTCATGTCAGAGCCAGGCATGGAGATGATATTTCTAGCACACATGGCATGATTCATTCTTTTATACTGAATTACAGGTCAACTGGAAGGATCCATACTTGATTTTAAGAGATGTATTTACTCCATATACCAAGTTTCACTTTGTTTTCATTCTTCTTCCTTTCCATTCCTGCCCTTCATTCTCATCTTTAACTCTGCCTGGTTTCCTGAGTGCAGAGGGGGTCTGGATCCATCTCCTCAGGTAGAACCCCAGTCTCCTGCTACACATAGCTGAAAAATTCAGGAAGACCAGCACGTTTTAACTTTGGTCTAGCAAATTCCCAATTCACCCCCTCTCATTCTCATCTTCCTTTTTTTAAGATTGTATTTATTGGGGCACCTGGGTGGGTCAGTTGTTTAACTATCTGACTTTAGCTCAAATCGTGATCTCAGAGTCTTGGGATTGAGCCCCAAGTTGGGTTCCATGCTTAATGGGGAGTGTGCTTGTTCCTCTCTTTCTCCCACTCTCCCTCCCCTTTTTCATGTGCTCCTTCTCTCTCTCCTGAGAAGGAGTTGGGGGAGAAGGGGAGATGAAGAGAAAATCTTGAGCAGATTCTGCACTCAGCACAGAGCCAAACTGGGGCTCAGTCTTAGGACCCTCAGATCAGGACATGAACCAAAACCAAGAGTTGGACAATTAACCAACTGTGCCATCCAGGCACCCCATTCATTCTCACCTTCTGAAGTAATTATAACTTCCATTCCCGAGGCATTCCAGGATTCTGCAACCACAATTTACTTACTTTATTATTGACTTTCCTCCCTGGAAGCTCAAGTTTCAGATTTCTATGTACTGTTAAGTCATTGACCATCCATCTTTATGTTTTTCATTTTTGAAATTTTGTTGATATATCCTCTTTCCTGTTGTCCCCTGCCCCTTCCTTTTATATTGTCACATTTTAGATGCTGTATAAATATTACCTACCTTCTAATACTTTCTCCTTTTTTGTCTGAAGAAAAAAGATAAAGGTTCTGTGGCAAATTCGGTAGACTGACCACTCAATATTATTCTCAGGCCTTATTTCCAAGCCTTCCCTTATTATAAGGATTAAATATATAAAGCCTCTTTCCAGTCTACCTTTGGCTAGATATGGTCGTGATAAATAAATAAATAAACTGATTGATTGATTGATTGATTGATTTTAAAAAGCAGATGCCATTGGGACTTTTAAGATAGCATTTTAAAAAGAGGGACTCAGCTTGTAAGGTGCTCTTTATTTTGGGTTTTTAGCTTTTGGCTTTTTGGGGGTTTTCTGGTTTTTACTTTTTTCTTTACTCCTGCTCGGAATCTTTAGGTAATGCTTAGAATCTCAGTCATCCTGAAACATTGGCTTCAAGCTACATGATGAAGAGATGAGCAGAATGTTAGGATCTTTGTGTCCTCAGTAACATCAGTAAGCAGCTACAGAAGCCCTGGACTGCTAAATTGAGGCTTCTTAATCCTGGGAATAATCAATTTATTACTTCTTAAGCTTTAATATAGCAGGCTTTCTTAACTGACAGGACCTCTCTAAGCAAAGAACACTCAGTGTCCACATATTAATGAACACTGGTACCTTTAAAAATCCAAAAATTAAAATTATGAGCTTGAAAGCGTACACGTATAAGTTATTCTCTCTTTTTAAAATATTGATAGAATAAAACTTGCTTTTTAAAAAAGATTTATTTATTTTAGAGAGAGAGCATGTGCACATGAGCGGGGGAAGGGGCAAAGGGAATGGGAAAGAGGGAATCCTTACGCAGTCTCCCAGCTGAGCAGGGAGCCCATCACAGGGCTCAATCCCAGGACCCTGAAATCGTGACCTGAACCGAAACCAGGAGTCAGCCACTTAACAATTGAGCCATTCAGGCAACCCCTGAAAAAATCTTTTTTAAACTCAAAAACCCCACTCTTCACTTTCAACTTCTCATATTTTGCTTTTTAAATTTTCCTTATTGTGTAGTGATCATATATACCAGATCATACACTGCCAGATGCCATTTTAGGACTTTATTTCAAATTCTCTACATAAAAGAGAATGTATTGACAATATAAATAAGTTTTAGCAGTCTTCTTTCAATATACTATAAACATTGGGATTCAGAATAAATAACAATCAATGTGTCTCTGGCAAAGATATTAATAATTTTTATATGACAATATATACATTATATACTCCTATTAAATAAAAAGAAAACATTCTCTAAACAAGTAGGTCATATTGATTTCTGTAAGTTAAAAGTGCTAAAATATACGCTCAATACTTTTTATCAGTTATGTGGTTAATTAGAACATTAGGGAAATTTACATTGAAAAACTGCCTACTTTCCTGAAAGCATTGATTTTAAAAACAAATTATTTGGAGAGGGAACTGTGTGGTATGTTTGCATTAGACATCTAGTCCCAGGGACATTATAAGTATCAACAATACCATTTTTGTCATGCTAGCGTTACTTTTCACCACAGTTGAGACATCTGACAAGCAGAGTTTCCATGCTACAATACACAAAGTCCCTTGACACCTTGGGCTTTTTCAACAGTCTTAATCCAGCTTGTTGGATTTCAAGAGTTTCAATAAATCAGAAAAGCCAGAGGGGTTCTTTTCTCTTTTCTTTACACACATTGCACAAACAAGAATCATATTATTGTACAGTTGAAGAGGATTAGGGATGATGCCATCTGCCTTTTTTGTTTGTTTGAACATCACTTTTATTCTCAAATGAAATAAGTTTGGGAATTCTTAACTCATCTTAAAGCTGGACCATATCACAACAGCAATAAATCAGCTTTTCATTTGTTTTGATTTAAGGCACATGACAGTATTCTAGAAAAGATGTGATTTGGTTAGACTAGAAGTTAAAGCTGAGACTTTTTCCTTGGACTTAGGGAGTCCTAGAACTTTGAATACCATTCACACAATTCTCTATCATCTTTTGGTGGACACATTATCAATATCGTAATCCACATTAGTATCACATTTTGCTTGGATTTACAAAACAGCCTCATCATCAGTCTTCCCACAAATTTCCTCTCATCAATATTTCATCCATAGTATCATTCTGTAATACAGAGCTGATCATGTCACTTCTTGAAACTGATAGCTTCCCATTGCTTTTTCACCCAGATTCTTTAAATCCTTCCTTATGATCTATAACAACAGCTATCAAAGCCCTCTTTTTTGTTATTAGAATTACACTCATTTCCAATATGAATCTTCACGCAGCCTATCTTATTATTTTCTTTGTTTAGACGAAGATGTGCTCTCATTCATCCAACATCACTTTCTACTCATTCTTTAAAATGTCAGTTTAATAAATCCTACAATCAAGTAAGTCTTCCCTCACCTCTGAGAGCCAGCAATTCTCCTGTGTTATGATCTCACACTAAGTTATATTTCTCTTTTGTAACTATTATAAACCGATAACTAATTGCATAGTTTCTTGACGTCTGTCATCCTTTCTAGAATTTCATTTCTATGTGGCCAGTTCTGCTTTGTTCATCATGGGAGCATTGTGGTCCTGAATAGAAGAAACTCAATAGATATTTCTTGAATGTACAAATTAATACTGTTTGCCAATCCAAAACACAGTCAGAGCCATGACAGAAAATAAAGTACTAAACTAATTTGTAATCATCATTCTAATATACCCAAAGAGCTCTGTCATACAGAAGTTAGGTGTATAGTCTATAATGTATGATTACTAGTGAGCAGGCTATGTGCCTTACACGTTCACCACCATCTAAACAATGGTATTGGATTAAATGGGCAATTTTAAATCTCTAATTTTGTAAAGTTAAACATTTAAAATAATCAGTTCCTTGGTATTACTTGTAACTTGTAGTACATCTCGTATTATGATTGAGGACCAGCAAAGTAGACTATAAATGCTATGAAATAACTTAGAGCCTAAAAACAAGTTCTTTTTTCAAAGTATTCAATGAAAATTATTTCGGATTTTTAAAAAATATTTAAATTTTACCCTGAATTCTTTTTTTTTCTTTCTTTTTTCTTTTTAGTTTCAGGAATATGTAGAATTTAGTGATTCAGCACTTCTGAACAACACCTGGTGCTCATCACAACAAATGCACTCCTTAATCCCCATCACACATTTAGCCCATCTCCCCACTCACCTCCCCTCTGGTAATCACTAGTTTGTTCTCCATAGTTAAGAGTCCGTTTCCTTTTTCCTTCCTTTTTTTTTTTTTTAATGTTTGATTTATTTATTTGAGAGGGAGAGAGAGATGGAGAGCAGAAGAGGGAGGAGGGACAGAAGGAGAGAGACAATCCCCAAGTGGACTCCCCACTGAGCAGAGAATCCCACACAGGCATGAACCCAGACCCTGGGATCATGATCTGAGTCAAAGGCAGATGTTTAACCAACTAAGGCACCCATGGACCCAAGAGTCTGTGTCTTAGTTTGCCTCTCTTTCCCCCTCAGAATGTTTGTTCATTTTGTTTCTTAAATTTCACATATGAGTGAAATCACGAAGTATTTGTCTTTCTCTGACTGACTTATTTCGCTTAGTATTATACTCTCTAGCTTCACCCTAGTCCTTGCAAATTTGCTCTGAATTCCTAACTGCTATTAGGTAAGAAGAGTCGATGAAAATGGTAGTATTACAATTAACCTGTAAATTATTTCAATTGAATCCTGTCTTTAATTTTGTGGGATGGGGAATAATACTTGCTTTTTCTCGGCCACTGCTTTTGAATCCACTGATGCATAAAAGAGGAGGTAAGAGGGAAGAAAGGTAAAAGTAAGGAAGATCTTAGTCTTACACAGTTGTTGGAATTTGAATGTATCTCAGAACAAATCCCATGAGCATAAAGAACTAACTAATCAAAGTCATCTCTGAGGTTGCCCTGAAGGCACAAGTTCATGAACACAACACTGTAGCTACCCTTTAGGGTATTCCTTTAGGAATTAAGGAGTGAACAAACATGCCACCAGTGCTGCATAGACACCAAAACTACTTTTGGACACAAGAAGACCAGAGAATGGACAGTGGAACATTCCTGCAGAAAAAACTCCAGTTTCCACAATTTTGCTTATTAGCGGGAAGGATCAAAAAGAAACAGAAGATGACCTTTGATTTATCCTGCCTTCTTAACTACAGACAAGAGCATCTAAATAGGAAGACCTGGTTCTCTTGAACCCCAAGCATGTATCACAGCTGTAAAGGGTGGAACAGGTACATATGGTTTTAAGTATACTGAATGGAAAAAAAATAATTCACCTGAAAATTCACTTCAAATATTGACAAGACAAACTTTTATAGGACATTTTATGGAGGTAACCAGATGACTACGATTTTTACACCAAGAGCACTGTTATTCTTTGTGAATCCCTAGTTCCTAACCTTAGAGAGTGTGTGCATGAGTGTGTGAGTGTGTGTCTGTGTGTGTATGTACTGAGGGAAGAGTAGATCCTACAAATTGTATCCACTAATGATCTGACATTTTTTTTTCATATCGATACTATCAATGTTAATTTCTTACTGAAAGAAGTACTAGTAAGAAAAGCCTATTTTTTCTACCATTTGTAAAGGTGTATTCTGTCAGGATACACACACACAAATTACGAACACTTGCATCTTATTTTAATTAATATCCAATTTTATTTACTGGATATTAATTAAAATAATATCCAATATTATTTTATTGGATATCCAAAATATTTGGATATTTATCCCATACACCAGATGGTAATTATTAATTTCTTATAAGAGATTAGGAATCAGAAATATCAAGAAATAAAATAATTATCCCTATGTCTATTATAGCATTATTTACAATAGCCAAATGATGGAAGCAGCCCAAGTGTCCATTAATAGATGAATGGATAAAGAAGATGTGATGTATACATACAATGGACTAGTATTCAGCCATAAGCAAGAATGAAGTCTTGCCATTTGCAACAACAAATACAATGCTGCATCTAATGCTAAGAGAAGTAAGTCAGTCAGAGAAAGACAAATACCATATGATTTCACTTCTATGTGGAGTTGAAGAAACAAAACAAATGAACAAAGGAAAAAAAGAGAGACAAACCAAGAAAGAAACTCTTAACTACAGAGAATAAACTGATGGTTACCAGAGGAGATGTGGGTAACAGGATAATAAAATAAGTGATGGGGATTGAAGAGTACACTCGTCATGATGGGCACTGAGTAATGTATGGAATTGTTGAATCATCATGTTGCACAATAGAACACTAAATGTTAACTATACTGGAATTAAAATCTTAATAAAAAAAAGATAAAATAGGGGTGGCTGGGTCAAATAGTTGGTTAAGGAACCCACTCTTGGTTTCGGTTCCAGCCATGATCTCAGAATAGTGAGATCAAGCCATATGCCTGGCTCTGTGCTCAGCCTGAGTCTGCTTGAGGTTTTTCTCCCTCTCTTTCTGCCCTTTGTGCTCTCTCTCTCTCAAATAAATAAATAAATCTTTTAAAATAGATAAAATAATTTTTCTAATAGCATGCAGCAGAAAAGAAATAAAATGAAAAAATAATACAGGAACCACACAGAGATGGGAATCTGGATCAGTACATCCCTATTAGGCTAAACTATCAAACCCTTAATACTCAAAGCAGAGTGGCATCTAATAATACTCTTATTACCCCAACATTATTAAATATAACATTAAATGAAATTTTAATCATTTTAAAGCAAATTGAAAACAATGGTAGTTTGGGGCTCTTCATTTAGATGGATGTTTTAATACCCAACCACTATTTTTTTTCTAAAAATTGTCTCAAATATGGTACAAAAAAAGAAAGTATGTTGGCTTCATCACATTAACTGTCATCTCCATGCTGACAGGCTGCAGAACTATTTCTTTTCTGAAAAGGCAAAGCTGGAATGGAATGTAAAATATGGCATAAATAATAGCTAAGATGAGTAATGGATTAATAACGACCTCCATTTTGTAAGTATTATTTAAAATATAATCTTTGTAGGCAGTTTAAATTGAAAAAATACATTGGACTTTGTAAAAATGTTTATTATAAAGTTTAAGAAAGAAGAAAAAAATAAGAAATCTAGGAAATGGTCCATTTTTTTTCTATTTAAAAAATATCTATTGGGCACCTAGGTGACTCAGTGAGTTAAGGCCTCTGCCTTTGGCTGGGGTCATGATCTCAGGGTATTGGGATCAAGCCCCGCATCAGGGTCTCTGCTCAGCAGGGAGGCTGCTTCTCCCTGCCTCCCCGCCACTCTCTCTGCCTGCCTCTCTGCCTACTTGTGATCTGTCTGTCAAATAAATAACTAAATTTAAAAAAAAATATATATATATATATATCTATTAACATATACAATGTTCCAGACATTATTTTGAGTACTGGGAGATTAAAAGATGAGCAAAAGTTGCTAACCACTGAATGTTATATTAGTAAGAGATCCAGGTTCCTGTTGAATTATCACAAAATAAATGGAAAATTTTAGTTCTGAATAATATATTAAGGCAAGGTACATGATGGTGTGAAGTCACATTACAACAATACTTCATCTTTTCTGTGAATTTTGGAATGGTTTATCTGAGAATAATATTTAGTCAAGAATTGACTCCATGAAGATTTGGGGAACAGAAAATGAATAACAGGTAAAGGAAATAAGAATGGATTCAAAAGCATAAAATTTCAAAAGTAAGTTTAAGAATATAATCAATCATTTGTCTTCCTTTGTGTGATGTGGAAAGTTCCTACGTTGGTGAATGAAGGTTGTTCATACCCATACACACACAACTATATGATACACATATAGAAAATACATACATATGCACATGTATATGTGCATATATGTATGAAAGTTCAAATGGAATTATTCAAGAATTTTGGAGGGAAAGAAAAAAAAAAACCCATTAACTCAGCCTCACAGTCTTAGTAGAGTATAGCCCTGACTAGTGGCCAAAAAAGGATTTTAACTAAGGATTTTCTTTCCTTTTTTGGTTCATTTGTTTTCATTTTCCTCTCTTTTCTTTTCACTTTTTAGAAAAAATCTATTGATCAGGACACCTTGGTGACTCAGTCGGTTAAGCATCTAACTCTTGGTTTTGGCTCAAGTCATGATCTCGGGGTTGTGAGAGCAGGCCCTGAGTAGGGTTCAGCACTCAGTGCCAAGTCTCCTTGAGATTCTCTCCCTCCCCTTTTGCACCTCCTCTCACTCAAACTCCTGCTCAAGCATGCTTTCTCTCAAATAAATAAGTAAAATCTTTTTTTTAAGATTTTATTTTTTGACAGTGAGAGAGGGAACACAAGCGGGGAATGAGTGGTTGGAGAGGGAGAAGCAGGCTCCCCGCTGAGCAGGGAGCCCAATGTGGGGCTCAATCCCAGGACCCTGAGATCATGACCTGAGCAGAAGGCAGAAGCTTAATGAGAGAGCCACCCAGGCACCCCTAAGTAAAACCCTTTAAAAAAAAAAGAAATAATCCATTGATCATTAGTTGTGTAGTCTAAAGTTAATGTAATTAATTGATAACCCAAAAGATGCAATCATGGCTAAATATTTTTAAATATCCATTTTAACTGAAAATTTCTTGAGTTATGCTTACAGTATTACATTTAGTTACATATTAAATGTTGATTCCTTAATGCTGAAATAAATTTTTATGGTACATATGAAGTAATAAAGTTTTAACTTCTTGATGTCAAATTAGTAATTATTTCATTAATATTTTATATGTTCCTGTAAATTTCTTTCTCTCCTACCCCCAAAGTGTGTGATTGGTTCTGTTCACAGCCCAGGTTTAATTAAAGAATTCAAGACTTGCTTCCAGGGTTATACAATTTTCCAGTTTTATAAACTCCTAATTCTCCAATGAATGCTTGCTACGGTATAATGCTTGCTAAAGTATAATATAAACTTTGTAACCCAAGAGACACATTCATAATTTCTGACCACCACTTCTTACATGAGCAAATCATTTAATTTATCTCAGCTTCAGTTTTGCATCTAAAAAATAGACATTATAAAGTTAAACTTCAGGATTATTTTGAGGATGAAGATAATGTTTTAAATAACCTGCCACCCTTGATACACTTGCTAAATTTGCCACAATAAATGTGATATGGTGGAAAGAAAATTAGGCCAGGGATAATGTGATTTGGGTTTAAGTCCTGGCAAAAGCAATTAGCTGTTTGATTCTTACATATCACACTTAACTCCTGAGAGTCTCTTTTCTTATATATAAAATAGAGAGAATAAAACATGCCCTGACTTTCTATAAACATCAAATGAGATAGTATAGGAGAAAGAATAGCAAAATTAAACTGATACTATAGTTGCTGTTCATATAGGGCCTAGAAAAGTTCTTCCCACGGTATTTGTATAAGTGGTATTGCTTGGCCAAGGAAATAGCCAAAAAGAGGGGGAAAAAAAAGTAGGTAGATTGGGGCTACTCAATGTCATTCCAAATACCTTGGGGTGGGGAGCAGAAGACTTCCACTAATTCTTATTTTTGTCATTCTCCCCTCCACACCCAGAACTTCATCCTTGCTTAAAATCACACCTCTTGTAGGAATAACGCAAGTGGTATTCAAAGAAACCAAGAGTCAAATGTGCTTAACCAACTGAACCATGCATGTGCCTTTCTTTGCCCCATCTTATTTAACATTACTACTTCAATACATACACCCTGGTACATCCAGATACACATCACACATCAAGTACTACCATCAGCATTGTATAACAAAACTTACTGGGAAAAACTGCTCTAAGATTGCATTTTTAAAGAAAGTAAGTAGCCTTTACTTTTCATTTTCTGAGGATTATGGTGTTGCTAGAACTATGCCAGCAATTTCAATGTTGTATAAAAGAAAAACTTGTGAAGAAAAGAGAAAAGAAAGAACCTTGGAAGGCAAGGAATTTAACTGGAAAACAATGAACTTCTTTCTGGGGCCACATCATATTTGCTAAAAATCCCTGTTGTGTGTACTTTAGACTCTGAAGCTTATGAATATTCAGGAAGCTCAAATGAAAGTAGATATGCATACTCAAATTTAAAAATATAAGATTTATGAAAGGAAAGTTCTCGTGACTTGACACAAGTTCAAATTTTGCCTTTGACCAAAGTGAATGAACATCAGTTTGCTTGAGCACTATAATCAATTAATCCTGAATCAATTGCAGCAAGATGCATTTCAGATGGCATAAGGATCATTATTAGAAAAATGTCCTTTCAGATTAATGGTTTATGATATCCATTACCCTATGTTTCGCTAATATGACTTTTTAAAATATTATGTTATTGAAGATTAGGGGACAAACAAAAGATAAGAAATTGAGCTATCTAAGAGTTTGAAATAAATTTCTTATCTGTCATAGTTAATGCATGAGAAACCAAGTAATATATATTTACACTGAAGTAGAATTCCAAACAAATTACATTAACTATCTGTTTTGTATTATTCATATGTACCCTTACGAACCTGATTTCTTTCCAAAGAATTTCAAGTCTCATTTTTGGAGCTACAGCTAAAATGCCATGACTGATTCCCATTGGATGTTATATATGCTTTTCTAATAATATTTTATTGGTGTCTGTGGAATCATTTTAAAATTTAATTGAATAAAAAAGTATTATTATGCTATAATAATAAATCCCAAATCTTCATAAATTATTTCTCTATTAAAACAAAAATCATAAAATTAGAGGATTCCACATATATTTCCTGAGCATTTTTTTGTGGCTTTGGGAAGTCTTGGTTCTTAGGATCACAAAAACAAACAAAATAGCCTCATCAATTTCATAATTTATTAAAAGAAACAAACTCTCTCTTACATGTAGCTATCAAAGTAATCAGATCTATGAATTCAGCATTATAAACTATGATGTAGCATTATGAAAAACATTCTCTGAAGCAATGAAGTATACAAAGTATACAATAAAGCATAGTTTTTGTGGAAAGTGAGACAAGGGTGTTACAGAGGGCAATGTTGTGGAAAAGCTTTATGGGAACCTGAACATTCTACAGAAATGAGAATAGGCTATGATGTCAGAAATACACCTAAACTAAAGATAACATTGTGAATTCTTTGGGTTTAGTTCACTTATCCCTATGTAATTAATGCACTCCTGAAGTCAATAATATCTTTTTTACAGAGATCATGTATCAAATTTGGAATTGTATGCAAACAACCTGGCACATATAGCAATTCAGCCATTTCTAGCCATTTGCATTGTGTTCACAAAGAAAGTAATAGTCGAACTCATCCAACAAAATGAATACCATTTCTCCAGATGGAGTATGAGGAATGTTAATTTCAATTGGAGAGAAAACATAAGCAACAGATAGAAATGGAAATGTAACACATGTACATGGAATATCAAATATTCTGTTATGACTAAAAGCTGTTATTAGAAAAGTACGTAGGGAATAAATCATGAGAAATAGACTGGGTCCTGATGGGAAAAAATGTAAATGCCTTGCTCTTAAATGTGGACTAGATTGTGTATACAATGGGAATCCAGAATGAGTGATGTTGGGCTCAAATGTACAGTGAAAAGTTACCTGTAAATAATATTTATTTTACTAGTTGGTGATATATGAGCAATATCATCACATGATAATCTACTTATTTGTCGATACTATACATTGAATAAAGGTCCAAAATAGGTTAGCCAGTGCCCTGCTACTTTCAGTGATACATTCACTCTTGGTGTTTTTTCTTTTTAAAAAAAACTATAAAAAATTACAATACATAAACACCAGAGAAAGTATATAACTGAACCTCGTATAAGAATCAAGTTTAAATAAAAGTAAAAACACATTGTCATCTTAAGTTTGAATGGTCAGAGATAGACTTTGGGCATGATAGCAGGAGATGTTCTGCTGAACTGCTCCCCAGGGAAACTGGTGAAAATTGTCAAAACATACAAACAATGATTTAAAGTCTCTGCAAATGGTCCTAAGAACAACAAACAAATGGGGAAAAAAATCTTTCAAGAAAATCTACAATTTGTCAGAAAGGGGATATATGTGGTTTGAGCCTAGACCCTTCCTTCCCTCTCCGCCCTCCTTCTCAAGAAGACAGAGACTCTACTCCAAAACACAGCAGCCAAAAACAAAACACTCAACTTCTTCTCAGCTCCCAGTTAGAGTGTTGTTCTTTCCCAGAGAAGAAGGACTTTAGAGTTTCTCATCCCACCCCAGCACAAATTGCTGAGGCTAAATCCTGTGGTATGAAACTGAAGTAGTTTTACTAACACCAGACAAAATAAACTTTAAAACAAACAAAAAAAAATGTTACTAGAGTTAAAGAATGGAACCATAAAAGGGCCAATTCATCACAAAGATGCATCCAGCATCAAAGCACCTAACCATATTAAACAAAACTAACAGATCTGAAGGAAGAAATAGACACTAATAAAAGAAGAGTGGGAGACCTCAGTACCCCACTCTCAATAATGAACAGATTGTCAGACAGAAAATCAATTTAAAAAAACCATAAAAATAACACTATCTACCAAATGGGACGAACAGACATATATAGAACATTCCACCCACAAGCAGCAAAATACACATTCTTCTCAAGTGCACATGGAATTTTCTCCTGAATAGATCACATGCTTAATCACAAAACAAATCTTGACAAATTTAAGAAGATTGAAATCACTTCATATCTCTTTTCTGATCCCAAGACAAGGAAACTAGAAATCAATAAAGAAGGAAAATTAGAAAATCTACAAATACGTTAATATTAAAACACTCCTCAGTAATCATAGGTCAAAAGAGAAACCAAAAAAGAAATTAGGAAAAAAACCTCAAGACAAATGAAAATAAAAATACAAAATATCAAAATTCATGGGGTGTAGCAAAAATAGTATTAAGAGGGAATTTTATAACAATAGGATCTTATGATAAAAAAGAAAAATGATCTCAAACAAACCTAACTTTACACCATAAAAAAAAAGAAAAGAGAACAAACGATTCCCAAAATTAGTAGAAAAGAGAAAATATTTAAAATTAAAGCAGAAATAAATGAAATGTATATGAGGAAAACAACAGAAAAAAAAATCAAAACTGAGTTGGATTTTTGAAGAGAAAAATAAAAATAACAAACGCTTAGCTAGACTAAAGAAAAAAGAAAGAAACTCAAATATATAAAATCAGAAATGAAAAGGAGACATTACAAATGATACCACAGAAATAAAAAGAATCTAAGAGTCTATTACAAATGATTACACATCAAATAAGTGGACAACCTACAATAAATGGATTAATACCCAGAAACTGTTGGTGGGAATTTAAACTGGTGCAGCTACTATAGACACAGTATGGAGGTTCCTCAAAACTTAAAATCCAAATTACCCTTTAATTCAGCAATGCTACTGATGGGCATATATATCCAAAGGAATTGAAGTCAGTATGTTGAAGAGATGTGTGTATTCCCGGTGTTCATGGTAGTTTTATTCACAATACCCAAAGTATGGAGACCACCTAAATGTCCATCAATAGAGTAATGCATAAAGAAAGTGTGGTATATACATATTGAGAGGGGGATATTACCCAGCCTTCAGAAAAATGGAGTCCCTGCCATTTGTGACAACATGGATGGACCTGGAGGACATTATGCTAAGTGAAATAAGCCAGACACAGAAGGGCAGATACTGTATGATCCACTTTTACGAGGAATCTAAAAGTAGTATAACGATTACCAGGGGCTGGGGGAGGGGGAAATGGGGAGATATTGGTTAAAGGACACGAAGTTTCAGTAATGTAAGTGAATAATACAGAGATATACAATACAACATAAAGGCTATAATTAACAACACTGTATTCTATATTTAAAAACTTGCTAAAAGGGTAGATCTTATATTAAGTGCTCTTACCACAAAAGAAGATCCAATCCAAAAAGTGTGGGGTGAGGGGAGGACAATTTTTGGATATAAATGTATAAATTTATTATGGCTTAGGTTGTGGTGATGGTTCTTCAGGTGTTTATTTATCTCCAAACTCACCAAGTTATATGCATTAAGTATCTATAGATTTTTGTATGTATAATTGACATACATATGTATAATTGACTTTACCTCAGTAAAGTGATTTTAAAAAATTGTGTCTTGGGGCGTCTGGGTGGCTCAGTGGGTTAAAGCCTCTGTCTTCGGCTCAGGTCATGATCCCAGGGTCCTGGGATCGAGCCCCGCATCGGGCTCTCTGCTCAGCAGGGAACCTGCTTCCCTTCCTCTCTCTCTGGCTGCCTCTCTGCCTACTTGTGATCTCTGTCTGTCAAATGAATAAATAAAATATTTTTAAAAAATAGTGTCTTATGTATTTGTAAAGCATATTGGGGTAAAGAGGAATAGATTATAGAGATACACCAAGAAATTCTGGTTGTGATGGTCACATTCATTATCCTGTTTGTGGTGATGGTTTTACATACACACACACATATATATGTGTGTGTGTGTGTGTATATATATATATATATATATATGTCAAATTATATTGAATCATGTATATATGTATGCATATATATGTATGTGTGTATATATATATATATATAATATGTCAAATTGTATTGAATCATGTATTTTAAATGTCAAGTACTTCCCAATAAAAAAGAGAAAAAAATTTAAAATCAATATCCAAAGGCACCTGAGGAAGACAAACTCTACTCATGTCTGTTGTTTCTATAATAGCATGAGGGAGGAAAATTGATAATTGAAAAATAAATTTATTCTATGTCCTAGCTTGAAGACCAAATTGTTGCTAGAGCAGTGTGACCTTTGAAATCTTCAGTTACTTATTAGTAAGTGAATTTTACCTCTGAGTTTCTTTACAGAGCTTGCCCCAAAACTCATATCAATCTCAGAGCAAAAGTTCCGAGTGTTCTCCCATGTAATATGGGTTTTCATTATTTCCTTATAAACTATGACATTTTCAAAATGTCAGCATCAGAGAAAAACTTGAATGCTTTTTATTATTTCCTTTTGATATATAGTATGTGATATATAGAATACATATGAAATAATTATCTCTGTATATAAGATACACATATTAAATATATGTGAATATGTGCATCAGACGAACACATAGAAAAAGAAAGTTCTAACTAGGTTTTCAGTAAGTTGTAGTCCTCATTTTGCTTTTCTTCTTTTATTTCATAATAACTAATTGGAATAGTTGCTATGATAGTCTACGGAGTAAGTAGTATCTGAAAGATGAATTTGTATTGCTTGTTAATTTTATTCCTCTAAAAGTGAGTTCGGGTAATTACCATCAATATATGAATCATAAATCTTGTGATTAGATATAAAATTAGAATTCATGACACTGCATTGTATCCATACAATAATACACATGCACTATATGATGTTAACAAATATTACAAAACAAGAGTAAAAAGGAAACAAACTTTAGCATCTATTAATTACTGATCACCAGGGATGATTCAGCTGGAATTCTTCATTCCTACCATAATGGAGAAACTGGTACAGGACATGCCTTCTGCTGTAAACTACTATGAAATCAGGAAATTTTGATTCCAATGCAGAAATACAATTCCTGAAAGAAAAAAAAGAACAATTTTAGACCCATGTTTAGATCAGATTTCTGCCTGTGAGCACCTTTTACTCCATAGTAGAAGGAAACCGAGTCCAAACAAAACACAGTAGTCTCAGCACATTGAGGATGTAAAGTCCAGTCTAGAGAGGAGGTAGGACACTCAGGATCTGGAGGAGACAGAGCTGTGCATAGGAAGGTTATCAGATACTTGCATGAGGATCCTTTGTGGCTCCTAAATTGGGTGTTGGGCTGCAATACACAAGGCAAGAAAGACTGGGAGGACCCCTGAGAATGCCTGCTTTGAGTTTGAAAACCAGGAAAGGGTAGAGATCACTCAGTCCAGGGATAGGTCCACGTTCAGGTTCAGCAGGACCGGGAGATCCTTCTGAACTTGAAAGACCAAAGTTTGGGAGTAAAATAAATTTCATTCCTTATTACTGAGAACAAAACCAAAATAGATATTGCCTAGAAAAGAATTGAGACTGACAGGATCAGGATTCTCCACTAATTCAATTACCTGCCCCAAAAAATCACAACAATAAAATAGCAGCAGTAAGTGTACAGATCTGAGCAACACCAACGAGCTAATTGACATTTGTAAAATTTTATACCCAACAAGATAAAAGATAACTGATGGGTCCCTGTTTTTGTTTTTTGTTTTTTTTTAATAAACTGTTTTTTGTATGTGAAAACCTTAAAAAAAAAAAACAAAATAAACCTCAAGACCCAGGTAGTTTCACTGGTAATTTATACCAAATTGCATCAAATATTTAAGGAATTATATTAAACATTTAAGGAAAACATAAATATCAGCAATACAGGTGTGATTCTAATAACTTGTCCTGCTTACTGCCTCCTCCCATTCAAATCTATATATATTCCTTCCTGGTTTCTTTTCAATGTAGAAGAATATAAAAAATAATAAAAGAAATATGAAGACACTTTCTGTGACTGAAACTAACTAGTTATTTGTGAGCATTCTTTTTTTTTTTTTACTTCTTTAAACCCGTTTCAGAGGTAGAATTTCGTGATTCATCAGTTGCATATAACACCCAGAGCTCATTACATCAAGTGCCCTCCTTAATGCCCATCACCCAATTATCCCTTCCCCCACCACCTCCCTCAGCAACCCTCAGTTTGTTTCCTAGAGTTCAGCGTCTCTTATAGTTTGCCTCCCTCTCAATTTGCACCTTATTTTATTTTTCCTTCCTTTCTCCATGTTCATCTGTTTTGTTTCTTAAATTCTACATATGAGTGAAATCATACAGTGTTTGTCTTTCTCTGACTGACTTACTTTGCTTAGCATAATACTCTCTAGCTCCATCCATGCCATTGCAAATGGCAAGATTTCATGCTTCTGATGGCTGCATAATATTCCACTGTGTGTGTGTGTGTGTGCGCGCACACACGCGTGCGTGTGTGTGTGTATAAATATATATCACTTCTTCTTTATCTATTCATCTGTGGATGGACATCTGGGCTCCTGACCCTGTTAGAGCTCATTGCCCAGGTTCCTAACAACATCAGACATGGTTGTTTTCACTAACAGAACAAGAACAGAATTGACATCTTTCACCTCTGGCCAACGTCGTTGAGAGCATGTATACCTTCACCATAGCCTGAATGGTATTTGCCTGCTAGCCAGACTGACAGACTTCAGTTCTTAAAACATAGAGGAGTCACTTCCTGTGGACCCTGACCTCCTGATGCCTGCAGAGAGCAGCGCTAGCTAGAATACCTTTATTCCAGTGATTCACTTCATATTGGTCTGCAAGGTGAATGAGAAATAAAACTTAATTATGGTTAAGCCTCTGAGATTTTAGGTTTGTTTTTAGTGCAGTTAATCCACCCTAACTCAAAACACTTCCACACTTTACCTCTTCATGGAAAACACTGTAGCTAAACATATACTTCAAATTATGATCTTTTATAATTTTTAAAACATTCTACGTTTTCTCCTTCAGGGCAATCTTCACCTACTTAGATAAACCTTTGACTAAGCCTCTCTTAATTCTACCGATTGCACTTTACTTAGAGCTAACTATCTTACCTATTACGAGCAAATTCACAGAAATTCTTTTACTCTTCAGAGGCCATGTATAGCTATTAAAGTGTCATTAATATCTTCCCTTTCATGTAGATTTATATGTTTCCATGCACACAGTGAACCTTCACTGAATCCTGTGCAGACATAACATCTTACAAGTATTGCCCTCAGAAAAGGAAGGTTATTTCTAAATATGACAGGTTTGGTGCTAGTTGGAAGTATACGATTCTAAATTAATAGTAGAGATATATTAATCAGCAGATTTTTCATTCATTAATAGATAGAGGAATAAGCTGGGATAGTATAATTAGGAAAAGATAACTGTTCACAGATTCTGGGAGTTGACTCAAAGCTAGCTTTGCTATTACAATTACTTTCTTAGGCAAGTCTCCCTAATGTAAGAGTCTAAATGTCCTCACTGTTACATGATAACAGCTAGTAAATAACATTTATTGAGATTCGCTGCTGTGTAACAAATGACCCCAAAATTTAGAACTTAAAACAACAAACATTAATCATTTCCCAGTTTCTATAGCGCTTGAACCCAGGCCTCATGGTGCAGGCATGGTGGAGAAGAGCTGTAGCTGCCATGTGAAGAAAGCCCTTCTAGATCCTTCTTCCCTATCTCTTCTACAGATCAAAGACCAGCTGCTGGGGGAAAGACAAACACCATCTCCCTTAAGCCATTAGTGACAACCCATTACATCTAGGGAGATGGAAGAGTTAAAAAACAATTCACTCTTAGAGCTGGGACAGAAATCCATCCCGGGTAAAGATCTATTGTCAGGCATAAAAGAGTATTACAGAGAAGGTTCGATCTCTAATATTGAAGCTTATTTAATAGAGCAACAGAAAATGTCTGTGTCCAGCATCTCCAGATATCAAATGGTCTACTACAGAGAGAGTGGCAAGAATGTGGGGAGAGATCCTTTCTGAGATGCAGCATAAGGAAAACTCCTAATCTGAGGGGTTTTCCTTGGGATAGATATAGAGAAAAACCTACTGGCAAGCCAATCCCAACACTAAAAATAAGGTAATACTAAAAATATTTGATGTCCATGGTACCCTAAGGATAACAATAGAAACACATCCTGAACATAACTCGACTCGTAACTACCTTGACTCAAAACCCCATTTAAGGGTTTTCCAGCAGAAAAGGCAGGCCCATTTCCAAATGTAAGACTATTTACCTCAGCGTCCACCATCCTGCATAAAATGTCCATATTTCAACAACAAAACACTATAAAGAGACAAAGCAACCAATGAGGTGATTGAAATATCGCAATATCAGTGTATTTTTTTTAAATTATGATTGTTGTGTTGAAGGCTCTAGAGGAAAGTTTGCATGGTGATAACACTAATTTTAGCAGAGATGAACACTATAAGAGAGAATGAAATAGTCAAAATAAAAAAATTTCAAAAAGCTGGTAGTAAGTAATAAATAATGCTTTGACAACTCATCTTTGACTCAACATAGACAAGGAAAAAAATCAGTGAAATTGAAGTTATACTGAAGATATATGAAAATAGATAAACAGAAATTATTGAAACTGAAATGCAAAGAGAAAAAGGAGCTGCTAAGGGGCACAGCATTACTCTGACCTATTCTGTCAGCCAAGATAGGCACAATTTCTGCCTACATTCAAGGGGGCAGAGAAAAGCACTATACCTCTTGGGTAGCCAGTGTTACATCGCATAAAAGCAAGTGGGATGGGAGTTGCCATTTGCAGCCATCATAATCTGCCGCATTAATGCTTATTGACTTTCCAGCATGTGAAACTGCTAGATGTTTAAAGATTAGTAACCCCTGAATCAGCTACCCATATGGATTAGAGAGTTTGGCAACAAAAATTCAATCATATCATAGAAGGTAGAATATGCCAAATAGTATAATAAAAAAAAAAACAGTTTTGATGGAAATAAGCAGCATTTCTATGGGAAGAAATTTTAAAAATAATTCATGCAAGAGTTGGACCCTTGCATGGACCGCTTGAAGGGACAGATACGATTTTTACAGGTGAGAAAACAGGAGCAGTCACACTATCTAGGGAATATTCTTGCTTGTGGAAACAAGGAAATAAAACAAAACACCTCCCCCGCCCCCACAAAACACACACACACACACACACACACACACACACACAAGATGGGAAAAACTTCTGGAATTTCTGTAGGAAACATGAAAGAGTAGTCTTTATAAATGAGCACTGGAAGTTTAGAAAGCAGATGGGTGCGTGGATGTTATAAGGCAGAGAGAAGGAACATGACTGAGCAAGAGCAACCCTTTAGGAAGTACTCTGTGGACTTTACGTAACTTGACTCATATTATCTTCACAGCCATCCTGGAGGTCTTAGTACTAATAAAGGAAGAGAGGGTCATTTCAAAAACTTGTTCGAAGTAGAATAGGGAGTCAATTCGTGTCCAGTACCAGAGCCCATATCTTATGGATATGTCTTATGGACCATGTGTCTCTCCCTAAAGGAATCTGATTTTGTACTTTGTGGAAATTCATAGAAGAGTGGACAAGAGGGTAAAATAATTTTAATTGTGCTTTAGAAAGATATGAATGGCTTGAAAAGAGAACCCAAGAAAGTCAGGGAGACCAGTCAGGAGACAACTACAGCATACCATTACAAGAGATGTGAGACCTTAAATTACAGCCTGGCAGAAAAAAAACAGAAAATTGCAAACAGTTTTAAAGGGACTTGATGACTCAGCAGCATAAGATTAAACAACCAGTTTTACCTGTGAGCTACAAGGAGAGCAATGGGTCATCAAAGGAAGGTGATCAGCACAGATTTAGTCAAAAAATACACTAGAAGATATATTTGGTCTTGGAGAGACTGATGATTTTTTTTTTAAAGGATCAACTATAATAATAACAACCAACAACAATCAACAGTACCGAAAGAGAGATAAAATGGCAACACAGAAAAGACACTAGCAATAGCCTTGAATTTTAAAAAAAGGATAAAAATTCTCTGAAAGCTCTGTAAGCTTAGCTACCAAAAATATATGAGAAGCAGGTGGAGTTTATGATTGACCTGGCATGTAGTTTTATTACCTGCAAAGAGTTCTGAGTATTTATAAATGAGCCAGATCTCAAACCTACAGCAATATCTTACTGTTTCTCACCCAACAGAGGCCCTTCATAACTGAAATATTAAAAAGTGAACTGATGTCACAATTCCAAAGTTTTACTAGTCTATTTCTTTCAAAGAACGATCCAATATTTTTATGGTAGGCAGATGGTCATTTTTCAGGAAAATACCCATCTCCACTTACTGAGAAACAAAATGAATGGGGCAACATTTCTTCCAGATTTTTCAGCCTGGTCACTTCTGTTGTGAACTATTGATTCATAAAGTAATACTGTGTTTCTAAAATAATTTTAATTAAAGTCAATATTATATATTAGTTTAATTTTATTCTTATAGCTCCCCTGAGAGTAGATAAATTACAGTATTGTATTCTATTATCTCATTAAATAATCATGGAAAGTGCTACTTAGAAAAAATAATTATCTTACACAAAGTCTTAAAGTGTTGGCAAAATCAGCACAAATACTAAAACCCAAGACTCTCAATGCCCAAATTGATACTTTCCCTTAAACTGAAATATTTTTTGTCATCAATAAAAAACAGAGGTGTTATTTACCTAAATAATATTTTATTCCATGCCTATGCCTAGCATATTCATAAGTCTAAAAATTATTTGCCCCATGAAATACATGCTAAAATATATATATCATATATGCTAACTTATTCATATATATTCACCATATATTTATATTTATATACCATATTTATGTTTAGTATTTATATACAATGAATTAGGTGTATATGTAACAAATACTAATTATTTCTGAATATGACCTTAAGGAAACCAAATAAAAGTTAGAAATTCAATGTTAAATCAAAATTAAGATTATACCAATACTGAGCTTCTTGATTCATACTACTGTAGTCTCTTGTTCAGTTTTTGCAGCGGAGAGGACTTGTTGATCTACCCATAATGCCCATAAAAGAGCATGAATTCTGACTGACATCATGGGCTTCCTCTTATGATTCATTTACACAAACACAGGATCCCTTTGGTGATAGTCCTACCAAAATTGCATCACATTAATCTAATCATGAGGAAACACCAGAAAATGCAAATGAAGTGACTTTTTACAAAATGGCCTGTGATTTTCAGAAAAGTTATGAAAGCCAGGGATGCCTGTGTGGCTCAGTTGTTTGAATGCCCGACTCTTGATTTCAGCTCAGGTCATGGTCTCAGCGTCCTGGGATTAAGCCCCGCATCCGGCTACCTGCTCAGCAGGGAGCCTGCTTCCCCCCCTACCCCTCTCTCTGCCTGCCTCCTGCCTACTAGTGATCTCTATCTCTCTCTGTCAAATAAATAAATAAATAAATAAATAAATCTAAAAAAAAAAAAAATGTAATCCTGCTTTGAACTGGATCCTGAATCACTGAGGTTTTTTCTCTTTATAAAAAAGTTAATGGAACAGTTACAAAATTTGAGTATCTATAACTTAATTATTAATATTGTGTCAATATTGCTTTTCTGATTTTCAAAATATTGAGGTTATATAAAAGAATTCTTGCTTTTAAAAAATACATGTGAAATTTTTAAAAATGTTCACTGTTGCTTTTTTTTTTGTATTTTATTTTATTTCTTTTCAGTGTTCCAGAATTCATTGTTTATGCACCACACCCAGTGTTCCATGAAATACGTGCCCTCCATAATACCTGCCACCAGGCTCACCCAACACCCGACCACCTCCACTCCAAAACCCTCAGTTTGTTTCTCAGAGTCCACAGTCTCTCATGGTTTGTGTCCCTCTCCAATTTCCCCCCAACTCACTTCTACTCTCCATCTCCCCATTATTTAGAGATAAGGCATTGGTTCTGCAACTTACTCTCAGATATTACAGATAAAAGCACACACACATATACACATGGAGAGAGAGAGAAAGAATAATAAAGCAAATAAGATGAAAAGGTTAATTTGAGGGGAATTTCAGCAATTTATATGGCGATTCTTTGTATTATTTTTGCAACTTTTCAATAAATATAAAATTTTTCAAAATGACATTTTTGAAAAGATTATAAATTCTTGTTCATTTTCTTTTGCTCAAGTTTGAATTTTCTGAAGCCAAGAAATGTGAAATAACATACATTTAAAAAGGGAGAGAACTGCATAAATATTATCTAGGATGATAAATTATAAAAAGGCACCTCTCAAAAAATGAATGTTCAGTGGTTCACATTTAGTTTTCAAATACCATTTTATAAGTTTTTGTTAATATTAATGAATATGTAGGAATGGATGGTAAGTGGCAAGGAGACTATTTCAAGTTAAGTAAATTCTGCAAATTGCCAAGTACCTGCTAACTACTCCATAGTCTTAAATGAACGTAAGGGTATCACACTAAGACTTTTTTTTTTAATCACTGTAAGATTTTATTGATCACATTTCTTTGCCTTCAGGAACAAAGCCATACTGAAATATTTAGCATTATTTTTGTTTATGATTATTTTTTGTAGATAGGAGTAATTCCTTCTTTGAACTCCTTATTCAAAGTAATTACCCTTATAAGTGAATAATAATTATGTGAGTAGTATAATATAATAACAAAGTGAGTCTGGGGGTTCCTCAGTAGCTCTGTCTCAGTGCCACTTGAACTCTAGGCTAGTGTCTTATCCCTAGAAAAATCTCTTCCCCTCAACTTCAACTCTGAATCATCTTTTCTTTGTACTCCATAATTGTACATAATTTTAGTATAAGCTATCTCATCTCAATAGAAATAATCAGTCTTTTTTTTGGATTGTAATGTTTTAAAAGACATTTCATCTTTTGCTTTGAAATCCAGCAATTAGGCTGTCACCTAGTAAGACACTCATTAGTGATGCAGTGAGCCACTGGAAAACAGGGGACTTTTGTGGTAGGCACGCCTGTGTGAACTTAAGCAAATTACTTAACCTCTTTTGAGATTCAGTTTTCTTACATGTCAAGTGGAAAGAACAATTTTTACCTCATATTAAAGGTAAATTTAATGAATTTAAAAACTAACTTGTTCTCAGTGTCAATGAATGTTAAAGAAAAAACTTTGTAGAAATAAAACTGAATTCCATGAATCTTAAGAAGTTAAAAGAGTACAAAATAGAATAAACAATACGGACAAATACAGTGAAAAACAAACTGAACCTGTCCTCTCTCTCCATAAGTAATCTGTACTTTTTATTTTGAAGATTGATTGATTGATTGATTTCCTGAGGTGGGGAGAGCACAGTGTGCATGAGTGTGAGCTGGGGTGGGGGCAGAGCAGAGGGAGAAAGAGAAAACCCCAAGCAGACTCACACTGAGCATGGAGCCCAACATGGGTCTCAATCTCACGACCCTGAGATCATGACATGAACCGAAATCAAAAGTCAGACGCTTAATCAACTGAGCCACCCTGACACCCCAAGTAATCTATACTTTTTACTATGAAATGATTATGTTGAAATATTTCCACATTCCCCTTAGAGGGATAACAATGTTGTATAGGAAGTAGCAGGGTATCAAAAAAAGGGGGGGGCTAATGTTTTAGAGTTCTTACTCAAAAAGATGTTCAGTTCCTACCACATTTCCCTAGTGCTATGCCAGTTATCAGGAAAGCACTCATTGAGTGGATTATTATTATTATTATCCAGTTGTTAATAAATGGGTGAAAAGCCATTATCTCTCTCTCCCCACTGTAACTCTCTCAATTGCTACCTGGGCATAAACTGTCACCTACAATAAAGACTACCTTTCCCAGACTCAAGGGGATATCATAGGACTTCACAGAAAAAAATCCCCCAAAATATGAATTACAAATATATATTTTTAAATTGTAAAACATATAAAGAAACAAGACAACATGGCCAAAAGCAGAAGTCAGGAATAGTTGAATCAAATCATAAAGGTATCATAATTATTGTATATTTATTAAATGTAGTATACGCAAACAAAATTTTGAAAATGTAAAAAATGAATAATTACTAAAAAAGAATAAAGCATATTTGAAAAAAGCCTGAAGAGAATTTCTAAAAATTGGAAATGTGATGGTTGAAACAAATAATTAAAATGTTATACCTATTTCACCAGAGGTAATGAGAGCTATAGAAGCTTCGATAGAGAGGGAGGCAATAATGCACAGCCATCCCCTCTTATCCATGAAGGATATATTCCAAGACCCTTATGGCTAGAAACACTGCTAGTACCAAACCCCACATACCATGTTTTTCCTATATGTGCGTACCTATGATCACGTTTAATTTATAAATGAGGCAGAGTAAGGGATTAACAATACCACTTAATAATGAAATAGAACCATTATAACAATAGACTGTAATAAATGTTATGCACATGTATTTTTTCTCCAAATCTCTTACTGTACTCTACTCACCTTTTTTGGGATGATATGAGCTGATAAAATGTCTACATGATGAGACCAAGTGGGGGAATGACAGAGACACTGCGATCTAGTGTTAAGGCTGCTACTGATTTGATAAGTCAGACAGAAGATCATCTGCTTCTGGACCATGGCTGACCACAGATAACTGAAACCTAAAGAAGTATAGCTGCAGAAGAGGGGTTTACTGCTTGTGTTATTTCACTGTCTTTTCTCTTTATAGTAACACAACATTGGAAACAAGATCAAGTTAAACGATTAAATTAGTGCAATACATGAACAGACTATTTTGCTAGAATTAACATGCATCCAAATGCAGTTCATGAAGTTAAAATACAGTAAGTCAATTGGCCTCATGCATCCAGATTATTTATTAGCACTGGTCCACCCAACAAAATTATTTTCAGTAATAATGCAATAATCAGTGATAACCATTCATTTTCAATTTTATTTTAAAATGAACAAATTTTAAACAATAAATATCGAATTTAAAGACCGTACTCAAGGGGCGCCTGGCTGGTCCAATTGGTTAAATATTTGCCTTTGGCTCAGGTCATGATCTCAAGAGTCCTGGGATCCAGCTTCATCCCACCGGTAGGCTTCCCACTTTTCCCTCTCCCTCTGCCCCTCCCCAACTCTGCCTCTTCCCACCTCCACTCCTTTCTCCACTTGTTCCTGTTCTCTCAAGTAAGTAAATAAAATCTTTAAAATAAAAATACATTACTCAAATTGAGTAAAATACCTCATGTGTTTATTCAAATGTGCACCAAGCAAAATTGTTATATTTCATATCTCACCCCATTCCACTGTCTTAATTTTAAAGATTTTATTTATTTATTTATTTGACAGTGATCACAAGTAGGCAGAGAGGCAGGCAGAGAGAGACAAAGGGAAGCAGGCTCCCTGCTGAGCAGAGAGCCCAATGCAGGGCTCAATCCCAGGACCCTGGGATCATGACCTGAGCCGAAGGCAGAGGCTTTAATCCACTGAGCCACCCAGGCCCCTCCACTGTCTTAATTTTAAATACATACCCCCAAAATATCCAAATGCACAGACAAAATGATAGAATTGAAATAAATCCAGTTCTGTTTCTTCACCTTTATCATCACTATACTATCATCCTTAAATTTCTACTACTACAGTTTCTCAACCAGGGCTCCATGGAACCCTGCTTTCGGCAAGAAGTCATCAGGGTCTCTGTGAAAGAATGTGATGAAACAAAAACAGTGTTGTTTTCTTTACATGCCATGTGATATTGGTGCTTACAATGATGGGTAGTAGATGGCCTCTTTACCAATTGTACTGGAGGACTTTCAGGCCCCGGTTGTCGTGTACAGAAGAACTACGCTCCTTTGGCTGAGTCCAGGCTCAGTGAGCTGAGAAAGGCTATTGATAATTGGTGAGTATTTTATTGCTCAGAGAGACCAACAACTGATTCTTTCATTCTACGCCCCTCTTCAGTTAGCTCCCCAAGCTCCCCCAAGCTCCCCCAAGCTCCCAAGATCATGCTTTACTCCAATGATTTAAAAATAATTTTTTTTAAATCACAGGGAAATTTTACTTTTTTAAAGATTTTATTTATTTATTTGAGAGACGGGGAACACAAGCAGGGGGAAGAGGGAGAAGCAGGCTTCCCACTCAGCTGTGAGCTCAGTGACGTGGGAGCTTGATCCCAGGACCCCAGGATCATGACCTGAGTCCAAAGCAGATGTTTAATCACTTAATGGACTGAGTCACCCAGGGGCCCCAATCACAGGGAAATGTTAGTCATAAAGAAGGAATTTTTACATATTGTCCCCCAGCTACCCCTGTCATTCTGCTGTTTTAAATGCTACAAAACATGGCTTAGGTAGATTAGAAGTAAATTGTATTGTGAAGTTTTCATGCTTTTACTCTTCTCATTTATAACACCCTTCTGTTTTATATTTTATTAGTTTTACATTTTACAAACATGTCTGATAGTTCAATGCGTGTATGTCTGTGTGTTTAAGGTGACTTATGAGTTAGAAGAAAAGGATTGTAAGATCTAGAACTATGAATAATTTTTACAATATTAGTGATAAAGAATTACAATTCTCCCTTCACTACACTAGTGCAACAGAGACACAAAACAAATCCTTTGTTGTAATGAAAACTGCTCATCACCAGGTCCTTCACAGGCTACTGATCCAAGTTGTCCTATCTTATTGTACCTATGCTACAATGTCTCCAGCTGGGTAGTAAAGCAGCTTAAAGAAAACATCACAGCAGCTGAGAAATGAACGTACTGATTAAACAGGAACTGGAATTTCAAACAGTATAACTTCTTTTAAAAAGTTAGTGAAAACTTCAAGAAACAAATTATTGAGAAGTTATTTCCCAGAAAAGCAAAATCACATAGTTGGTGAGAATCTATTAATGCCAGCATACAAAATTATAGGAATAGTGCTTGGTCAAGATGTGGTATAAGAAATTGAAAAGATTCCACCCTCATAAAGTATAATAAGTTGATATATTGATAATATGTCACATGATGCTCAGGAGGCTTTGCGTAATAAACTGATAAACAATTGCTTCTATGTCCAAGTTGATGAGTCAACAAATTTTACCAATAATTGTCACACTGCAGCTTTTTTAAGATTTATAAATGATAGTGTACTTTAGGAAAACTTTGCTTCTGCAAAGAGCTACTTAAAACAAGGAAAGATCAAGACAGATTTCATGTTTTGTCTTCATATGTGAAAACAAAACCTCTGTCTTGGAGAGACATGGTATCTACCTAGTATTATCCCATGGTAAGACGTACTTTCAAAACAACTATAGATGGTCAAACCTGATTTTTTAAAATGCAGAATCTCTGTAAAATGCTGGGATATGAATGAGGACCTTTTATAAGAAAGATGCTCAGCAAAGTACTTGAAAGAAAAAGTAAATTTAGACATAGTACCAAAGCATACTGCAGTACCGTACTACTTCAGAGATCTGAGAAAACAGTCTAGGAAGCAGCACACACACGTAAGTACCTCTTAAATGATGGTATAATTACTTGGGAAAAAACAATAAGCCATATAGTTTCAGTGATAATCAATGTTCACAAAGATAGTCAGGAAATGAGATAGAAGTGATTTTGGTCTCTAAGGACAGATCTTAATGAAGTCAAGAGGAGTGGATAGAAATTTCCAGACATGGAACTAATATAGGCAGGTGTAGAAATGTGTATGTTATTGACATATTGAAAGGCAAATGAGTAAATATTTTATGATTTCATTCAATGGTCAATGAATATATATTGAGCTCTTACTATGCCCCCTGTATTGTACTAGGGATTGTTGGATCCAAGAGAATAGAACAGATGTAACATGTTTGTGGAAGCAAGTATTGGGAGGTCATAAGGGAAATAGCTAGGATTCAAAGTCTATATTTCACCAACATGAGTTCATTAGAATACCCTTATGGGGGGAAAGATGTTGGAAAATTGACTCACAATTCCAAAATGTTAGTTTTTCTTGAAAAAAAAAAGGAACAACTGAATAGCCTTCATAATACAGATATTCTTTTTACAAACATACAAATTATGAACAGTACTGATATAATTGGAGCTTTATACTGATAGTATTAGCAAAATGTCAGGAATGCTGACAATATTGTATTGATGATACATTTCCCATTCAACTTCCTGAACATGTGTTCTAGACATTAGCCAACATGTGTGCATGTTGAAGTAAACATGGTTGAATCTTTTGTTTGCATTTTTCCCCTAAGTCCAGACATTATTTGAGTCAGGCTCACAGTCAAGAATACTAATGAAAGATTCATCGACTTCTTTCTCTACTCAGGACTAATGACCATGGCAGATGGAAAATATTATAGTTAATAATCTCTGACTGTTTGTATCACTTCTTGAATTTAATTTTAAAAGGGGAATAGAATGTTTTGTCCATACCATGGATCAGTTTATATAGAACAAGTTCAGGTGTGTTTTGGTTATTCACAGCTATCTCCAGGGTTATTTATACCAACTTTTTATCATCATTTCCTTAACAATCATGTCATACAAAGGAATATATTTCACTATGTTTATTTAAAAATAAAATATTTAGGGGGTGCCTGAGTGTCTCAGTTGGTTAAGCATCTGATTTCAGCTCAGGTCATGATCTCAGGGTCCTGGGATTGAGCCCCACATCAGGTTCCCTGCTTAGCAGGGAGTCGGCTTGTCTCTTTCCCCCTCTCTCTAATCTTTCCCCAGCTCCTGTTCTCTCTATCTCTCTCTCAAATAAATAAAATATTTTAATAAATAAAATAAAATAATAAAATATTTCGGTGTCCCTTGTAAAGTAAGAGTATGTGGAACAATGGACAAAAATTGAAAATGCCAACTTTGTTTTTTTTTTTAATTTTTTCATTGAAAATTTCTATCCTAGAAAGATAATTCATGTAGCAATGCACAAATATTAGGTACATACACTCATTTTTAAATACAGGTTGATAGAAAAGTTGAGTATTCATCCTTTCTGAAGGAGGCATAGTATTCCATTGTACATATGGACTACATCTTCTTTATCCATTTGTCTGTTGAAGGGCATCTTGGCTCTTTCCACAGTTTGGCAATTGTGGCCATAGACAGGACTGGAGGAGATTATGCTAAGTGAAATAACTCAAGCAGAGAAGTCAATTATCGTATGGTTTCACTTACTTGTGGAGCATAAGGATTAGTATGGAGGAGAGTGGGAGATGGAGAGGAGAAGGGAGTTGGGGGAAATCAGAGGGGGAGACAAACCATGAGAGACTGTGGACTCTGAGAAACACTGAGGGTTTTGGACGGGAGGAGGTTGGCGGTTGGGTGAGCCTGGTGGCGGGTATTAAGGAGGGCACGTATTGCAGGGAGCACTGGGTGTGGTGCATAAACAATGAATCTTGGAACACTGAAAAAATAAGATAATTTTTTTAAAAAATAGATACATATAGGTTGAACTTTTTGAATGTAATAATGTCTAATTATTACTATTTTACTGTATAATTATAATCCATCATTTCTAAATTATAATAAATTTGACTATATTCTTATACATGCTAAGTTTTCAATTAAATCACAGTAAAAAATGTAACTTTGTATAGTGAACAATAGACTCCTCCTAATCTACTGTTTGAGGAGTATCCTATTTCTGGGGTTACATTGTTATTCTTTCTCTCTCTGTCATAGTATGGGACCGGAACTCTTACTCAACTGTGACCCAGCCTCCCAGCCACAGTTGTTTGTTTCAGGGGTAGACACGGATCCAAGTTGTGCTAATAAGTTCCTTTATTGAGAAATTTAGATTGGCAAATTAGATACGGAAACCATTTTCTCCTCAGTGCTGGATGTGTTATTAAGTTTTACTAGGAGATTGTCAGCTTGCCATATTGAGAAAGCTAAACTGCAGCCACAAACAGTAAAATATGTGAGAATAAACAGAATAAAGCCGATACAACAGGACAGAGGAACTAAGTGGCTGGCACAAGGGCTTCTTCTCCCATTTCTAGCCCAGCTCCATCCTTACTCTTGGATCTGCAGAGATATTACAGACATTTTCTCACTTAACCCTCACAACTCCAGAAGGTAGCTTTTAAAATACCACTTTAGGAGCACCTGGGTATTTCAGTCCGTTAAGCGTCCAGCTCTTGATTTCAGCTCAGGTCATGATCTCAGGGTCGTGAGATCAAGCCCCACATCAGGCTCCACACTCAGTAAGGAGTCTGCTCGGGCTTCTCTCTCCTTCTCCAGCTGCACCCTCCCCCCATTCTAAAATAAATAAATAAATCTTTTCAAAAAAGAGACGATGTTGGGGCGCCTGGGTGGCTCAGTGGGTTAAAGCCTCTGCCTTTGGCTCTGGTCATGATCCCAGGGTCCTGGGATCGAGTCCCGCACCGGGCTCTCTGCTCAGCAGGGAGCCTGCTTCCCTTCCTCTCTCTCTGGCTGCCTCTCTGCCTCCCTGTGATCTCTGTCTGTCAAATAAATAAATAAAATCTTTGAAAAAAAAAATAAGAGACAATGTTGTCTGTAGTCTTATATATTAGTTAATGAGTCATTTTACACCATTTTATACCTATAGAATAAATTTCTGGAAGTTGAATAAACTTAGCAGAAAGAGTATGTGCATTTGTGATTTTTACAAATGTTGTAAAATTTTATTAGAAAAGTTGTACCAATTTATACACCCAGCAAAAATTTGTGAACGTACTGGTTACTCACACTCTTAGGTCTACAACATTTAATCTAACTTTCTAAACTTTACCAAAATGATAAGTAAAAAGCAATGTTTTCATGTGGCTTAAATAAATAAATGTGGCAGAAAAACTCTTCATGTAGTTAATAGTTAGCTATCTTACTTTTATTCATAGCCTTCAATGATTCCTTGCTTGTTTGCTACAGTGTGCCTGTGATTAAATTTGAATTTTTATAAATGAACATGTGTGTGCTCTTCTCAGCTGTTTGAAAATTCCTATGAAGGTGTTGGCCCTGATTCTTAAATACATGTTGGATTTAGCCTAATTTAAACACTTGATTTGCTCATTCTTCATTTTTTTTGGCATTATTTATTAGTATATCTCTGTCTTCTTATTAGCCCCTATACACTAGAGATGTACATTATGAATGAGGCACTTACCCATAAAAGAATCATAGTTTTATGGGAGGACAATTAAAACAGAATGACAAATCAGATAATAGTCATTCATAACAGTACATAGGAGCATGTGGAAAATTGCTTAATCCAGAACTGGGGCCCCAAGACTTATAACAGAAAGTGAAACCAGACAGGAAAATAAAACTTAACCAGGAAAATAATGGAGAGAGGACCATCATTATGAAACAGTTGTTGTGGCCTGAAGTAAAAAACATATATACTTTTAATTTAAGAAATGTAAATAAAATATATTCTTTTTAACTTCAGGAGCTTAACTAATCTTGGAACTAGAGTTCCACATCAAAGGTGAAGGTAGATTTTGGGAGATATGAGGCTGGAGAGGTAAATGAAGGTTGAGGACCCGGGATGGAGTTTACAGTACAGATGCCCTGAAGGATTGCATGCATCTACGTGACAGGAAGAGTTAAGCATTTTAGGAAGAAAACATTGATTCAGTGAAAGCCTGGAGAATGAACTGGGGCAGTAATAATGGCAGCAGTAACAACGCTGGTAGGAAATCACACAAGACTGAATGGGAGGAGTCAACCAACGGTCCGTGAATGAGCACGAAAACCAGACAACATGCACTTACAACGCCTGATGCTAAATGCCAGGAATTATCTGGAGGTGGCTTTTAGAAATAGGGAGAATGCCCCAACTGGAAGGCACATGGGATCCTTAGTTAGACAAAACAATCTATAGGAGCACACCGGAAGCTACCTGATCTAGAACCGGGAAGACAGGGAGGGGTCTAGACCGCAGGGCTGGACCTGAGCACCTCGTTTAGAGATTTGCAATGAAGTGGAAACTTTAGGGTTGGAATTTTTTTTTTTTAAGTTAAAAGTATAGTGAACATTCTGTAAACAGCTTAAATACACATTTTGCTTAACATTCAGTGAACTTTGCAGAGGTCACAGTCAAAAGACTAGAAAGTCAAGCACAATGGGAGGCTGGATCTTTTTTTTTTTTAAGATTTTATTTATTTATTTGGCAGACAGAGATCATAAGTAGGCAGAGAGGTAGGCAGAGAAAGAGGAGGAACCAGGCTCCCTGATGAGCAGAGAGCCTGATACGGCTGGATTGCAGGACCCTGGGATCATGGTCCAAGCCGAAGGCAGATGCTTTAACCTCTGAGCCACGGAGGTGCCCCAAGAGGTTGGATCTTGAGGAAAGCATCACAGAGGGTGAAATCTGGGATGAAAATTAAGGGTAAAAAAAAAATAGGTGACATAATGGGGTATCATAATGGGGCAACGACAAAGATGGCAAGGAGGGGAATAATGCAGGGTTGATTAGCCTTGAATGTTCAGATAAAAGTCAACATAAAATTGCCAGTGGAGGTATAAGCTGAGACCTCAAGTAGGGGTTAGAGGCTTGGTAGAGCTAGCAACAAATGAGAACTCGATTTCGTATGTTTCCAAAGAGTATTTGGGTACTAATGCAGACCACCTTCAGCTAGAAACTTTTGTTTCATTGGTAATTTCTTTTTCTATTGTTATTAATAAAATAGCTAGAACACCTCAGATAACAGTTGGGCTTCAAGAAAAATTTTATTTTCTATACATGCAATACTAGAACTGCATTTTCCCACCTGCTATTGAACTAATATGCTATGAAATTTCTGAGTTTTCTGCATAACACCTGTATCAGCATTCAGTCAGGAGGGAAAAATTATGCCGGTAATTGTAACAGAGAGAAATTGAAATGTTTAACAATATACTAACTTGCAGTAAAGTTATTAACTTGGCAACTGTAAAGGCAAGATGAGAAGTTAGCGGGGAAGGAGCAATCACAGGAAGCAGTTACAACCCCTCACACCTGCACAGGAAAATGGAGGAAGCTAACATTATTCAACTTGGAGGCTGGGGAAGAGGCCCTGGAGGACGGAGATGCAGCTCTTGGAGAAGGGCATCCAGCTTGGCGGGGGCTGGTGTCTCTGGATTTGCAGAGGCACCCATGGGACTCAAACCCACACCTCTGAGATGAGGTTTCAGGAGGCTGCATCAGACTGGTCCTGCTTGTGTTAGGAAAAACTGCGGGCTAGATCCAAATGCTACCCGGAGAAGGCATTGCTGCTGCTGTGAGATAGAGCTCCTCGCAGGAGTCCCAGAGCAATGGGAAGCCAACAAGATATGAAGGAGAAGGAACGAGTCTCTGGCCTTCCAGTCACCCTCCAGCAGTTTCTTTTGGTGGAGGGTAACAGGGAGACAGCGGGGAGACAGCAGGCAAAGCGGAGATGTAGTTTTCAGACTTCCAGCCCCAAGATCACTAAGCTGAGTGTAGAAGGATGGAGCTAGATCTGAGACAAGAGCTTAATAACCAGCACCAGGATATCACTTACAAAGTATAAATATGCCTAAGTACTTGGATGGGAAAAACTCCTTACATATAGTTATATGGGTATACATGTGTTTATGCGCGTAGGAGTAATATATAACATAGTATATACAATATGTAATGTATATATAGCATCTATCTGAATAGATAGATCTCTGATATCAGCTTCTAAAAAAAATGTTGTACTGTGGATTTATTTTAATTTTGTTTTTCTAGCACTGTTTCTTTACCTTTAGTAATCTAATTTAGTATTTGAATAAACTGTCTGCTGTCTAACAGCACCTAGAAGCATTACCTCTTGCAGCAATAAAACCTGCTTGGCCTTAGTAAATGAAAAACGCATTAATATCTGGCTTGCAACTCTCACTGAGCATCCTGCTTCATTATGAGAGAAGGAATCAGCAAATCTGCCATCTGTCAGCATTTTCCCCAATACAGACTCTCCTTTCTCCTGCTACTTCACCTGTGAGCTGAATACTCATAAACCTAGATTTCCAGGATGGTGGCATTATGCTTGGTTCCTCTGGTGCCAGTGTTCGGAAGTCCACTCGTCTTGCTATCTTAAATTATGCAAAAAAAAAAATTTTTTATCCCCTACTGTGTACTTTTTATCAAGCTTAAATGGGCATCCTTTTTTTATTTTAATTATATATTCATTCACTAAAATAAAAATAAAGTGCATATATATATGTGCTTATAATAAAATTATCAGTATACCTGCAGAAGGAAAATGAATATACATTTAAGTAATTTGAACACTGTTATTTCAAAGAAGCCTATGCCTTTACAGTCAAAAAGGAATCCCAAGGCTCATGACAATTTGCTCAAGGAAAGGAAAAAAAAAAAAAAGCTTTAAAGACGTAAATCACTAGAAAGAATAATGATATCTTTTTTTTTTTTTTTTTTTTTTAATAAATTTCTAGGGGCACCTGGGTGGCTCAGTGGGTTAAAGCTTCTGCCTTCGGTTCAGGTCATGATCTCAGGGTCCTGGGATCAAGCCCCATATCGGGATCTCTGCTCAGCGGGAGCCTGCTTCTCCCCCGCCCCTGCCCCCACCTGCCTCTCTGCCTGCTTGTGATCCCTCTCTCTGTGTCAAATCAATAAATAAAAATCTTTAAAAATAAATAAATAAATAATTTTCTATTTTTATGAACTAAATTACCCCTCAAGCATAAGTTACTCATTATGTCTTTCTGTGAAAAAACTAGCTGACAGAAAAGGATAAAATTGAAATATGCATGTTTTGTTGTTTCAACCAAATCATTAGCAAATATTTGTCCTAACAATATTTCAGAACACAAATATATATTCGTACACATCAATTTATTTTTTTTTTTAAATTTTGTGGTGCCATAAGATCAGAGGCTCATATTCACGTAACCTGAATGGTTTATTATTCTTTACTGGGGTCATAAGGCTGGGTAGCTGTAAAAAAAATCTGAAGTCGTGAGTTAAGTCTAATTTTGTGACAAGAGGATAGTGCATTCAAAGTACTAGAAGCACCATGACAACATTGAATTTAAATATTTTAGAGAATAAGTTAATTGTGTTATTTAGACTAAAAGATTATAATTGGATTTTTCCACTTGGAAAAGAAAACCTAGTTGTGAGAGGGAAGAGAAACAAACTTGTCTAAGTGGGCACTCACAGTCTAATACGAACTGTTTTAGGATGTGTGTTCTTGAGTACTGTTTAAGAAATATGATACCGTGCTAACAATACAATGAAGAAAATCAATTTAAATTGGAAAAACTGGACCTTTTCAATTGGTGAGTTTCAATTACATTGCAAGCAGCCAATATAAATGGATCCTATTTTTCTCCCAAACAATTGAGGCATACAGTAGCATTATTGATTGACAGATATATCCTTTTTCTCCCTGATATTATAGTGAGGATTTTTTTTTAAAGATTTTATTTATTTACTTGCGAGAGACAGTGAGAGAGAGGCATGAGAGGAAAGAGGGTCAGAGGGAGAAGCAGACTCCCTACTGAGCAGGGAGCCCAATGCGGGACTGGATCCCAGGATTCCAGGATCATGACCTGAGCAGAAGGCAGTCACTTAACCAACTGAGCCACCCAAGCGCCCTACAGTGAGGATTTTAAAAGGACTCTAACCTTACATGTTATGGTAGCCAGCCTTCAAAATGACCCCCATTGACTCTGACCTCTTGGCGTTCATTCCTCCTGGAATCCCTTCACGTATTGAATACATCTGACCTGGGTGAGTAACTGGATATTGCAGAAATGATGACTGTCACTTTTAAGGATAGGTCATTAAAGACATTTTGTTTCTGCTTTTGTATGCCCTCAAACCACTGCTCTGGGGGAACAGGTTATTATGTCATGAGGACACTCAGAGAGAATCCCCCAAAGTCCTTACCCCCTGGCGGATGCTTTAAGTTTAACAAATAAGTCTCCCTCACACATAGTCTAGGCACTTTTCAAACCACTGCATTTATGCTGGTCGTGGGGGTGAATGGGTCTACATGTGAGCCCTTTAAGAGAAGCCTCTCCCTCCCCCTATGACCTTTGGATCTCCTGAATGTGAGCCTGGTTGGTTTTCAAAGCCAGACACTTTGGGGGTCCCTCTCTCCATTGCAGATCTCAGGGGCTGGGGTGCCTGATGTGGGACACAAACCCCTTGCTCCTCAGGAAGTCACTCTGACTTTGTGAGATTCCTCCGGATTGTCGTCGGTCCCTGCACAGTGGATGGGTGGGATTTTGGTGAGACCACATTTAAGAAGTTTCGTTTGATTCTAATGTCTCAAAGATAATCTCCATGCTTACTCTTAGGGGATGGTTTTTCACATTTGATCTTTACCATCTTCACCTTTTTTTTTTATTTGATGTGAAATAGGGTTGTAATTCAGCTTTCTCCATATAGATAGTTACAGTTTATGTTTTATTTCTATATTTACATAAAGAAATAAAATATAAATTCTATATACCATATATAATATGTAATATATAAATTATAACTATATATACACTTACATGTATATTTAATTAGGCATATAAATAAATGTGTGTGTGTATATATATGTGTGTGTGTATATATATATATATATATATATATATATATATATTCTCTCTGGGGGTGGAGGTGCAGGTGGGCACCATTTTTGCACTCTCCTTCTGTCTCTATAGACCCAGTGGGTGCACCCTGGCCTTGTGCTCTCCTGCTGCCTTGTTAAAGCTGGCAGCACATACAGTCCGTATAGAGCATACTCCCTGATTGACTGGCTTTGGGTCCCAGGGGGCTGTAATCATCAGAGGGACATCTCTTGGCAGGTTACCACCCCCAGGGCATTGCACAGACAGACTAAAACATACCCCTTTTTCTGTGAAAAAAACCTATTTAATTTTTCTGGAGTTTGAAGAACAGATTTCAGGTTTACCACACATCTAGAGGCTACTGGGGTGCTCCCAGAGAACACAGGCAGGGGACACCATCTTTGTGTTCTCCCTCAGCCTCATTACGGCTTACCAGTACCTCCCAGAAAAGAGTTTATATACTCCTCTGAAGCCCCAGTTTTTACAACTGCCACCCAGGGACAACTCTAGAGCACCTGGTCTGTTGGCCAGCACAGCTTTGCAAGAAATAATGGGAGCAGAATGTGTTCAATACAAAGGTAATCCTGCAACTCTTTGAGGCAAGTCGATTGCTTCAGACCACTCAGAGATCATTCGTCTTAACTTCTCCAGATCATTGTCAGACTTATGCCAGAATTTGCAAATTTAAATTCAAAACAGAAGAAAACACATCCTGAGGACTTTATAGTAAAGCAAATTAGAAACTTGAACTCTTTCTCTCAACCATACATCTGGCCAGTTGCCACCCTAGATGTCATCCTCATTGAGCATCTTGGCAAATGAGCCAGACACTGTCATATAGGTTCGGGGAGAGGTAAAACCAGAGACTCACCAATCATTAATTTATGCCTATGTTATTGCAACAGTGGTCCTTCTACCACCTTGATACTATTCTCTAAAGTTATTTTTGTTCTGAGAACACTGATTTAATAACATCATAATCTTCATAATCACATAGAAAATCGTTCATTAGCCTTACTTTGTGTAGAAGACAAAGACCAGTCTTCAGCGCAGGCTAAAAGGCCATTAGGTCTGGACCTGACCTAGCATGCAGACTTGGTTTCCAGCTACCTTTCCCAACCTTGCTTCTGTTCTCGCACAGTGGTTCTCAATTCTGGCTACCGACTGGGGCTCACCTGGGAAACCAAAGTGTCAGTGCCTGGGTCCCGCTCCAGAAAAATTAAATGAGTCACTACGAGCACAGGAAAGGCAGCAATATTCACTAAAACTTCTCTAGATGGATCTAATATACACGTGGCTGAAAAATAGTTAAAAATTTCCACTACCGCATGTTTCCCTGTTAGCAAGTTAGCCTAATTTTCAGGTGGACAGATTCAAAAAGAAATAAAGCAGGGGATAAAAATAATACATTGGGCTTCTTCTTATTTCTCAAACATATGTAGGTTTGTACATCCCCAGGTGCCTTCAGTCTGTTTGGAGAAATCTTACCCACCTTCTCCACCTGGCCCCCTTCTATTTATACTTCAAAATGTGGCTTTGATGCCCCTCCTTAAAAGTATCCCCAGGACAGTTAGTAAATTCTAGTTCTAAACACCACAGCACTTTGAATCGATCTCTATCTAAGCATTAGGAGAGATTACTCACTCACCAGTCTACCTCCTGCATAAGTAAATATCACACCCTGAAGGACAAGGAACCAGATTTTTTTCTTAATCTGCTTATCTGACCTGTTCCTCTTCAGAGCTGTAACCACTAAGGTAAGAGGAAAATCGCATGTGGAGTCCCAGAAGCCAATGGAAGACACATTGTGGCGGGGGTGGGGGGTGGTGCCTCGAGGAATCAGTTTTTAAATGCTGTTGATAATTCAGTTTAAAAAGATGAAGACCAGTGATTGGTAACTATATGTATATATTATACATATGTTATTTGAGTTAGAGAAATAATATAATGTTGGAGCTAAAAAGATGGACTTCAGAAGCATCTGCCTGGGTTTTTATCCCAATGCCACTTTTTACTGGTTGTCTTAGAGTTTGCTGTGAGGTTTAGATTAGCTACTAAATGGTTTTATAAAGTGCTTGGAACATAGTAAGTGTTATATTACTGTGAGCTATAGCACTAAAATATTAGTAATATTTTTCAGAGCCATTTTACTAGAGTGTGGAGAATAAAACCTTATTTTGAATAATTTTAGGAGATTTGGAAGGGAGAAAGGCGTCTGTGTATTCTTCAGAGGCATATTACCATAAAAGAAAGCAGAGAAATGAGTTAATAGCTGGAGGGCAATGTTAAACCAAGAGAGAATTTTTATTTTTGAGAGAAGAGAAATAATCAAATGCTTGTACGCAAAAGGGAATGTTTCAGTAGAGAGAAAGAAGATTTTTCAGGACAGGAGAGAGTTAGCAGGATTACTGAAGAGATGTCCTTGAGGAAGTTATAAGGGGAGGGAGGAATCTGTATACAAGTGGACATTTTGGATCTGGAAGTACAGTTTATCTGTGATAAAAGAAGGTGAAGAAGAGATTGTGATCCCTGAAACTCTGGGGCCTAGGGATGGTAGGTGGAGAGCTCTGGTGGGGGAAGATTGTGGAAGTTCTTTCCTAATCTTTTTGATTTGCACAGTGGGGGAGCTAGAGATGTGAGGTAGTTGCCTGTGAGAGAAATGGGATTAGGGACTTTGTTAGGATTGCCAGGGGGCATTGCAAACCGTTTAAGATCTAAGGTTATAAATTTAAAGGGAGATTGTCAGGATATGCATATGTTTTTCTCCTGCCGTGCCCAGCCCCATAACCACAGGCACTGAAATGCCGTAGAGTTGAAATGAAACAGCGTGTTACGGATTTGACAAGAGTCTAGAAGAGAAATCAGGGTGTTGTGAGTAGATGCAAAAGAATGGTTATAATAGAGAACCATTGATTTTAAGGTGGGTTATACAGTCAGTGATTGCACGAAGAAAAAAAGGACTAAAAATGGAACAGTGGATTCTAGACCCAGGTGGGGTCTGAACCCAGCTAGACACGTGAGTTTAGGCAGTTGAATTAATGTGCTTCTCTCCCTTGCACCACATTCAAATTAAATTAAATGACCATTTATCCTTCAACTCTGCCCTTCAGTGGGACCTCCTCCAGGAAACCTTCCAAGCCCCACAGATTAGGTTGAGTGCTTCTCTGGTATGCTCCTAGACCATTCTATGCTTATTAATCACAATCCAAAAAAGTAAATGAATTATCCAGCAGACCTGTCTTCAGAGGTTTGGCTACTAAAGGGCAAAATCGGTGCTTTTTATGTGGCAAAGTACCTGGCAAAGTAAGCTTTCCAAAAACATTTTGATAGGCACATGAAAATATGTATGGCAGAATCAATAATAAAAACAAAACAAAACAAAACAAAAAAAAAAAAACTAAGAATCAGTAATCAAGTCCCTTGGTGTGGCAGAGAGAATAATGGCTTCCAAAGAAGTCCACCTTCTGATTATGTAACCTAATGTATAGGTTAACTATACATTAACTATGTAACTCTGTAATTATTCTAACTATGTAACTATTACCTACCTAAGTATGTAGCCTAATATGGAAAAAGGGACCTTGCAAATCTGATTAAATTTGAGATAGTGGGACTCTCCTAGATCATCTGGCTGGGTTTCTGTCATGATGAGCCTCCTTAAAAGGTGAGAGGAGCTGTGAGGATGGAAGCAGAAGTTGGAATGACACCCTTGAAAATGAAGGAGAAGGCGGTGAGCTAGGAAATGCAGTCAGCTGCTCCCACTAGAAGAAGCAAGGACGTGGATGGTCCCCTGCAGACTCCAGGAGGAACACATACCTTGAATTTAGCCTCTTAAGACTCATTTTGGACTTCTGACTTCCAGAACTGTAGGATAACAAATGTGCGTAGTTTGAAGTCGGTAAGCTTGTGGCAATGTGTTGCAACACCAGTAGGAAACTAACAGACCTAACAATTAAACTGATGATGCCCTTGGAGTGGAAACAGTACACTCCATCTCCTTAAGGGCTCCGAAACATCCCTAGCAGACATCCGTGTCCAAAGGGCTGGATTTCTCACTTCCACATAAACAAAGATAGTTTTCCTCTACCTTTGATCACCCCATCATTTGATCTTCCATTCTTCCAGATGGAGAATTAAATGAACTTTACTATGATGGCAGATAAGTGTGACACAGTCCTATCTTCATGCCACCTGTGGTTATAAGATGATAACAAAAGCCCCAGCCTTATAAACATGTTTCATTTCAGTTGGAAGTTAACGTTAGATGTATTCCCATTCTTATGCACATTATAGCGATCCCTTATGTGATTTGGTCTCAGAAATTGTTTGGCAAAATGACATGCAGGTGAACTCAAATTTGAGAAAATATTGGCAACAAGCTAATAACTTTTTGCACAGTCAGTTGTGAAAGTGACTTACAGTGACAAAATATATTATACACACTAAAATATTTAAGCTCTCTGGACATATCATGAATCATAAGGCAATGGGTATTTTATTTTTGATGCGGCTAAATGCATCTGCAGCTTGATGGCCCTCATAAGTAATAATCCGAATTGCCTATCAGAGGAAAGTGCTAGAGTTATTTACAAAGGAAAAACTAACCCAATAACCCAAAGTGTCACTATTTTATGCAGAAATAAAGTGAATCTGGCAGCAAGAATAATGAAACGAGATAAGCCAGAAACTTGAAATCTTATATTTCACATTTAAAAAAACTTCATAAAAACTATTTACAGACATCTATAGGTTTACTGAAATAGAATTCATATAAATTGCATAGATGATCCGCCACAGAGCTGATTCTAAAAATCCTTGTAATGACTGCTGTCACCAGAGTGTCTATGCCTATGACTTCCAGCTGCCGCGTCTCAGGCTGACAACCTCTGAGTTTCCCCTTTCCCTCAATGTTTCCAAAACAAAGCCTATTTATTCCACAAAGAGCATCTTACGTGTGTTGCTTAATTAGATCACCCGCCTCAGAAGACGCTCTCCATATAGCCTCAATTTCATTCAGTAGATACCAACATTATTATTAATATGCAGATTAAACAAAAATTGGGTTTCCTTACATTTAACCTATAACCGCTATTTATTTGTAACTTCCTAACAACAGACCTTTTTCAAGTCATTTCATTTTCCAATTTGTACTATGTTCACAGCTAAACTTCCTTTTCCCATAATTCCAAATTATTGCTGTATATCATAATCATTGCTTAAGGGGAAAGTATAAGTATAAATATTATAGAAAGAACAGAGCCTGGGGAAATAGTCACCAGTATTACTAAGCTGTGCATGCCAAGTAAAGTTATTTACCATCTTGAACTTCATTATCCTCCTTTGTAAAACCAGATATTAACAATATCCGTGAGGAGGAAGAACAATTTAGAATATTTAGGTAAGTAAATAAGATAAAGTGAAAGTGTCAAATACCCAGGTTGGCCCATTTGACATACGATGTGTTTTCTCGTCTTTCAGTGTTGAAGGATGTTGGTAATCTTGAGCAGGGCAAGCTGTAGACAAGAGTGAGGAACACCATTTTGACCTTTGTCAGTGTCTTATCCAGTAACAACAGAGGCAGCAACAGCTACAGTCATCCATCTCAACCAATCAATTATTTTAGCTCTCCAGTTCTCAAAGTGTGGTTTGGGAACCTCTGGGTGTCCTTTGCAGGTGGCCCATGAAGTAAAAAATATTTTCAAAATAACGCTAGGACAGAAGCTGCATGACACCTTTATTGTAACAGAGTAAAGGAAGGAGCAAATGTGAAAATCTAGCTGTCTTCTATTAAGCCAGTAGTCAAGAGGTTTGCAAAAACATAAAATAATGTCACTCTTCTTATTCTACCTTTGAAAATTAAGTTATTGGACCCCCCCAAAATGTTATTTATGTTAAAATGCAATGGGCATGTTATTAATTTTAAGTAAATTATTTAATATATGTAAGAGTCTTAACTTTAATTTCTAATGCAGTAATCAAGATAATCTGCAGATACAAAACCTCTGGGTGCTCCACAATAATTTTTAGTAGTGTCAAGAGGTCTTTTGACCTCTTGATTCTTGACTCGACCTCTTGACCTCTTGACTCTTCTGGAAGAAGATTTTTAAACCACTTCTTTAGATTTTCTTCTCTTGGTGGATCTCTCACGGTCATCCTATTCCATTGTGTCATTTTGTTCCTCCACTGCTTATTATTCTAACATAATCATACCAAAATGATTACCTGTGAGCAATAATTCATCATACGGTAATCCTGCTTATCCATGGTTTCAGTTTCCTTGGTTTCAGTTACATGTGATCAACTGCAGTCCCAGAAGCAAATGGCCCTTGTTCTGACATACTGTTGGAAGGTCAATAGTAGCCTCAGCTACTATTTGTATGATCCCAGGGCCTGGCTCTTTCCCCTCACTTCCTCTCACCACAGAGGCATTTTACCACCTCACATCATCACAAGAAGCAGGGTGAGTACAGTACAATAAGATACTTCGAGAGACATAGATCATGTTCACATAGTTTTAAAGGCAGCAGTGTTACAGCTGCTCTATTAGTTATTGTTGCTAATCTCTTACTATGGTTAATGTATAAATGAAACTTTTATCATAGTTATGTACCGACAGGGAAAAGCACAGTATGTATATAGCAGTAGGTACAATCTGTGGTTTTAGGCATCCACTGTGGGTCTTGGAACATACCCCTTGCTCATAAGGAGGGACTAATGTACTACCCTTCAGGCTTGAATATGATCAACCAGGGCTACACATGCAAAGTCCTGCCTTACTGGAAGAGTTCAAGTGTTCTAACCTCTATTTGCTAATCCCACGAAGGAAGATTGTTTAGAACAGGGGATGTAAGGTCTTCTCAGTTTTGCTGCATATGGCGGCACTCTTCTTTAAAACTCAGTCCGGAACCTGTACCATTCATTTCCCTACATGTGTTTGGATTCTTTCTCCTTTTTCCAACTGGGTAGAAACTCTGGGCACAGAGTATGCAGAGTGTGCTTCTCTGCACAGATGTTGTTACACACTTCTTTCTTACATTCAGAACATGGATTCCAACCAGAGCATCTTGCTTTAGAATTCTGGCTCATACTAGGTTCTTCCTATCAAACTAACCTATCCCTAAGGAAAGGCTAATTGTCTTATGCCAATGAACAGAGTCTCCAAAAGAGCATTGATTGTAAAAATCACTGTGCCTGACCCTGTTAACTAAGCTGGAAATGAAAATTTGGGGTTATCACTTTTTAGAATATCTATATTTTTAAAATAGCTACTGTTAACAAAGGTTTTTGTTATTGTTTTTCATTTGTTTCTTCAAGAGAGTGGTATTTCTAGAGCATACAAATTCTCGTATTCTACAGCTATGCTATCCATTATGGCTAGTAAGCACTTGAATTGAGATTAATTTTTTAAAATTATTTATTTATTTGACAGAGAGAGAGAGAACACAAATAGTCAGAGAGGCAGGCAGAGAGAGAGGGAGAAGCAGGCTCCCTGTTGAGCAGAGAGCCCGATGCGGGGCTTGATCCCAGGACCCTGAGATCATGACCCGAGCCGAAGGCAGAGGCCCAACCCACTGAACCACCCAGGTGCCCTGAGATGAATTTTTAAGTGTAAAATTCACTATGGGTATGGAAGACTTAGTACAAGAGGAAGTAGTCTATCCCTCTACTTTCTTTTTTAAGATTTTTTTACTTGTTCATTTTAGAGAGAGAAAGAAAGTGACCAAGAACATGAGCAGGGTGAGAAGCAATGGGAGAAGCAGAGGGAGAAGCAGACTCCCCACTGAGCAGGGACCCCAATGCAGGGCTCAATGCCAGGACCCTGGGATCATGACCTGTGCCAAAGGCAGAGGCTTAACGGACTGAGCCACCCAGGCTCCCCTATCTCTCTACTTTCAATTACAATGTTCTCTTCTTCCTACTTTCACACTTCTCTGTTCTTCCCACTTTCACACTTCTGTCCCTACAATCCATTTCCCATATAGCTACCAGAATGGGAACCATCAATCATTCTTCAAGACTGTCAAGGTAATGAAAAACAAAGAAAGTGTAAGAAACTAATAGACCAAAGGAAACTAGAGACAGATGACAACTTGACCACAGAGACTAAAGAATACGGCAACCAAATGCAAAGGAAAATTTGGTAACATCCAAATAAAGTTTGGAGTTTGTTAGGTATTAGTAGTACTTCCTTAGTTTGACAATATACCATGCAAATATAAGATGTTGACAATGAGGAAACAGGGTGAGGTGTATACATGGACTTTCTACACTATCTTCGCAACTTTCCTGTAAATCTAAGATTATTACAAAATAAAAAGGAAATGTATAAAAAATTAAATCAGACCATGTTATCTTTCCTTCGGTCCCATCTGTGTCTTCCTACTTTTTACACAGTGAAACTAAGGTCCTCTCATAGCTCACAAGGTCCCATGTGGCTCTTTTACAAATTCAAAAACTAGAATAATACAAATGACACTTTTCTGCATGAAAGTTAAGATATAAAGAATTTTGGAACTGCATTTATTCTTAATCAAAGTAGATATATGAATAAGCATTTTGGGGGCACCTGGGTGGCTCAGTGTGTTATGGGCTCGGGTCATGATCCCAGGGTCCTGGGATCGAGCCCCACATCGGGCTCTCTGCTCAGTGGGGAGTCTGCTTCCTCCACTCTCTCTGTCTGCCTCTCTGCCTACTTGTGATCTCTGTCTGCCAAATAAATAAATAAAATCTTAAAAAAAAATGAATACGCTTTTTGAAAATGTACACACTGTTTCCATCAAAAATATTAATTGGAAGTAAAAAGCTAAGTGTGATTCATATAAGCAGGAAATGCTTATATGGATATTGAATAATTAATAGATTTCAGTAGTTCACAGAATTTCCAGGAATACTGCACATGAGGAAGACCAATCCAGAAAGTCATGAAGACTGAATCCTGTTACACCAGGACTGGACCGTCAATTGCTAACTTGCTCTTCACAAGACACCACAATTAACCACTGTCTCTGCCTCACCTGAAGACCTGGTCATGCTGGAACTGCTAGCCTCACCCAACAGAATGGATTTCCCCATAATTCCTACTGCTTTCTGTCCCTAGATCCAGGTTCATTACCATGGGCAGGTGCACCTGATTGGCCTGTGGGATATGCTCCAGCTCAAGGGATGCTATTTTAAAGTGCTCTTCCTTCCACCCAGATATATAAGTAGTGAGATTCCCCTGAATATAGAGATGAGATTCAAAACACAAAAGGAAAAAAAAAAAAAAAAGGAAAATTAAAACGCCCATTTCAGGAACATGGGTATTCCAAAATTTACTGGAAAATAGTAGTTAGTTAACCAGAAATTTATTTTACAGTTTTTAAACATATACTCATTTGCACTGACATCTTACTGCATTAGTTTTGAAGGTCAGAAGAAATGTTTTTCATTTTTCTATTGCAAATTATGTCTTTAGAGCTGTGGTGTGGTGATAACTTGGAAATTCCTTTTTTCTTCCATGTATGGAGTTGACAATCAATATGTCTGTTTTATTATTATAAATCTATTAGAGTTTATCTTAATTAGTTACTAAGTTAGTAAAAATCACCTAAGAAAAAATTCTTGATACCATATCTTGCAAAATCAATGTATTTTTCTATGTCTCTGTTTCAGACTTTGTTGTTTCAGTCAGTGGTCTGTACTGGCTTTCTATATAGATTGAAATCAAACTAAAATTTCTAACAGCATGCTCAGAGTGTTCACTGACTGTCAGTCTATAATGCATCCTGTTTTATCTCCAATATAACTTACAAAACACACATGAACTTAAAAAAAAAAATAAAACATCAAAACAGAAAATAATGAGGTGTGGATCCAAACATATCATACAATAAAAGTTAACATGTTGGGAAAGGATACAATATTCTGCTCATAATTGCATATTTTGAATTTGAATTTCTTTGAAACTGTTTTAATGAGGAAACCTAAAGGAAAATCTCTTTCTAGTCATCTTTGTTCTTTATAAAACACTGACTGTTTGGTATTAGTGAAATGGATCTTAAATTATGAGCAAAAAGTTACAAAGAAAGGGGAGAAAAAAATGAGCATGAATTTTAAGAGACAGTGATGAATGGTGCACAATTAACATTAAATTATGATGCTATTTGGCTGGGGAACAAATAAGCATTCTCCCCTGCAAGTTCCTTTGAGATGCCTGAGAGAAATTTATGCACAGTGAACAGAATGAGGAAAGTAATACTTTGTCATAATTGGGAATTTAGCATCACATCCCCAAAGCAGCAATCTAGTGAGTTAATCAGCCCCCAACTATTTTCTGTGTTCTAAGTACCATAGTCAACACTAGGGACAACAAAATGAGCACTCAACATGGTACCTGTCCTCTTGGGGCTTCAAGTTGATTGGGAAACATACAGAGCAGACAAATCACCGCAAATAATTGAATTATTCAAACTTGCGCCCAGGCTGCAGACAGTGTAGGAGGATGGTGTCTCCTAGTGGACACGATTCATTGTGGCAAGCTGAGAAGGGGGTTTCAAATTAAGTTGAGACTCCAAGGGTTTGCAAGGGTTAGACAGATGGAGAGACGAATAGAGAGGAACCGTATGTTCCAAGGCCAGGAGGTGAAAAAAAAGCATGAGAAATTTGAATTTACATAAATCCAGCATGAAGAGTGAGGGGAGAATGGCATAAGGAAAGTCTTCAGAGGAGGGCAAGGGCGAAATCATCCTGACCTTGCAAAGACCTTTATAATTTTTGGTTTTGTCTAAAGGTGACAGGGATCTATTGTCTTAGGGAATAGTGTGATAGAATTTGCATTTTACAGACAGCTTCCTTGTTCTAATGGGGAGAATAGGTTGGTTCGTAAAAAAAAAGCATGGAGGAGAGGAGACTAGACAGGCACCTGCTTCAGTGGTCTGGGTGGATGGCTGGCCCTGAAATTCCTTACCTACACTAGATAGGCCTAGAAACAAGAAGCCCAAATTGTCAACCTTTCCTATCACCCTTAAGCCTAAACCCAAAGCAAATTCCCGTGGAAGCAGTTAGTCGCAAGTCTTAAGAATGCATTTGCCCGTGTTGTTTAAATTGTCCTCCACTTTGTATTCCATGATACATGTTTAGCCACGTTCAAGGACCAGTTTGAACTGACATGAAATAAAATGCAAGTCACTTGTTACAGCCTGAAAATCAAATGTCTAACAGCTGGCTAGGATGTGAGTGTACACTGCCATGAAATCTACCCCCTAAAATTATACAACTTTGGGATTTTTCATAAACATAATTAGCCTGTTTCATAAAGCTTTTCTATTTTCAACAACTATTTTAAAACTTATCACTCAGGAGGACATTACCCAGTCATACTAAATAAACCCCAAGTTTTGGATGAAGTGTGTGTGTGTGTGTGCACGTGCGCAGTATGTGCATTGGGAATGAGAGGTGGGCAGCTCCCCTGGGGGCCTTGCCAGAACCCTGCCGCTCTGACGTTGCAAACAGGGCTGCAGAGCCCAGGACAGGCGCAGTCTCTGGCAGAAGGAGGGAACTCCACCACCTCCCTCACTGGCCCTCTGGACCAGAGACCTTCAGATGCAGTGGCTTACTACCCACCCTCCCATTGCGTGATATTCTGAGCTTCCTATTGGGCAATGTTTGTTGGTAGATGTATGCTAGAGACCAGAGTTTCTCATGTCTTAACATGTAAGGAAAATATTTCAATATGGAAAAGGCAGGTTTTTAAAAAATTCTCTGATTTAGTGATAATGTAATAAAGTCCAGCTCTCTGGAGAGCGACGGCACCTGCAGGCAGAAACAGGCTCCAAGCATTGGCTTCCCCGGGACAGATGCTGTTAACGTAGATTGGAGGCAGATTGAGGTAGAAGCCTGTCAGTGATTGCTAAAGACTGAATGTGGGTTTTGATGACAGTGTGACACCCTGGTGGCTGCAGACATCAAGGGATTTACAGTCTTTTGTAGGCTTTTCCTCCAAGAACATAACCAGGTATCCACAGAAAAGCTCAGGAGGATACTGGAAAATGTTTGCTTGTGTTGCTGCCTGGAAGATGCGAACAGCAGTCATTGCCCCAAGTCTACACGAATCCATCTCTTCTGCATCCTCCATGGAAAGCTTTAATTTGTTTGGGGAAGAAGCACAAATATTTTAGCCTGGGGCATTGTAGAAACCTTTAGTACATGGGGTATAAAGACAAAGAAAAAAGCTTTACTCCTGGAGAAGGGGAAAGGATGTATGTTAGGCTGAAAATTCTATCTATAGAGAAGGAGGGAAAACTGGTAAGAATCATGCGCCGAAGCCCAGGTCCCAGGTTCTGCCTCAGATGGGGGCTTATGCAGCACAGAAGAGATTACCACCACGCTCCACGCCATCCACCACAAGTGTGCAATAAAAACAGATGCTGTAATGGGCGGATTTTCTTGAGGGAATAGCACAAAGGAAGGGCCCAAAGTCAAGCAGTGAAAAGACACTCAGGGATAAAACCCTGGCAATTAGCTTGCCATAGACACCAGATTTCACTAGAGTAATTTGAAATCTCTTGTGCAGTAATGGTAAGCACAGAGACACTAAAAACTTTAAACTCAGTCCAACTCTTAAAGTGATTAGCATAAATCCCCACCCTAAAGGCCTGTCAGAAGGAAAGGAGGATTCACCTCCAAGCAAAAAGGATATTTACCTTAGTATCTACTCTTTTATATATGTCCTGAATACACACACACACACACACATACATACATAAGGCATAGAAGAGTTATTGTTTTGTGAAAGCTACAAAAGGAAAATGCAGAGAATGTCCAAGATAAGATAAATATATTCCTCAGAAAGATGAAAACTATAAGAAAGAATTAAGTGGAAATTGATAGGTCAGTAAAAGTTCCCAAAATCTTAAAATGGAAAGAGTGGGTGGATAAAATAAAACAAAACAAAACAAGCTGAGCATCCAAGAGCTGTAGAACAATACCAGATGGTCTAACGAATGTGGAATGGGAGGGCCGCCTGGTGGTTCAGTGGGTTAAGCATCTGCCTACAACTCAGGTCATGATCCAGGGGTCCTGGGATCGAGCCCTGTGTGAGGCTCCATGTTCAGAGGGAAGTCTACTTCTTCCTCTCTCTCTGACCCTCTTCTTGACCCATTTTCTCTCTCTCAAATAAATAAACTTTAAAAAAAAATCTTTAAAAAAAAGAATGTGCAATCGCGATTTTAAAAGGAGAAAATAGAAGTGTCTAGAAAAAAAAATTTTTTTGAAGAAATAATGGCAGGCAGATAGACACAAATCCACAGATCCAAGAGGCTCAGAGAACAACAAGAGGCATGTATAATAACTTTAAAAACTTTAGCATATCATATTCAAACTGAGAAAACAAACAAAGAAGGAAAAGAGATAATCTTGAGGGCAAAGAAAAAAGGCACATTAACCAGATTAGGAAAAGAAGAAGAATTTCAGCAGATGTTTCAATCACAATCTGTGTAAACAAGAAGATCCTCAAAGTGGTAGAAGAAAAAACCAAATTACTAACCCAGAATTCTACACATAGAGAAAATATCCTACAAAAGAGATGGAAAATCGACACTATGTTTCAGTACAATAATACCTGAAGGAATCTGACAGCAGACTATAAAAAGAGATAAAGTTCTTTAATAAGAAAGAGTATGATACAGGTCAGAAATTTGAATTTACAGAAAAAAATAAGTTTCAGAAATGAAATAAAATAAAATGTAATATTTTTGGCTTTTATCTCTATGCTAAAACACAGCTGACTGTTTCAAAAGAAACTAGTTACAATATACTGTGTGTTAATAGCAAACCTGACAGTGAAATGTGTAACAAAATGACACAAAAGATAAGATGGAGAAATTAGAAATATCCGGTTACAAGGTCCTCTTACTACTGGAGAGGTGATTTATTATTATATGACCATAGGCTAAGATTACTTAAAATGATTATAACAAAGCCTAGAAAACTACTGACTTAGTCAAGAAGAAGCATAAATAATAAGTCAAAAAAAGAGAAAAAATAACATCTTAAAAAAGATGTAAAAACAGAGAAGATAGGCAATGCAGAGAAAATAAAAACAAATGGAAAAATAGAAAATGTTCTAGCAGATCTCAGATTATTTGAATCCTAGTAATAACTTTCAATGTGAATGGTTTAAATTTACCAGTTAAATGGCAGAGGTTCTCAAATAGCTAGAACTACCCAACTTTATGTTATCTACAAGAAAAAGTATTTCATTTTTGGGGTCTGAATTTCCTCCTTGGGAAGATGAAGAAATTATATGAGCAATAGCTAACTTGTCTTTCAGATTAAAGACTCTGGGTTCTATTTCTTCTCATCAAACTTTATACCTATAGGCAGAAAGGATAGAAATGATCTCTAATGCAATAATCTCATAATCTAAGTTAAATAGCCATAGGAAATACATTCTAGAAAAAAAAAATTTAAGTGAGACCATATTCCTTGCAACCAGGACCATGATCAATATTAAAAATTTTGCATTTTTTATGGAGAACAATCGACATTGGATTTAGAATTTTGAGAAAAGGTAATAATTAGACCCTGTGAGGTGGTTCCTAAGAAAAAAGAAATGGATTGAAATGGCCCCTCATTCCAGCACAAGGAATGGACCACAAGAAATCTAAATTCAGAGACATCTCATTCATGCTCACTATTAACAACTTATATGAATAACACAAATTTTGATGGTCTTTTTCCTATTGCACTTTTTTAAACTTCTGACACATCTTCTGTGAGATAAAGATTGTTCTCTTCATCTTTCAAGTCCTTGCATTCTAAAGTATTATTAAATTTTATGATTATATACTCTCACCATATTTTTCTAGAATGTTTAAAAAGTAGATTTATAGGTGGAAATATTTCTTCTTTTTTTTAAGAAGTTCGTATATGTAACATGATACATTTTTTATTCAAATATAACTTTTTTGTATTAAATATTTTTAATATATTAAGTTAACCTCGAAGGATATATTAAGATCTTTCTCAAAAATCTATATAATGATAACTTTTTTGAATGATAAGTAACACAAAAGCAGTATTTCAGTAAAATCAGTTTTAGAAAAAGAGTGTTTTGTAAATCTAATATGGTAGATTATTCATAGGATGCTTTGTATTGAAATAACTCAATTTACAATGGAAAACTATTTTCAATTTGGCCACAAGATGGTGATATCACTAAGCAATTCCAAAGATAAACCAAATATATTTGTGTTTCTTACTAAGATGACCCTTTAAATGAACAATTCTCATCAGTCAGTGTCTTCTCCAACTTATTTTGTATTTCTAGGTCTGTACCATGTCTTCATTTTGGGGCTTTCTTGTCCCTATACCCACTGTAAATTGACTATCCCTCAAAGGAGATGGATTAAATCTGTTTTCTTGAAAACTGTATGCAATGTGGGTCAAACAGTAGGTCAAAAATAAGAAACAATATACTTCTATTTGTTTCATTATTGCTATTTTTTTTTCCTTGTTATGTAATAGAAAAGGTATTTCCCTTTCCTGGACTTCCAGTGTCAAATAACGTAACAGTCACAAACTGAGCCAGCTCTTGGGAAAATAAGCTCAGAAACAAGCTGAAAGAGTACTTTCATTAATTTGGTCAGGTGCTTTTTTTTCCTCACCATCTGGATTTCCATGTGTTGAAAGGTTTGCCTAGCCAGCAGAGGCAACAAACAATTAAGGACCTTCTCCAAGATACACAGAAATAGGGAGGAATTCTTAAAACATCATCCGCAGATGATTCGACATCCTTCACGCTGAGTTCTGGGGCCTGTGTCAAAAGGGCGTGGTTACTATTATTGTTTTATGAAGCTCAAAAAATTCGGGATTGTAATGGTACAACTCATCTGGAATCTAAGTGTAATATCTGAAGGTCCTGGGGACCCTCAGTGTGTCATTTAGAGGATAGCAGTTTGAGGGTTTGTTGAAGCAGGGAATAAATGGTACTAGAAATTGTGGAGGCTAATGGGCCAAAGACAAAAAATGAAACAGTCTATGCACTATAAAGATAACTCAATTGTATCTTTTGAGAGAAAACTTCAATTTCTCCAAGTATTTATGGAAAATAATCTCTGCTATATTTGTTAACAGAGAGCATATTCAGGAGAACTTTTCTAGATGAGGAGTGGGCACATTTTTTCTGTTGAAACTACTCTGCCGTTGTAGCAAAAGCAGTCACAGAAAACAGGTGGACCAATGAGTACGATTGTGCTTCAATTAAGTTTAGCTACCAAATAGGTGGAATTGAATAGTTAGGAATACATTAAACAAAAGAAATGTAAGACTTGTACACTGAAAACTACAAAACATCGCTCAAAGATAAAGACCTAAATAAATGGAAAGGTGTCACAGAAAGGTCCACGGATCAAAAAACTTAATATGAAGATGATAATACTCCCCCAATTAGTCAGTAATTCCATGAAATGCCTATTAAAATCCCAGCTAACTGTTTTTAGTGAGAGACAAACTAATCCTAAAATTTATATGCATCAAAACAGCCAAAACAATCTTTTTTTTTTTCAGGTTTGTCTTTTTTTTTTTTATTTTTTAATTATGTTATGTCAATCATCATTAGTTTTTGATGCAGTGTTCCATGATTCTTTGCTTGTGTATAACATCCGTTGCTCCATGCGATACACGCCATCCTTGATACCTATCACTGGGCTAACCCATTCCCCCAAACAATCTTGAAAAGAAGAAGGAAGTTAGCAGACTAATCACTCCTGATTTCAAAAGTAATACAAAGGAACAGTATCTAAGACTGTGCTACTGGTGTAAGGAGAGACATAGTGATTCTCTGGGAAGATAAAATTGAATGAAACAAAATCGCTATTCTCTGGAACTCAAAGAAGATTTACGTCTCTAATTCCACATTAACATAACTGAAATTCATTCCTTGAAATACATAATGAGTGTCCAATTACATACTAGAAACTTCAGGAGCACAGATTTAAACAAGCAATATTGTTGCCCTTATAGACCTCACAGTTTCCTAGGAGAAGCAGATGAAATTCACACCAACAATTGCATAATTTCAATGAATGGATTATGTTTTAAAGTTTGAATATAATCACATAGTTGTGTATGTGTGCATGTGTGAGAGAGAATTTTAGTTAGCATTTCTAAGTATTTTGTTGTTCAAGGCTGAAATCTCCTACAACAAAATACTTAGAAATGCTAACTAAAATACCACAAACACACACACAAACACACATGACTATGTGATCACATTTCAGAAGACAGTAGAATGAAAATTATTTTCACATATTTGATTTTTAATATTCCTGATATTTGAAGTTCAATGAAACTTTTTATTGCAATCAACAAGTTATTTCAAAAATTAAATTCACCTAATTTACATAATGTTGGTCAAAACAGTTATCTTATAGCTGTAAAGTTACAGGTTTGGAAACGATATTTAATTGCAAATAATTAAATTTCACTTATCTGGAGTCCCTCACTCTCTTCATTCATCATTGACCTATTCAATACTAATTTAACAAAGATTTAGTAGGCAACAACTGTGGGCCAACCTCTCTTACAGGTGCTAAAGATAAAATGTTGAGCAAACAGACATAAACTCTGCTATCAAGGAGTTTAAGCTGGCAGGGGCTGAAAGATATTCATCAAATTCAATAAATGTACAATTACACCTGAGATACATGATATTATACAAAAAAAAAACTACTTGGTGCTGTGAAAACTTACCCTTGCCAATGAATAATATCTTTGGGAAATGCCTCACAAATTTTCACACCTTATAATTTATCACTATGTTTCCAATCGTTACTCAAACTGATACATCTTAAGCAATGCTGCTGAATGACTTTTATCCTCAAGCAAACATTTGGTAATGCCAATCTTCTGTTCATTTTTAACTGCCCCCTCCCCCCAAAAGGAGGAATGTTCTCGTTGTCATATTACAAATCTCCATCTATTTGATCCCGACCTGGTTTTATTCCTCTCTCTCTTATCTCCACTCATGTATGTTTATTTTTTTTTCTATAAAACATCAGGATTCTTATTTGTTCCATAGGCTCTAATGTTATCTGTCCCAGTTATGCCTTTGTTCATACTGTTCCGCCTACTTAAACATTCTTGTTCAAGAATGTTCTTGTGAGTTTAGGTTTAGGGAATTTCAGAATTAGCACGATGTTGATGTTTTCACATTATGCATCTGTGGTGATTGCTGTTAATTAACTGATTGATTTTCTCACACCCCTATTGAGTAACCCCTATTGAGTAATAGGTGTTGAAACTGGTCTACTGCAGTAAGATCTCACAACCAACATTAGCCAACCATATATACAACCTTGAAATATAAAGATTGGTCATTTCTACTTAATAATATTTATTGAGTGCATATTAAACAAGAACTTATGCAAATCTCACAACAATCATATGAAGTATACAGCTTTATTCTTTTGTCATTATGATGAAACAGGGCACCTAGTTACCGAACCTGCCCAGTGGTCAAATAATAGTAAATTGGGAGTCAGAATACACACCCAGGCAGTCTGATTTCAGAGCCCACCCTATGAATCATTTTGCCATAAGGTCAACATAGACCTCTAAGACAAAATCAATTTTAATCCATCAAGGCAAAACACATTCCTAGTACCTGCACAGAAACACGGCTTTGTTAAAACTGATTCTTACAACAGTTCCGTTAGAAATTACACTTTTTTAAAAAAATTATTTATTTATTTGACAGAGAGAGAAAGATCACAAGTAGGCAGAGAGAGGCAGGCAGAGAGAGAGGGGGAAGCAGGCTCCCCACTGAGCAGAGAGCCCAACGCTCGATCCCAGGATCCTGGGATCATGACCTGATCCAAAGGCAGAGGCTTAACCCACTGAGCCACCCAGGTGCCCTGAAATTACACCAGAAATAAATTTCTGCTCTTTTGTTTTCTAGCTATTGTTGCTATAGACAAATTGCTTAACTTCGCTAGGACTATTTCCCCAGTCTGAAGGGGGGATAATAATAAAACCTACCTGGTATGACGGGTAGAAGTGTTGACTAATGGAAAGAATGCAACAGTGCCCAGTACAAAAAAAAAAAACAAAAAAAAAAAAAACAAAAAAAACCCAATTCACATACTGTGTAACAAATTGCCTCAAAATTGAGGGGTTTGAAACAAAAGCATTTTTTGTTTGTTTGTTTATTTCTATGAGCCACCTGTGATCTGCTTAACTCGGTGCTTAACTCGGTGCTGCAGGCTGAGTCCAAGTCTTGTCTTTCTCTCATCCTCCTTGGATCAGCGGGCTAGTTGGGCACATTCTTCTCTCAATGACAGAAGAGCAAGGAAGCAAGTCAAGACCACCTTAAGCCTCAGCTTGCCCTGAGTCTGCTTCCATGCCATTGGCTCAAGAAAGTGACATGGTCAAACATCAAGTCTGGGGACAAGAATTGCACCTTCTTCTGCTAGAGGGATCTGCAAATTCACAAGGCAAAGAGTATGGAGAGGGGGAGGTAGAAACAGACCAACATCCACTCTCTAATTCATAGAGGTTCTAATTTATAGAGACTATCAAGTCAAGCAAGCTATCCTCTATAGAAGCCAAAATGATAGTTAACAGTTATTTTAACTGGTCTTTGTATAGTTAATGGCATAGTAGATTTATGTAAGTTGCGTCCTAAGCAATAAATACTGCTTCCGGTCTATACAACTATTTTCCTTCCTGCCTGCCTGCCTGCCTTCCTCCCTCTCTCTCTGTCTTTCCTTCCTTCCTTCTTTCCATCATTTTTTCTCCCTTCCTTCCTTCCTTTTTTCTAAACTTTGACTAGAAGGACAAAAGTTCAAGTCAGTATTCTGTTCTCAATCATATCTGAAATGCACTACCGACAGTGATTATTACCCAAGCTTGTCTCTTTCCCCAGTATTTGGGATAATAGGCTATAGCATTTTAAGTAATGATTTGAAATACTAAACAAATTATATATAATTCCACCCATCAGAACATCTTATTAAAATAATAGTAATAATTAGTTTTAGGCAATGAGCTGTCATTGAGATTTGTAGGTTGCCATTACCATGTTTAATAATATATTCTAAAACCTTACCATGTTTGGAAACTCTGACACAGAATTCTTAAATATAGCAGCTTTTCCTCTGCCTGAGAACCGAGCAACTGAGAGAGCTTTAGAGAACATGACTTCGTTATCTGGCCACATGGTGTTTCTATGACTGAAGCCCAGAATAAGACTTGCCCATTTGACCACAGGATGCCCTGAAGAAACACGCAAGCCTTCCTAGCACGACAGAGCCTTTATCAATAAACTTAAGGCACAAAAGGCCACCAGGGCACATGTTTTCTGCAGACCTTTAGATCCCAAAATGAGAAGGTGATGAACAGAGGCTGAGATCTCAATGTTCTCAGTTCCTGCTCCCAAAAGAATCATTCTGAGAGGCCAAGGATGTTACTCTAAAGACTGTCTCCACCTCTTGGGAAATTCGGGAGTGAAAGGAATAGGCGTCTAATCCATGCCTAGAAATTAGTCTTTAGCCTTAATCAGAAATACAAACATACAAATATGTTTAGAAATTTCTAAATTAGAATTTAAAACTGCAGATGCATCTAATATAATATTCAATATATAAACTACACTAAGATAGCCCCACAAGGAAAAACACAAATATATTAATAAAAATATGTTCGGGTGCTAGTTTTGTGAATTACGATGATTGTTTTTCATATTTTTATGTATATTCCAAAATATCTATAAGCATATTCATAATTAATAGTCGCACAAATTATTTAAATATATTGTGTGTTTACCTTATTCAAGCAAAAACCCTGTTGAAATAAGCCTTAGTGATAAATAGAGTACTCTTCTTTTTTTTTTTAAGTGTCCCTTCATTGTGGATATAGATTCAGTGATACTGGATGATTTCTCTTTACAGATTGGATTCAATTCTGCATTTCTAACTTCAAATTCTGTGAAAATTGAGTACTATCACTACACTCATTAGAAAGCTTTTTAGACAGTATTTTAGACAATACAGTAGGCAGTAGATACAGTGATCATACACAATGCACATTATACACAATACACAGTAATTGTTGTAAGTCTAATGGAAAAAAGACACTAAACAAAAGATATGTTACTCAAATGGTAATTGTGTACTTGGGGCTGTGAATACGTATAATGGGGGATGCTTTGTAGACTGGAAGACGAAAGGAGCGTTCTGCATAGGGGACACTGATGCTGAGACCTAATGTACTTAAATTTGGGAGTTATTTGCATAAAGACTTCATATATTCATTACTTCAGTACCCAAGTAAATTAAATCACCTTGGAAAAGAACTTAGGGTAGGATGCGAGAAGGAGAGCAAGGACTGAGTACAAGAGAACTCTAGCCTGTAAGGCAGAACATGAAGACGTAGCAATAGATAGAGAACAAATTAGGGAGAAAGTCATGTGGTGTCAAGGAAAACAAGAAGACTCAAAACAATGTCAAAGCCATTGAGAGGCCATGTAAAATGAGAACTGAAAAGTGTCTATTTGGATTAAATTAGAAGAGAAAATTGACAAAATTATGAGAACCTATAGCAACCTAAAATAACAATGTTATGAAAACCTTGGAAAATATTTATTGATGTTGTCACTATTATAATCACTACATTTTCTTCATTTTTATATATCTAATTTATCTAAGGTTTGTTTTTCCTTCTTAAACTATTTCCCTTTAATTTTCATCGAGCCCTGCCAATAACTTGAAGCGGACTTAAGATTTTTACTTCCATCTGACATACCATACTTCTGTGATATGGATTTTCTAGGTGCAAGGCTTTTTACTGTTATCTGCAGAAAATTGTCTTCAGAAATGTAAAAATCTTCAATAAGCATATTATGAAAGATACCCCATTAAACAGAGAGTCACACATGGTCCCCGTGTGATAGTCTCGTTTTTCTTATATTTCATAGGATTGATTTTTGGGGGGCCATGTTATCCAGGAACCTCCTTATGGAGGACTCTGTCCACGCTCTACAATATGGTAAATAGTTTTCCCTCTGATCCTTCATTGCTCTCTTCCTTTTGCTTGTGTATATTGACAACATATCTCATAAGAAAAAGAAAAGATAAATGGGAGATATACGATCGGAGTCCTTCCATATCTCAAAAATGACATTTTCTATCCTCAGGAGACATTGGTTGTTTTATCTGATACAGAATCAAAGGGTAAAATTATTTCCTTTAGAACTTAGAACATAGCTCCATTGTCTTCTAGGCAGTATGTTATAGAGAAATCTGCTGTTCATCTGAAATTCATTTATTTTTAGATAACCTGTTTTATTTGTGTGTCTATTTCTGTTTTTGTTTTTTTTTTTCTTCTGGAAGCTTTTAGGTTGTTATTTTTATGACCAATGGCCCTAAATCTCACAGTGTGTTCCAGGGTGTGTGATGGTCTTTACTTACGCTTCTCTCTGCTGAGCCCTTGTATTGGCTGGACCATGTGACCAGCTACACACATTGAGGGTGAGTAAAAGTGATGTGTGCCGTGTTGGTGTACTGCATTTCGTTTTGAAGGCAGACTTCCATAATGTTCTATTCTTCTACCACAGAGGCCAGCAATATTTCAGAGAGTGTCTATTCAGCTCATTTGTTTCCAAATTGAGGACGATGCAGAGCAGAGCTCCTTTAGAAATTAGTGGATAAATGCTTAAGTATGAAATAAGCTTTATTGCTTCAAATCACTGGAATGTGGGAATTGTTTTTAAGTACAATGTAAGCCTTCAAATCTTAACTGATATAATATGCTTTCATTCTTTCATTCTTTCATTTCATTCTATGTTTTCATTCTTGTGAGTACTGGATAGACCCTTTTAAAACAAAGGATTCACATACTTCAGCTCTGAAAATTTTCACCTGCTTTAGTACTTTTTTTAATCTCTTCTCGATTGACACTTCTTTTCTTTGAGAATCTATTTTACAGATTTTGCAATTATTCTCTGTTCTCTGTATTTACACATACTATCTTATCTTCATTTTCACATATTTTCTTTCAGCTTCTTACCAATCTTTTTAACTTTAAGGAGATCATTTTCTGTCCTTTTTTTTTCTGCTTTATATTTTTGTTCTTGTTTTACAGAATCAATTTACTTCCCTAAAATCTTGAAGACACTAAAGTCTTCACAAGGTTTTCTGTTGTTTCTTGAATTATTTCTGCTTCTTCTGGCATAATCATTCCCTATTTGTAAGCCCTGGTTATTTTATTCCTTGTTTTAGCATTTTATCTTTTTTTTGTTGCTGTTGTTGCTCATGGATTTCTAACAATGAGGCAGTAGGAACGTTTCCTGTAAACCGGATGAGCGAAAGCTGATGATACAGCTTTGGTATGAACCCACTCATCCCTGTCCCAGGGAAGTGGAGGTCCAGGTTCCGGTTCCTGGAGAATGTCAACTCTCACCCAGGTACCTGGTCCTTCCTTGCCTTCTCAGAGACTACTGTCACACTCTCTCTGTGCATTATTTGTTGCTCACTCGTTCCTAACCCATTCCTTTCAAAAAAGAATGATTTTTTAATTAAAATAAATCTCTTGTTTCTCCCATTCTCCTCTAAGTCTCCCTTTCCCCATTTCTGTGTTTCCATTCCCATCATCTCCCCACACCCCACCACCAACAAAATGTGCTTTTTTATTTTTTAATTATTTATGTCTTTATTTACTTATTTTTTTTAGAAAGAGCACACATGAGTGGGGGTAGGAGCAGAGGGAGAGAGACAATTTTTTTTTTAAAGATTTTATTCATTTATTTGACAGACAGAGTTCACAAGTAGGCAGAGAGGCAGGCAGAGAGAGAGAGGGAAGCAGGCTCCCTGCCGAGCAGAGAGCCCGATGTGGGGCTGGATCCCAGGACCCTGGGACCATGACCTGAACCGAAGGCAGAGGCTTTAACCCACTGAGCCACCCAGGTGCCCCTGGAGAGAGAGAATCTTAAGCAAGCTCCACACCCAGTTCAGAGCCCCACTTGGGGCTGGATCTCAGGACCCTGAAATCATGACCTGAGCCAAAATCAAAAGTCAGACACTTAACGGGCTGAGCCACCAGGGGTCTCAAAATGTGTTTTTATCCTTGCTCCCTTCCCTTCCTCAAACTCATTTACTCCCTAACCAAGCCCAACTGTCTTTTGTACTCTATCACGAAATCTGCTCTAGAAGTGACAAAAAAGAACAAAATTGCCAAATCCAATCATCTCATTTCTATTCTTACTTTATTTTATATTATCTCTCAGTAGCTTCCAAGACATTTGACCATGACTTACTATGAATAATTTCTTTGATTTCTGGATATCATACTCTGTGGATTCTGTTATATCTCTGAGAACACTACTATATTATATCTCTCTTTTGGTGATTCTCGAACCTAGTTAGAATACCAAAGTCCAGAATCCTATAAAGATAAACCCTATAAAGATATAAAGATGTTTAACTTTTTTTTTTTTTTTATCAAATTTCTCTATTTATATGAGCAAGGAACACTTGTGCGGGGAGGAGAGATAATGTGACTGACAGATTTATTAAGTAATAGACCAAACTATTCTGCGGAACGTTGATTTGATTTGAGAAACACTGATGTAGGATGAGCTATAGACATTACCAAATACGGGTGAATATATTCAAAACAGCTTGAAAGGGCCTTTTTGCCAATGATTAGTAGAAGGATAGCAGATCATATTAGGTCTTCGTTTACAGACTGCTAAGCTCCATTAAACACAAACAGCATCCCAGTTGGAGAAAGGAAAAGACTGATTGTATTGTACATGAGTAATTTCTTGTCTTTCTTCTTCACAATGTCCTGAGCAAAGATTTAGGAAAAACAAAACAAAACAAAACAAACAAACAAAATAACTTCCCTGAAATCCTTGCATTTCAACTTTTAAGGTCAGAAAGTTCAAAAAGGTAAGAATATTTCTAGAACCAACATATAAAAATTCTTTTTTTTTAATGGAGAGAAGTAATGCAGACTTCTACTTTTATTTGAAAAAGAAAATACTTAATTAATGTACCATTACTATGAGACTTAATTAACCTGCATAATCTATTCATATGAATGTCCAATCATATAGCCTCTAATTTGAAATAAGTATGTTGCAAACCACAATGAAATATCCCTTAGAAATACATCCTGAACTTCAGCACTATATACTAACATCCTATAGTAAAGAAATTATTCTTTTTAATACATAGGTTCTACATAAGTTTGAAATCATTGCAAACCAATAATTATTCTTAAATGGATACATAGAAAAAAAAGAAAAGTGGTAAGAAAGGCTCTATCTTGTCTAAATGTCCCACATAATCATTAAAAATCAGAGTCTTTATTTTTTTTTAAGAGTTTTTATTTGTCAGACAAAGATCACAAGTAGGCAGAGAGGCAGGCAGAGAGAGAGGGGGAAGCAGGCTCCCTGCCGAGCAAAGAGCCCGATGCAGGGCTCCATCCCAGGACCCTGGGACCATGACCTGGGACCACTGAACCACCCAGGTGCCCCAAAGTCTTTTATTTTTTATATGAAGCATTGTTTTAAAAATGTTTTTCACTAAACAGTCTTCCAGAAAATAGTAATAAGTGTGTCATGAAAATGGATTATAAAGTTAAGCAATATTGGGAATCCACTACTTACTATAATCTCCCTGCTGGAGATTTCTAAACTTTGTTAGAATAATAAAGACCAGAGGCCTATAAAGAAATTTATTTTATTTTCTTTGCTGAATTTATCAAATTGAGCAAAGAGCCCTTGCCTGGTATAGGTAATAAGAGCAGCACTTATTAATTACAAATAAATAAAAATAATCTCATAATTCTTCCATCAACCAGGCACAGAAATAAAAACTGCTTTCACTCTATTTTCCATCAGGGAAAGAGCAGATGGGTTGCTTCTCACCTCTTCTCGAATCTTCTTTCTGCAGCCTAACTGCTGTCTAGCAGGCATGGCCTCTGCCCAATTTTGTGCCTCATGCAAGCTGGAGGACATTAGCTTGCTTCCTCTGTGGTACCAGAGGGCTTTCTCTGCCCACCCCAGACAAAACTAGAAGGTCCACCCGGTTACAGGTGATGCTAGAGGCTCAGCCTCTATTGGGGCTTCTCTAAAGAAAATGGAAGTGAGAGTCTATCTTCTCACAGATCCACAAATGTATAGGGAGAGCCCCACGCTTTACCCCTAACCCAGGATTTAGTTCCAAGGGAATCAGAGGATCTCAAGAATCTCTGGAATTCTCGCCACATAGAGAGTTTTCTTTTGTCTGGAAGGAGGGGGGAATCGCCATTTTGTCTCACAACAGAATGATGCTTTAAGAATTCTGGGACAAATTATGGGGCAGATTTATTCTTTACAGAACACAGCCTCTAAAGCACTGAATACTTTTCAGCTTTCAAAAGAGAGAGTGATCAGGTAGAATACGTAGGCAGGGAAAAGCAGATCACTTAATACTCTGTGCATTACCCTCACACATAGTATCTTCTTAAATAGATTAGAAATGAGCAAAGCCACTCTGTGTTGTGTTTTTTTAAGATGAAAAATTAATATTAAACTCAAAGACAGTCTTTATAAAATTGAAATTAAAATTCTCTTGAGTGAGGATAATCTTTTCTCCAAAAATGCTTTGTTTTTTGCCTATCAAGTATTTGCATGAAATTCTAATAAGGATGATTTTTTTTTCATGCCTTAGACATTCTTAAGGCAAAATTCAGTCAGTTAGAATCTGTCATGATAATGTGTATTTTTATTATGTATTCTAATGGAAAAAATTATCCTTAATATTCCTTTACCCTTTCTGAAGAATATTTTTGTCATGTTTAAATTTCACTTGTTAAATATAAGGAGCAAAAACCAGTGAAACATAATGTCATTCTTAATATGTTTATTTTTTAGAAAGTAATAATGCTGTCAGCTTATTAAACTATCTTTAGCATAAGACATATTAATGTCACTGGATAACTTTCTATTTTTTTTCCTTCAATATAGAAACACAAAATTTAAATTTTATATCAAGTAAATATATATCTAGCTATAGGTAAAATAATGAAAGAAACATTAAGGCAGATTTCAGTTACCTTTAATTAAGCTATTAAGGTGAAAAAAAAAGTTCCTCTGACCTCTGAAATAAACTGAAGCACTGTAAGGTTTAATTCTGTCTACGTTTTCTTGTTCATTAATAGGTGGTTAGCAAAATATTTTTTCCACAATTTAAATTCCTAAAAAGAGATGTATTTTAATCACATAACTTTTAAACTAGTCATACCTTTTACAAAGCAGCATACTGCTAGTGATATTTCCTTTATAAACTGAATTATAAAGGCATGCCATTTTTTTTTTTTTTTGGTAAGTAAACTAAGAAATAAGGAATATAAACCTATGAAAATCCAAAGTTTCCACATTTAAGTTTTATATCTAAATGCATTCACTATCTTTCTGACTTATCCATAGAGAACATGCAGGCAAAAGTCCAAATCTTCTTAGTTTGAACCATGAAATAATTCATTGTTTTTGATCCACTAAAGAGCATTTTCATATCATTCAATTTAAGAAATAGAATAAAATTTACCACCTGGTAAAACCCAAGCTAAAGGCTTTGAAACATAATAAAATTTGTCAATGATTTTGTGAATGGTCTTTTATCTCATATATTTATTGTAAGAAGGATGTTTTAAAACATAATTGGAAATTATGACCTCTGAGTAGTGAATTACAACTTAAGTAAGGGACAGATACATTGTTACTGGCCATTTCCCTCCATAAAAGATAGTATATTTGCACAGCACTTGTTCATTTAACAAGTAATCTGATGTGCCCAGTCTCATCTGTTCCTCAAATGGATCTGATGATGTAGGTGGGAAACATATAATAGTCATTCTGCCAATAAGGGAATTGAAATTTAGCGGAGTTGAGAGGATGGGGAAGGATTACAATAACAGCAAGTGATGGAGCCTAAAGATTCAATAGCAGATCTCCCCTCTTTAAGAAGAGTGGCTGTCCATGAAGGCCACTGTTTCTCAAAGGAGTCTGCATTTTGTATGTAAAGTTCCAAGCATTGTGGAACTTTTTTTTTTTTCCCAAAGATTTTATCTATTTGACAGACAGAGATCACAAGTAGGCAGAGAGAGAGAGAGAGGAGGAAGCAGGCTCCCCACTAAGCAGAGAGCCCAATGTGGGGCTCAATCCCAGGACCCTGGGATCATGACCGGAGCGGAAGGCAGAGGCTTTAACCCACTGAGCCACACAGGCGCCCCCATTGTGGAACTTTTAACACTCCTGGCCCCCACCCACTGACAGCCAGTATTACCCGGTGACTTTTACTGGGCAAACAGAAATCACCCACTGTGTCCAAATGTTCTCCTTTGGTGCAACATTTCAGTTCCAGGTGATAACCACTGGAATGTGTCCCAAATCAATGAAGTTCACTTCAATGAACAGGAAAAAAAATAGTGTGTATATGGCACATGCAAACTGGAGGGAAGTTGGACGGGTTTATGTTGGGTTGATGAAAAAAATAGTTTCTTTTCTTTTCCTTATGCGTTCTTGATAAATATAGATAAAACACATCGTGCCAAAGAAAATATTAAATATAAAATTGTCATTAATCTGATATATCAGATTTTTGCAAATTATTTAATGGAATCTTGAGTTTGCTTTCAGGAGCATATTTTATACCCAAATACGCTTGAAATAACTATGTACAATTTTGAAGCACATTTTTTCCTGATTTACTCTAAATTTTTATTTATCAAAACCAGTGAAGACTTTATAAATTGTAGCAAATGGCAATACAGTATTTATCACTTTTTCTCCAATTGGCAGACTCTCCTTTCCTATTATTAGGTGGAATTAAGTGGGAGTCTACTTCAACTGTGGATCATTTTCCATAAGAGAGTCTGCTTAAGACTCTCTCTTCCTCTCCTTCTGTCCCTCCCCCACTCTAAATTCTTCCTTTTCTTTCATTCCACAAGCAAAATGTTGAAAATGTTGTGATATGGTGACTGAAAGGATTCTGAATGCCACATTTTGCTCATTGAGAATCTTAAAATAGTGAAAAAGCATTTCACCAACACACACAGAAATAACTCTACTATGATTCAGGTTATTACAAACATAAAAATTACCAGTAAACAATTTAAAAAAAAAATGCCTTCACTTTCAAAACAAAACAGTTCTCCTAATTTCAGAATCTGTCATCAGTACAAAATAATATATTTTCTAGTGGTTCTTTACTGTAACCTTACTTTCCTGTGTAGAGATATCAAATCAGAAATATATTTTTAAAATAGCTCTTCTAAGGGCTCCTGGGTGGCTCAGTTGGTTAAGCGTATGCTTAACCAGCTCTGATCATGATCCCGGGATACTGGGATCAATCCCCATGTCTTTTCCCTCTCCTCCCTACTTGTGCTCTCTCTCTCTCTATCTCTGTCTCTCTTGCTCTCAAATGAATAAATAAAATCTTTTGAAAAGATATTTTATTTTGAAACTCAATATACATACAGAAAAACCCATACAACATACACGTAAAATTTAACATACAACTATAAAGTGAGGTCAGGAAACAGAACACCGCCAGCTCTCCAGGACGTCCAGCCTGCTCTCTCCCTCCTGCTGTACTGCAATAGTAATAATTACACCATCATCGGATGCCCAGGAATAAATACTTCCTAAACTAAAAATCAGTCAGATCAGTCTCTCTCTCTCTCTCTTTACGTGTCTGTGTCTATCTGTGTGTTGAGGGGGGCGAGTGGGGAGAATAGTTTCATTTTCAACTCAGATTTTTTGTCGACTCAATATTTAAAAATTAACTTAAGACATAACTCTCTCTGATATTCAAGTATTTTTTGTCTTTTTTTTTTTTAATTGTTCAGTGGAAACCTCAAGCTGATTTCTATATTCTTTTGATAAGCCTCCATCAGTCTTGGAGCAATACTATTTCAACACAGGTTGTTTTTTTGTTTTTAGTTATTTATTTATTTGACACAGAGGGAAACAGTGAGAGAGGGAACACAAGCAGGGGGAGTGGGAGATGTAGGCTTCCAGCCAAGCAGGGAGCCTGATGTGGGGGTCAATCCCAGGACCCTTCATGAGTCGAAGGCAGATGCTTAATGACTGAGTCACCCAATACAGTTTTTTAAAGCAACAGATTTGCAAGATTAACCATTCACGCATATTAGTCCTTCCTAATGCCTAAACTGCTATCAAAACTTTTCCTTTGAGGGTCCCCTGGGTAGTTCACTTGGTTAAGTGCCGGCCTTTTGATTTAAGCTCAGGACGTGATCTCAGGGTCATGAGACGGAGCCCTGCACAGGGCTCTGTGCTCAGTGTGGAGTCTGCTTAAGCTCTCTCTTCCTCTCCTTCTGCCCCTCGCCCACTCTAAATTCAATCAATCAATCTTCAGGAAAAAAACAAACTTTTCCTTTGGTGTCTTAGAGTACTCCTCAGGCATCTGATCCCATTTCTCATTTTTGGGGGTAAAAAAAAATAGAGAAACTTGGATGGCCACAGCTTGAATTGTTTTATGTTAACAATTACATCATTTAAAATGGAATTCAGACCTAGAAGCACACTTTGATAAATAAGAGCTTCCCTTTCATGCCAGCACCAATTTATTGCCTCACAGTCCCAAATCCATTCTTCATAGTCCACTCTGTAAAAACAACCCTGGCCCTTTAACTATTTCTTTTCCAGCTGGCAAGGTGTTTAGATTTCTCCATAGAAGGCTCTGGAGGGATACTGGACAAGGACAAGTTTGGTTTTGGTTTTGTTTTTCTTCTCTTCCTGGTTCCCACGTACCCTCCCCAGCAGGCTGCCCCCTGCACGCATTTCTCAAACTTCGGATTCCCCCGGGAATGGCTTGCCTACCTTCTGCTACTGCGGTGAACAGCTTCTCCAATAACAAGCTCCTGGGGTGCACGGCTGCCTGCAGCTTCTCCAGGCAACTCCTCCAGAAGCTTCAGGACACAGTGCTGTCTGCAAGGCACCTCCCAGAGAAGTTTCTCAGGCCTCCCTCTTTTGACTTTATAACAAGTTCTGAAGCCTAGTTGCTCTCTGAGGGCAGCTTTCCCGGGTACCCCCAAAGGTAGATTTATAGCAAGTTCTGCCAGGCACCACAAAAAGTTCTCCGTCACCAGCGAGCCACAGTGGTTGCCTTTTCCAATAGGGTTCTGTCTTAGTCTTGATTTGGTGTGGGGTGAAGGGGATGGTTTTTTGGGTGTCCCTATCTCAACCCTAAGGATGATGATTGCTCCTCAATCCATATTCTTCTATCTTTATTTCTTCACTGACCAATTCCCCTACTACTTCAATCTTCTGTTATCATTAAAAATTCTTTATATTAAATTTTCCCTATTCAAATTACAGTGTGGTTTCTCTTCCCTGAGTAGACCCAGAGTGATATAGAATTGATACCAGGATTGGTCCCAGGAGCTAGAACTGTCAAGATGGGACTTTGCCATTTGTCTGGCCCTATCCTTGAACTTGAGTACAGTTCTGATCCCTTGCCAATAACAAAACAGATGCTAGTAATCCAACGACATGCAGTAGCATCACAGTGAATCAAGCCATACACTGTGCCTGAGTGTGATGAAACATGATTTGAGTGCCTTGGGAGTCAAAGGAAATCTGAGGAATGCACTTGAGGATTATCACAGTAATGATGTTCATGGTGCAAGATGAAGTCTTTAGAGAACACTTGAGGGTTAGAGAAAGAAAATGACAAGCTTGGGTCCTCTGAACTCTCAGCTCAAGTCACATCCTGATAACCAGAGAGTTTCCATGTCGGCCTTAAAGAATCTCTTAATTTTTGTAGCCACAAGGTTTATGTTGCCAATAATCAAATGCAAAATTGTGGGCGGCTGGATTATGACAGTAGAATTCATAATCTCCCCAAGTTTTCCATGTAAAAATTAGTCATTGAAACCTAGGATAGGCAGATGGCTTGAAAGGCTGGATCGTTAGTTTTACGTCAACTTCAAGGGTGTTGTTGGATGAGATTTACACTTGAAATAGTAGATTTGGGGTAGAGCAGATTGCCTCCATGATTTGAGTGGACTTCATCTAATCATTTGAAGGGCTCTCCTGAGCAAAATGGAATTCTGTAAGGGATGGCTCTTGGTCTTGAATTGCTGCTTGAGCTCCTCCCTGGATCTCCAGCCTGCCAGCTCAACCTATAGACTTGACTTGTTAGCCTCCATGATCATGAGTCAATTCCTTAAAATCAATCCCTTCATTAAATATAAATATAAATATAAATAATATAAATGTAGGTACAAATATAGAGATGGATAGAGACATAGATCCATGTCATCCTGTTCTGCTTTCTTTAGGGAATCCTGACACAAGAGGATACTCGATGTCCTTGAGACTCATCACAATCACTTCTTGTTTCTGTTAAACCCATAATGGGTGTGAAATTTCAGCAAGCTCCCAGAACACAGGTATATACTACGCATCTGGAAGAAATAACTCTCAGACACTATAAAAATTGCAAGATGTATTTACAATTTATAAGCCTGGGGAACGTGTGGAGGCAAATTCTAGGGGGGGGGCTAGACCAAGGGGTGAGAAATGTTACAGTAGCTCATGCCAAATTATTAGATGTAGGTGAACTTATAGCAATTCCATGTTTAGTGTCATAGCTTATACCTAACTTGCTTGGCGGACAGAAATATGGACTCAGTGGTATCTTGTATTTAATGAGACTGAGGTGCCTGAGCTTTCCAAGCATAATGTGGAAGAATGAATAAAACAATCCCTTCATTAAATCTCAGCTTTTCAGAACTAACTCTTGATTTAAAGGCTATACATCTTTTGTTATTACAGCCACATAGTCAATACAGCAACTTATGGAGTGCTTCCTTAGTACCTAATTTGTTTAAAGTATTCATTTCCACTTTGAATAATCCTTCCCTAGGTGCTTGTTTTGGTATTTCTTTTCAAAACATAGAATGTTCTTCCATATCTCTGAGGGATTTTAACTGTTCTATTAACGGAGCACATTTATCGATGTCAGAAGATTCATTGATCTGCAATGAAGAAGATTTTTATCAACTTCTGAATTAGTGTCAACTTTACATCATTTGTAATGTAGTGCATTTTATAATAATATTATCCTGAAGTGACATCTTTTTATTTGATTTATAATCCAGGACATGGTGTTGAAAATTTCCTTGCTGGATGATGAAATGGGAAATTCTCTCCTTTTGTCAGGTGTTTTGGTTTTAATTATTAATAATATCATGTTTTAACTTTAACTTTTAACTTTTTAAGCTTTTATGCTTTTTCTATCAAAGCTTAAGAAAGATCTCTATATGTTACCTATTTTTAATTTATAAATGCTTTAAAGTGTTCCATTCTTTTCTTGCATAAAATGATTTATTTGTGGTAAGTTGCTATCAGAGTTTGCTTTGTACCATTCCTTTATTTAAAAACTTCCAGCTAAATCACATGGACTGAGAGAACAAAGAGTCATAGGGCATACAAATCCAATTTGAATAATTCATACTAGTTGTTTAACTTGTAACAGAATTTTGGGAAGGAACATTATGCCTGCCTTGCAAATCTGATGACTTTCCATATTTAAATTAAAAGGTTTGACAATTAACAAGACAAACTATATGTGAGAGGAAAATATGGTTAAATATTAAATACTTAAGAAGAATGTATTTCTCATTGCTTCAGAAATAGCTTCAAAAATAGTTTCAAAAGTGTCACCTGTGTTCTTAAAAATACTTTTTAAAAAATCATATCAAAATTATGTATACAAGAAGAATCATGTTATTTAATATAAATTTAATTAATAAAATAAAGCACAAACATTCATAAACTATGAAGTATATGCTACTGTATATACAACTGTAAAAAGTATCTTTCTAGAGCCAAAAGCACTTTCCTGAAGTTAATGAATTTCATTTAGTAATATTAATAAAATATTCTTTATTTCTAATGCATGTTATCAATTTTGATTAAAAACCATGAATTAGCTAATTATTAAGTCTTAGGTAATTAACAAAATGAACTATTTTTTCTCTAGAATTATTTAACTAGACAATAATAATTATGAAATAAAATAAGAACAACATATCTTTTATTCATAAGACAAAATTATGGAAAGTAATAATTTTAAAGAAATAAAAACTGAAAAATTGTTGTCTGTCTACAAGACAAAAGATTTCCATAATGATAAGGTGAGAGTCAGTGAGTAATTAAGCAATCATTCAGATGTTTTAACAGGAGGGTCAGGGGATGGGTTGACAATCTGTCCACAGCTGATGTGCAAAAAGCTTTATGCACCAAATGATAGTTACTGGAATTAGGAATTTATAGAGAACACTGTACCAATATACAAGTTAAATAAAAAATTTATAATAGCTTGTATAAATGTTGGACTGTTTTTAGAATGCCTCAGTTGTTAATTAGTATAAACATGTACAACCCATCAAGATCTAATTTCATACCTATATTGCATCCACACCACAACTAAAGGTATGTCTTGCTCTTCAAAATACAATACTGAAGAACTGTCATATTTTAAATTTAGGGGAAATGGTCTTTCGGTGCTTGTTAATGAGGGAAAAAAAAACAACAAGAGCTTGTTGGAGCCACTGGAGGACCATTTGGAAGAACAAGACATACCTTTAGTTGGACTGTGGATGCAATGTAAGTATGAAATTCAATCTTGATGGGTTGTACATGTTTATAGTAGTTAACAGCTGAAGGCATTCTAGGAAAGGGCATAAGATCTTGACTCCCATCTCTTCAAGTCTCATCTCATCATTCAAGTTCACAATTTTATATTAAAAAAATCTGACTTTAAAAAATTTACTAAGATGTAATTAACATATAACATTATTTTTGTTTCAGATATACAACATAAGGAGTGTGTGCGTACATTAAGACGTGATTCCCACAATAAATTTATAACACCCATCACCATATATAGTTATTTTTCTTATGATAAGAATTCCAAAGATCTTAGCAATGAAAAATCTGAACACTATATTCTTCTAATGTTTTTGCATCTTAGACCTTAACAGCTGTCATGTGAACTTATAGTGTTTTGACATTGATGAAAAGGCACATTTTTCCCTAAAATTGTACTCAGTGCAAATAACTTACCCTAGTCCATGCCTTGTAATACCATTGATAGCTATGATGTGAACAGTCATGTGGATAGCTCTGATAGCCAAACATGAAAAAAGATACAGTAAATTTTGAAAAAGTACAGAGATGGCAGTTATTATGTGCTGAATGTTTCTGTCCCTCAAAATTCGTATGTCAGATCCCTAATCCCCAGTGTGATGGTGTTTGAGATGGGACCTTGAGGAAATAAATTAGAAATAGAGGAAACCATGTGGGTGTGTTCTCATTATGGGATTAGAGACCTTATAAGAAAAGACACTAGAGAAGGTTCCATTTTCCTTGTGCATGGGCTAGAGTAAGGATTCATCTTCCAACAGTTTGAACAATCTGGAGTGATGGTATGTGATTCTAAAAGTAAAAGATAAAGGACAAGTCGTTGTTCTATTGTCATCTCTCTGTTGGATCATTCACTCTAGTGGTTGCCACAATGTGAGCAGCTCTATGGAGAGAATCACAGTCACAGAGGTAAAGCAAACTAGAACATTCTTTTTTTTTTCCTTCTTTTTTTTTTTTTTTTAAGATTTATTTGACAGAGAGAGGGTATCCAAGCAGGCAAGCAGGGGGAGTGGGAGAGGAAGAAGCAGGCTCCCTGTTGAGCAGGCAGCCTGATGTGGGGCTTGATCCCAGGACCCTGGGGTCATGACCTAAGCCAAAGGTAGATGCTTAACCAACTGAGCCACCCAGGTGCCCCTAGAACATTTTCATTTGTCCTTGAATCTAGGAAAACAAGTGTTTCCAGAGTATGCACCAAAATTTCTCTGTCAAGGTCACCAGGAACTTCCACAGAGCTAAATCCAATAATCATATCTTGGTCCTCATCATATGTAACTTATCAGTGGTAGTTGACATAGTTGATAATTGGATTTTCCATCCAAGAGACTTTTTCAGTTGCATGGGAAAAGGGTAGAGTTAAGGTGGCAGAGTAAACCTGGGTAGATACCTTAGAGAAAGCTTTTATTATTATTATTATTATTTTTTTTTTTTTTTGCTTTCTGGTGAAAGAGGACAGAACCTAAGCACAGCAAACAAGACTACATAAGCACTCAGTTAACTTCCTGTTCTTCCCATATCTTCAGAATCCATGAATAATAACAGTCCATAAACATTAATATAAGTATAAATCAATCATGGTTTAGATGGGCAAAGAGGCACAAAGAATTCACCTACTATTTCAAAACAGAAAGTTCCAAAAAGTTGCCCACATTAAGTATGAGCATGAAAATAAATGGAATGGCCACTGTGCAAACATAAAATGAATGGGAAAAGAAATAGAAGACATAAACTGAGGACAAAGAAGATGATATAAAAGTGAAAGGAGAATGTGCAGAAGGAATAACTAAAAAGACTCGTGTGTGGGGGCTAATGACCATGAATAAGAAAAAAGAAGGTAGTATTTATAGACAACAATACTGTCTTATAAACATCAAATTTGCTGAAAGACTAATTATTCACATGACAAAAAATCATTATGTGGTATGATAGAGGTGTTAACTATCTAATGCTACAACGGCAATAGTATTGCAATATGTAAATGTATCACATCAATATATTAGACACCTTAAGTTTATGCAATGTTACATGTCAAGTATATTTTAATTTAAAAAAAAAGGTGGGAGAGAGGATCTGAATATTCTGCAAAAGATAGTCAAATAATCTCAAAGGAAACGAAAGAGAAGAAAAAAGATTTATCTGAAAGGGCTCATCATAAGAAAGAACATGGTTCTATGAGATGAGATTTCTTTAAAAAATGAGTTTCTAAAAGCATCAGATGAAAAATGAGACCACAACAGAAGGAAATTAATTGAGAACTGAAAGAAATTACAAATAACAATTGTGAAAAAGAGAGAAAAATAGAGACAAAATTAAAGACTAAATTAGTTACCTAGAAGAATGACTACAAAAATCATATTGACTGCAGAGGAACACTGTAAAGAAATTAAACTTATAAGAGAGAGAAAAAAAGTAGAATACATGACAGAAAAGATGCTTAAGAATAATTTCATTCCTTAAAAGAAGAGAACAGAATAAAAATTATAAAAATAGAAGAGGAAGAAGTATCCATTATGTAATAGAAGGTATTCTCAAAAGAAAAACAAATAGGTCAATTGAAAGAGCTTACAGTGTTTTGTTAAAAAAAAAAAAAGAAAAAGAAATTGACACAGAAAATAAATACCCAGACATATGCTAATGAATTTACTGAACTTCAAAGATAAAGGATTTTTTTTTTTCAAATATCCTAGCAGAAATATCATGCCCCTTGCAAATAAAGATTAACAATCTTATCAGGGTGGCCCCAGGCTTCCAGATATTTTCCATTGACACATCTAATGCCAGAATGCCATAAAGAAATCTCCACACAGTCCAGAGGAAAATAAAAAGCAATGCAAGAATGTTTATTATAAAATCCACAAAGTTGTCATTCAAATCTAAAGCAATAGCAGACGTTCTCACGTGTAAGAGTATACCAGTGAGACCCACTAAAAGATGTGGGCAGAGAGGGTAAAATATATATCTATATAGATAAATCAAGTGCTGATCAGAAAAACCATGGTAAAGAGATTTTGCTCACTGGTGATAAGGATTTATTTCCAGAGGAGATTAAGCAGCTGCAGGAAGATAAATGCTATAAATGGTGACAAATTTCAAAGTAAAACTTTTTAAAAAGAGATAGAGTAAATGGGAAAATATATATATGCATTTATTTCTGTTTTTATCAATGAAGAATCTTCAATCTTTATTAATGGGGATTCAAAAGACATTGAATTTGGTATATTAAGAGTGAAACTTTTTATATGTTACTTAAAGTTATACTAAAGAACCAAAAGAATACTTTTAAGTAGTATAACTAATATATACCAGGTGATAAAGAAGAAAAATGTTGTGTGTTCTATCAGTTTTTGACTTTCCAAAATATCCATCGGAAAAGCTAATGTTGATGTTTAATAAGCAAACTTATATGTCACATTGACTATAATAAAGGAGAATACTGTTTTGCCAGAACTTGAGTAGTGTCTCAGAAGGAGAAAGTCAAGTTTTAAGGCCTGGGCTGGATGCTATAAAGTAGTTTTTCAAGGCAGGGAACAGACTGGGATTCTGTAAAGTTCATGACATGAAACTTGCATTGTTGGACACAGAAAGAATCCTAAAGTGAGTCATGATGAGTAGACAGCTAATTATGATCCTTGTTTTCTTGGTTCATAATCTTAACTTCAAGAAACAAACACTTTCTGGAGCAAAAATCTAATAATTTTTGCCTAAGGCCAATGTTTTTCAACACACAAAAAGGAAAGCATGCTATGTGCTGGAGTTGTTTAGCACAGAGATGGGAAACTATCTTGGAGCCAGAATTTCTTAGCCCAGGAATGGAAAAACAAGTTGGTTTCAGTTCTCAATCTCTTCTTTGGTTATTCTTTAGGGAGGATGAACTATTATCATCTGGAGACATGATCAGTCCAGATCTGCATTGGTGTTTAACACATCACCATCAAGTATAGAGTTTCTGATGACAATTGCTCCATTTCTAAGGGTCATGTCAGATTTTTTTTTCTTTTCTCTCTTTCCCTTTGTTGTTGTTGTTTTCCTCCTCCTCCCCCTCCTCCTCCTCTTCCTTCTTCCTTCTTCTTCCTCTTTTTTTGAGTACATTTATTGGATCATTTTATGGAACAGCAACTGCACAGTTGCACTAAAAAATTTTGGAGATCACACATTTGAGCAGGATAACAGAGATAAATACTGAGAACAACTAAGATCACAGGTTATAGTTTGTTTCTAGTCCAGTAACCAAGAGAGCCCAAATTAAGCCAAGACTATTTCTATAGCAATAACCTGCAACCTATGTACAGAGGTAAAAGCCTAATTATTAATTCCATGATTTCATTGTTTGTTTTCCAGACCTTTTTGGCAATACTAAAGCCTCCACACAAGTCTATAAGATTTCAAGTACAGCATTCTTCTTGTAAGACAGTTCGTATTCAACTGTGAGAGGACCTGAGTTATGTCTAAAGTGACTCTATTTTAAAACACAGTCAAATGGTTTCAAAAGTTGAGGGTGATGGGAAATCAGTACTAATATTCAGAGTCAGATGTGGATTACAGTGTACAAATGAAGGGTTGGCCTGGGGTTTCCTGTGGTGACAGAGATAAACAAAAATAAAGGACACATGAGATTAGTTGTGGTATCTGGCTAATTTCTGAGCAGGCACATAGAATAAAACACATACCAGTGAACATCTGTTTCCCAAAAACAAAAATTAATTTTCAGAGACAGTAGCAGCTGAAATATTTATTTAAGAAACAAACAAACAAAAATAATAATAATGCTGGCTAACCATAAGAATGGCTTAAAGATCTTTAAAACATCTACAAAGCCTAGATTCTACCCTCACAGATCTTGATTTAATTCATTTGGAAAGGACTTTGAGCACTGATATTTTTTTTAAATGTTCCTCAACTAATTCTAACTTGCAACAAGGATGAGAATCACTGATCTAAAGTTATAACACACAAGGAGAGCCTTTAATATCTAAATCTTATCATCCTTTATTAGACTTCTCTTTTTACCTAGAATGTGGTTGAGAAGAACTGCAAACTCAGTGACCTCAGCAGGGAAAGGAGGAATTCCAAGGTGGCAAGACTAAGTAAGAATCAGCTCCAAACCCTTCAAGTCACATTACTGTGTTATCTTCCGATGAAGCTGCTCTCATGTTATGAACTGATTTCTGAAGCAATCTCACTGGCAGTGATGAAGCGAATCCTGAGTTCCTGGGAATGACACTGGTAGGCAAACCACCAAAGTTCTATTTGATTTGTAGAACCTGAGTCAAGTAACCCATAAGAGTCTTCAACATTGACTCCACTTTCATAACTGAGGACGATGATAGAATCAGCAGTCCTTTGAATAAAGGTGAGGTCCAGTTCACCTGCCACCTGACATTGTCTACTTCTAGATCATTCTTTTTGTTTCCATAGAAGCTTCTCTTTTAGACAAACATGCTCAACAGCATATTCTTAAGCAAAAGGTACATTCTCTATCTCAGAGGGATTTTTGCAACCAGATTTTATTTTATTTATTTTATTTTATTTTATTTTTTGCAAACATATTTTAGGATTGGGCTTCCTCCCTAAGGATCAATACTGGATGGTAATACTACTAATAATATCATAAATACAAATGGAGGCAAGAGGCATGAAGAAGTACGGATACAAGGAGAGTGAACAAAGGGAATGTTCACTAGTTTATCATTAACTATTAGCAATGATATTGTGAGACCTTATTTGAAGAAGTACTTTTTATGATTTACTTCAAAGATATAACTCAACAAATATTTTTTTATAATTGAATGGTTAGATGGAATGAGTAGGAATTAGATAGCCAAAGGTAGGAGGAATATGATCCGAGGCAGAAGAAACGAATTTGTATCTTCTCTAGAGAAAATGCATGTAGCATGTTTGAAAAACCGAAACATGGTGAACGAGAAGTGAGAAGAAAGAGGTAGAGGCATGGGCCAGATCAGACCTATTCGGCCTGCTAGTTTAGGTCTCTTTTCTAAGACTAATGAGAAGCCTCTGGATGATTTTAACTAATAATCAATTTAAGTTTTTGAAGAATCTTTCTGAGCATAATTTGGCACATTCCCTAGAATAGCCCAGGTAAAGGCGAGTGTCTGAGCACTGGTGTGAGAAACCATTGGCAAGGATATAGAATGTGAGAGCTGTTCAAGAGGAAGAAGTAACAGAACTCAGAAATTAACTGATGGGAAGGAGTAAAGAAGGAAAAGAGGAAAATCAAAGATGGCCTCAGGTTTGCCGTTGAGCCTTCAAGGATCTCTTTTTTGTTCTACTATCAAAGAGTAGCCTAGTGTTTGTACCCTGTGAGCTAATGGCAGTCTGATGGGTGTAATAAACAACGGTCATGTAGCTATATATATTTTCAACAGAGATTTATTTCTGCACTTCTAAAGTCTTCATGTGGATCATTTTTCAGTTCGTAACAACATACAATTACTACATAATAATTTTAAGATGTCTAAATCTATAGCAATTTTCTCCTACAAAAAATCATTCCCAATTTCATCACTCAGCTACCAAGGTCAGTAGTTTCCTGCTCCTTGGAGCCTCTGACAGAGCCAGTGGGAATGAGCACTGCCTCCAACAGCGAACTTAACATTTACTCCCTTCAGCAGAGCCTTCTGAGACTTTAAGCAATCCTCCCTTTGCATCAGACTGGTAAGAAATGGACACAGATACAGCCATGTTAACAAGATCAGGGAGTTGATGCTGGTGACAAACCACCTTTTTAGGAGGTCAGAACGCCCCAGCAATCTGTTTCTGCATGCCCTGGGGCAAGAGAGCTATGTCTGTGAAAGCAGATACAGTGAACCATAGCTGGATACAAGATGTGGCAATTATGACACACAGTTAAGTCTGCAGAGTGGTCAATATCATAGACATAAAACAAATGACTTACCCTTGATCATCTTCTGCATCCTGCGGTTTATTCTGTGATGATATTGGAAGAGTTACAAAGAAACAATTGTAATTCGTACTCAGATGAAAATCGTCTTCTATCTGTCATACAAAAAGACGTTAAATTTCTTCACTAAGTTATGTCGATGTTATATGAGTTTTGTAATTGCTTTGGTGGCTATTTTATATAAAGAGGAAAACAAAAGGAAAATGTTAAGGAATAGTGAAAGATGCAAGGGAAGTTTGATGCTTTTAATATTGAAAAATTGCTCTGAGACCAAATAATTATAAGGCAAGCGGATCTTATCAATATCTTGTAATAGTGGCTCTTTAAGAAAGACTTTACAAATAGTACAGAAGCTATTTTGAAATACTAAGCTTTTGCTCTTAACAGATTCTTAATAATAAACTTTTAATGGTTTGTTACTTGCAGTACATGGATATCAATACCCCAAAAGGACGTAAGGAAATCATTTTATTTAATGATTATAAAGTGATTATAAAGTGATTTAATGATTTTATAAAGTGATTTTAGAACTATCAGATAAATATCATAAGCATATTAGTAAATAGGTTAAAAAAAAAGTTTTAACAGATTTCTTGTTTCAAAAATAGGTGCCCTGGAATATTTACATTTCAAAGTGATCAAAGAACCATCTTCTCTCCTGCTCATTTAGGCTTTTCCCATTATAACAATGATTCAGAGGTAACTGATTACTCTCCCTCTTGCTTCAAATTGGATTGCGACTTGTTTCCTAGTAAAGGATAAATCTTAATTTCACTAAAGTGAGAAATGAGGATTGCCCACACTAAGATGGAGAATGTGAGTAATTCAAAATAAAGAACTTTACTCCTTTAGTTAGAGATAATAAATCAAGCACAGCTACTTAATTATTTTTAGCAACATGTTTTCCAGTGGAAATTTCAGTCATTTCATAGTCATTTCACAGCATGTATTTTTTGCCAAAAACATTAAAAATCAATTAGTTTTCATTAAAAAGTGATCATAAGATATTCCATTTTCAAAATCAAATCATTTGTAGCTTAGTTGGTGCAAAATATCTAAAATTAAAGTATTTTTCAAGATTATTACTGTTTTCTCAACTTTTTCTGTCCAAGTTTGAATTTTTAGTTAAGGTAATACCATTTCTGTTATATTTATGTTGCTTTAATGATCTGGACATTTTAATTTTTCCAGGAAATATACATTTATAAAATCTTTAACCTAAAACTTAAGGTCACCTTCTTCATTGAATATTATTCTAGATTAAAATAATCTTTTATTATATTAAGCCGTGAGGTTATGGTGTTTATGCATTACTGCAGTATAGCCAAACGTGTCCTGCCAAATATGTATCACGAAATGCCAGTTCCCTTGTGCGATCCTATGACCATTATAGGCTAACTGTGTCTCCCTCAAATCTGCATTTTGAAATCATATCCTCCAGTGTGATGATATTAGGTGCCTTTGGGAGATAATTAGAGTTAGATGAAGTCATGAAGGTGAAGCCCCAAGAATGGGATTAATGCCCTTAGAGTTTCAGAGCGCTTGCTTCTCTCTACTCTCTGCCCTGTGAGCATTCACCAAGAAGACAGCTGCCTGCAAACCAGGCAGTGGGTTCTCACCAAATGCCAAACAAATCTGCCTTGGTCTTGGACCTCCAAGCCTTCAGAACCATGAGAAATAAATCTCTGTTGTTTAAAGGCCCCAGTCTATTGTATTTTATTAAAACAGCCCAAGCAGACTAATACAGTAAGTGAATAAATTATATGTTGGGTTTCATCCTTATATAACTTAGATAGTATTTAGACGAGATTTTGGACTTTAGACTATAGAGTGGATGCTGAAACAAGTTGAGAGTTTTGGAACTGTTGGGGTGCAATGAATATATTTTGCAGTAAAAAAAAAAACACATGAATCTAGGGGATGGGGACAGGGATGGAATGTTCTAGACTTAATGTTTATATCCCCCCCATCCTACAAATTCATATGCTGAAGCCCTAGCCTCCAATGTGATGACATTAAGGGCTGCAGTCCTTAGGAGGAAATTAAGATTTGATGAGATCACAAGGGCAGAATTCTCATAAATAGGACTCGGGCCCTGATAAAAGTCCCAAGAGAGTTTGCTTCCCTCTACTTTCTGCCATGTGGGGATCCAAGAAGAGAGCCATCTATAAACCAGGAAGCAGGTCCTCACCAAACATTGAATCTGCTGATGTCTTGATCTTAGACTTCTCAGCCTCCAGTACGGTGAAGAAGAAATGTTTGTTAAGCCACCCAGTCTACAGTATTTTTGTCCTTGCAACCTAAATGGACTAAAATTGATAGATTGACAGATTTCTTTTGTGGATTTCATTCTATGGTCTCCATTCAAATTTAGAATACAATACATTTGATGCATATTGGCATAATTTTTGACATATGGCAATCATCAGTATTAAAGAGTACTTACAAGTTAAAAATGATTCCTTTAGCTTATATCATTTTTTTGTGCCCTGTACGACTAAGCACTGTATTTACAAACCTCAACTTCAGTACTTCCCTCAGGTCTAGTAATAACATCTCATAGCTCTGTCTTTTGAAAGTTGAGAGTTTTCAGAGAAGCAAATAAATGCTCCTGTTCCAAGACCATCTCAAGCTTTCTTATTCTATATGAATATTAATAATATACAGATCTAGGGAATGATAGTCCATAAATTTAGGAATGTTTCCTTTCAGAGTTGTATTTAATTTTCAAACGCAAAGCTATCTAGCCTGGTATCACATGAGATGAAATGTATTTTGTATGCAGTAAAAACAGGGAAAATATGAATCTCCGTGTAGAACTATAAATTTCTTCAAAATGAGACTAAATTATAATACAGTTCATTAAAGATCTCTGTTATATTTATACTTAGGACAACAGATCATTATTTTGTTTCTATTGAAACATTTTTAGATATAAAATAATTCTATTGTGTGGTAAGATAGAAAACAGACTTTAATTATAAACCGAATAACTATATTTTTAGGACCACTGGTATATTACATTGATACACAATAATTAAAGCTGACATGTCCCTCCAAATAAATTAGCCTGGAAAGCAATCCTACTAAAAACAACAACAACAACAACAAACAGAGAAGAGCAAAATGAAATAAAATGGTCTACTACTTCACAAGATGAAGTCTTAATTTTTTAAAAATATTTTATTTATTTATTAGAGACAGAGAGCATGAGTGGGGAGAGGGACAGAGGGAGGGAGAAGCAGACTCCCCACTGAGCAGGAAGCCCACCTGAGGGCTTGAACCCACCTGCAGCTCCATCCCTGGTCCCTGGGATCATGATCTGAGCCCAAGGCAGATGCTTAACTGCCTGAGCCCCCCAGGCACCCCAAGCATGGTCAGTCTTAAAAGTTTCGCAGCAGATGCTACTTAATTTGTTGAATTCTCCCCAAATTTGTCCTTATATGTTGCAGTCCTTGAAATTTGATATCATCATTATCGCAGACTTAATCAAATTGAAGAACGGCTGATTTGTACATCGTGTCTCAGCCAGGATTCAATCTAGAGAAAGAAACCACACAGTGATTCAGACAGACAAAGCTTAATGTAGAGAACTATTAGCTTTGGAGCAAGGACAGATGGATCAGTATTAAGTAAAGAGAACTTGAAAACAATATGGCAACAGCCACCATAAGGAGCATGAGTCTTCATCAGAGTTGAGGCAGAGTGCCCCACAAAGAGACCCCATGACTGATATCAAGACTATTAGAGGTGGCACAGCTGTGGCTCACAGAATTACAGAAGTCACTGTGGTACTTGCATTGGTAGAACCTGCTGGAAATTTCAAGAAGAGTCGCTCATGGGGAATGTCTCACTGGAGGCACTCAAGGAAAACAGCATCTGAGGGGCTGCTGAGGGTGGCTTTTGGCCCCTGGGGAGGTGGACTGGAGAAGGGCAGGCGCATCAGAAGTCTGGAAGCTGCACCCGGTGCAGGAGTCAGTCCCTTGCACGGAGAGAGCAGGTTACTTCCAGGATTTTTCATCCATGCTCCTGGGTATTTCCCAATACGCAGAGCAGGCTACATAGGAGGCAACAAAAATCCCCAGGGATCTCTCCACCATGCCGCTCTGAAAGGCCCGGTTCCCTGGTCTGTCTTCCTTCTTTTCACTTTTCAGTCTTCTGATGCTTGTTTGATAAATGATATCTAGAGTTTGTATCTGTACTTAGGAGGAATGGGCTTCATTTTCCTGGAGCCCAAGGTCTATCTTTGCATTTAAATTTTGTTTTCCCTCTAACCAGTGCTTTTTTAGTCTCTAAATTAGTGTATTGGGACAGTATTCTCTGGTTCATAAAATAATATTTCTCTTCTAGCACCTACACTCATTCTTTTCCACCTTCCTTTTCTTTTCTGCTTTTCCCTCCCTTCTCTTTGTTCACTTCTCTACCTCCATCCTCCCTGACCCTTCCTTCCTCCCTCCTTTTTCCTACCACATAGTTATTCAGAAACTATTATATTAAGAAGTGATTCAGCGGGTTTTTTTATGGTTATCTTTTCCAATGAGATGGCCTTCATGTTTATGTTGGTGTTTCTTCATGTTTGTATTGCTTTATATAGAAGTGACAAAAGGAATTTTGTATTTTCAGAACATAATTGGTTAAACAGTTGAAGTTTTGGCAAAAAGCACCAAGGGTTTTCACCATCAGAAATAATTTTTATTATTTACTTTAAGCGATTCAATGTAACTGGTAGCAAAATGGTAGGTACATAGACAATAAACAGAACCGATTCCCATAAGATTACAAGGACTATTATTGACTTTATGTTTTATTTTTGTGTGCAAGTATTTTAAAAAGGCAACAGTTTGTTAAAAGGCTTTTAGAAGCATTTTTTATGCTTTAAATAACAGAAAACTAATAAACTATCAATATTATAGCAAGCTGTTATGAATTGTGTCAATTATTAAATTTGGGCTAATGTTCATAATCAAAAATAATTCTTGTAAAATTTATGAAACAAAACTTTTAGTTTTGTAGGAAATACAGTCATGTCCTAGCTTGGAGTCCTAGTCTTGAAAATGGTCAAAATGCAAAAATACTAAACTTGAGATCTCGTGGGGAAATAGAATATTCATAAAATCTTACATTTATTCCTAAAAATAACTGTAATGGAGTAATGAAATGGCAACTCAAAGAAATATCACATTTGATTACTGATGTGCAAATATAAAATAAGTTAATAAACCCGTTATTGTTATCTATTACATATAAGTTCAATTCTGCCTTTAGTTTGAATAATTTACAGGTGAATATATAAGTTTGTCCAGTATATTTCACATGTCTACAACGTACATGCATGAATATGCATACAATCTTTGTTTTAAGGTCCACTTCCAATTTTAAGTAACTTGTTATGAATTCTCTACTTCCCTGTCTGATTAAAGAAAGTTAAAGATAGGCTCTCCCTGTTTTAGAGGAAATTCTTGGTGTTTTTGTTATTTTAAAATGAGAATAATGGAAAATTCTAAAAAACAACAATAACAAATAGGCATATTTCATCCTCTCTAAGCCAAATTATACAATGGCTATCAGCTATAATTTCACATGTTAGGATTTACATTTTCATTTCTATAGAATTATTTGGGGAGTTTTAGGCTTTCTTTACTTGTTTTTTTTTTTTTAATTCTTCTACTATCTTTCTAACTTATCTGCTTCTTTGTGAGGAGAAGGGAGAAAGTATCCCTTTCTAGTCTTACATGTCCAATTTTTTATGAAATTAAAATTCAATGTCAAGGCCAGAACTTTTTTAAGATACAAAATTAGAGGAAAAATATCTTTTTCAATTTACCGATGTCTCTCTCATGGGAATACCTTAACAGATTCCAACCACCTGGTAAACCATGCTCTTGTGCTTCTCAGTCTGTTTCTGAAGGGGAATAAACCAAAAAGATAATACCAAGGATCAATTCATACTTAATTTATAACTATAAAATTCTTCATGATTTATATTACATTTCAATGGCAAAAACTACCTATCTTCACTACATGTTTTTTCCTCACAGTGTTAAAACCTATGTCCTACAGATGGTTTTTCAAAATTAAATCAAAATTTTTAACATACCATTGTTTTGTGTATGAGTATTTCAATACAAAAGCATAGAGGACTTTAAATGTTTTGAAATGTCCTTTTATTCCATAAAAGGTATAATTTTGCCTGCTTGAATTTTAAAGTACCTTTCTAATGAAATATGCTATATAAATTATAAAAATGTTAAAGCTCAAGAGCCTAATGAAAACCAATAATGCATATATCAGTTAATGTTTCAATTCTTGGCTTCAACTGAAGCCAACATATGTGTTTTCAGTATTTTCTCAGTTAGGCATTCTTTTAGGAGAATAATAAATATTTGATTTTTAACATTTTTCTTGGCATACAATGTGTGTCAGACATTAAGTGAGCAAAAAGTTCAGGTACTTGATATTTTTTTGTTTGTTTTGGTTTCCTCAATGTTATAAAACATGCTGTGAACATCTCAAATTCTAAAATGAGTATGATACCATATGAAAAGGCAATGAAAAAGGTTAAAATGATTTAAAGATTTATACTCTAAAGCAAACTGATTCTTACACAAAAGTCAGCCATACAAGTTTGTTGGTTAATCTTTGTGTAGATGCTAGACATTTATGATGAACTCAATTTTATAAAACGCAAGTTTAAAGAATATAATATGACTTTAATTTTTAAGAGGAGCCACAAACTTCTATGACCATTGTGATGCACCAAATACAGTTGGAGTTTTTTGTTTACTTTCATAAAACCTTAACACTTTTAAAAATTACCTTCATACAGTTTGGATTGTTGTCAAACAAATAACCGATTTAAATTTTTTGTTTTAATTTAGGTTTTTAAAATCATTCCACTGATGTCTTTCAGATATTAATAGGAGGAGTACTAATAAGCAATACTTTAACTTTCAAAATAATCTATACTTCTAAGAGAATAGATTGCTTTTAATATGAGAGAACTGAATATATTCTGATCGAGATTCTTTCCTGCCAGCAGCACTCATTCTTCCCCTAAGAGTTAGAGTTGTTGCAAGCAAGATTCTTGTAGGGGAAAAAGGTCTCTTATTTTCCTTTTATCAAAGCTGAGTTTCCTCCCGAGAGTCTTGACCCATGGCATTGCAGATGCTGTTTTTTCGACTGGGTTCACTGTTTGGAAGGTATGCCAGCGGATCTGGTCGGATTAAGTATCTAGGAAAAGAAAACAAAGCAAATAACTATAATAGTAAATAAAGGCAAAACTAATTCACACTTACACTTTAGACTGCTGCTTCAAATATATTTAGCTTTTAGTTCATTTAAACTGTGTCTATGCATAGCACCTGTAGAAGGACTCACTTCTTGGCTGGCCTATACAATTTGACAGAACTTGTATTGTTTCTATACCTAAGCAGATTATGACAATGTATGCTGATGAATCAAGAATTATTAATTTTTAATTGTGGTCCATTTTACCACCTTTGTCTTATGTTTTATTTGTTTGATTTGAACAATTCAGCGGGTTTTTTTATGGTTATATATATCATATATATATGATTTGATTTGTCTCTTTTTTCTAACAAAGAGACAAATCTTAGCCATGATCCTTCTATTACTTACCTGCTCTTAGCCTTTTGATCTAAATTATTTATTTACTTATTAATAATTTATTTGATCTAAATAATGTCTATAGTCCTTTTAATTTATATATTTCAGGATTCTAAAAAGTAGTCATTTGATACATGCTCTGAAAAATATTATGTGGAGATAAACTTTTAATTACCTGGAAATTAGTCTAAAATTCAGGTTTTGCTACAGTGAGCAACTATACAAAACAATAAAAAATAATTCTTAATTCATTCTACTGGTAAACGGGAAAATGTTCATCTGCCAAACTTGTACCTTTCAATAATGTTAGGATTTGTTTCAAGAGAGATGTTTTACTTCAGACTCTCATATGACACGGGCTTCCAGTTCCTGAGCCCCTCTGGAATACTACGTTGGGAACTGGGAAGGTAAAAAGTCACAAAGCTTAACTCCTGTCCTGCACAAGATTAGTAGAATTTAATTTATAAAGCAGACATAAACAAGAAAAATAAATTCCAAACATCACAGAAAGAGGAAAAAAAGCAACAGTGAGAATTAGGGAATGCTTAATTGAGAAGGTTGAGTTGAGCTTCTCTCTCTAGGCTTGCTCCTGAACTCTTTTAGAAAATGAATTTGACTTCGGGAGAATGGCTAAACCAGGAAATAGTGGAAGGTAAATTCAGGAAGAAAAGAAGAAAACAGCTAACAAAGGACTTTAAGTTTCGGGATAAAGTAGTTTCGATCTCTGTTCCAAAGGCAGTGGAAAGCCACTGACAGTTTACAGAAAAAAAAGGAAAGTAAATACGTGCCATGCAGCATTTGAACAAAGTCTTGCTTCAGATGTAAATGAAACTAGGAATTCATAGTTTTATAATAATTTGGGAGATACAAAAAATGAGCAGAAAACCCAATTTAAAGGGAGAACTCTAATGAAGACTACATTTTTCTTCTTAAAAACTAAAGGAAAAATAATCATAAGATATGTTCCTTAATGAAAATAAGAAAAGGCAATTTAAAGCACTACAGTCTATTTTCTCCAATCAAGTAAAAGTTGGAATTAATGTCCTTGAATCCATTAATTGGATACTGTTGTCTATGCACATTGCTTTATGATTACTTTAAATATCACCAGCATTGTAGATTGATGAAGAAAACTAATAGCTTTTTTACTTGATAAATTGAACTTTTTCTAATTTGTAAATTAAAAATATATAACATGTTACTTTGATACATTTATATATTTTAATATGATTGCCATTGAAGCAATATTCATTTATAATGTTATAGTGTGTTATTATTAACTATATTCATTACACTGTGCATTAGATCTCTATCTTTATTTCTTGGTACAAGCTTGGACCCTTAAACACCATCAATCTTAATCCCCCACCTCTCATCCCCTGGTAACCACCTGTCTTTTTTATGGGTTTGACTTTCTTTTTGGATTCCACATATATGTGCTATCACTCAGTACTTGTCTTTCTCTGACACCTCACTTCACATAATGTGTTCAAGGTCCATCTATGTTGTTGCAAATGGCAGAATATCTTCCTTATTCACGGCTGAATAATATCCACTATGTATAATACCACATCTTTCTTATGCATTCATCCATTGATAGGCATTTGGGTTGTTTCTGTATCTGTTATTGTGAATAATGCTGCAACATACATGAGTGCACATAAGTCTCAACAAAATCTTGTTTTCATTTCCTTTGAAGAATATACCCAGAACTGGAATTGCTGGATCATATGGTAGATCTATTTTTAGTTTTTTGAGGAACTTACATATTGTTTTCCATAGTGGTTGGACAAATTTAAATTCCCACCAACAGTGTACGTCGGGTTCTGTTTTTACAACATTCTCACCAACACATGTTGTCTCTTGTCTTCTTGATGACAGCCATCCCAACAGGTGTGAGGTGATATCTCATTGTCATTTTTATTTGCATTTCCCTGAAGATCAATAATGCTGGGCATCTTTCCATGGCACTGGGCATTTTCGTGTCTTCTGGAAACTAGTTTCTGCCCATTTTAAAATTTGATTCTTTGCTTCTTTGTTAATAAGTTCTGTTAATTCTGTATATATTTTGGATTTGATATGGTTTGCAAAACTTTTCTCCCATTCTGTAAGCTGTTGTTTCATTTTGTTGATTGTTTCTTTTGTTGTGCAGAAGCTTTTGAGTTTGATGTAGTCCCATTTGTTGATTTTTGCTTAGTCTGTGCTTTTGGCATTATGACCAAAGTATCATTGCCAAGACCAATATCAGTGAGTTTCTTCACTGTTTTCTTCTAGAAGTTTTATGATATAAGGTCTTATATTTAAGTCTTGGATCCATTTTGAGGGTTTTATTTTTTTTAGTGGTATGAGATAGGAATCTAATTTCATTGTTCTGTATATGCTTCTCCAGTTTCCCCAGCATCAATTTTTGAAGAGACTTTCCTTCCCTCATTGGGTGATCCTAGCTTCTTCTGTCAAATATTAGTTGACCACTCATACTAGGTTTTAATTCTGGGCTCTCTATTCTATTCCATTGATGTGTGTGTCTATTTTTGTGCCGCACCATACTTTTTTTTACTATGGCTTTGTAGTATAGTTTGAAAATGTGATACCTTTAGCTTTGTTCATTTTCTCTCAGGACTGCTTTGGCTAGTCAAGATTCTTTGCAGTTCCACATGAATTCTAGTCTTGTTTCTTCTAATTCTGTGAAGATTACTTTGAGATTTTGACAGGAATTTTGTTGAGTCTGTATATGGCTTTGGGTAACATGGCCATTTTATCAATATTTATCCTTCTACTCCAGGAACACAGGAAATCTTTCCATTTCTTTGTGTCTTGTTTGATTTCTTTCAGCAAAGTTTTGTAGTTTTCATGTACAGATCTGTCACTCCTTTGTTTAAATTTTTTCCTAAATATTTTATTGTTTTGGATGCTGTTGTGAATAGGTTGGTTTTATTTCTTTTTTTGATGCTGCATCATTCGTGTAAAGGAATGCCACTGATTTCTGTAAGTTGATTTTGTAACCTGCCACATTACTGAAATCATTAAGGTAAACATATTTTTAATTGACCCTTTGGAATTTATATAAGATCATGTCTTCAGCAAATGGTGACAATTTTACTTCTTTCTGATTTGGATACTTTTTATTTCTTTGTCGTATCTAAATACTTTAGGTAGGACTTCTAGTACTATATGGAACAGGAAAATTGAGAGGGGGCAACCTTGTCTTGTACCTGATCTTGAAGGAAACTCAATTTTTTCTCATTTATTATAATGTTAACAATGAATTTATTGTATATGGCTTTTATTATATTGAGGTATGCTTCTTATTTTTAAATTATTTTTTAATTAATTAAATTAATTAATTGTATGTGAGGTGCATTATAAATTGTTTTCAGGGGCACCTGGGTGGCTCAGTGGGTTAAAGCCTCTGCCTTCAGCTCAGGTCATGATCCCAGAGTCCTGGGATCGAGCCCCGCGTCGGGCTCTCTGCTTGGCGGGAGCCTGCCTCCCCCTCTCTCTGTGCCTGCCTCTCTGCCTACTTGTGATTTCTGTCTGTCAAATAAATAAAATCTTTAAAAATAATAAAAATAAATTAAAAAAATAAATAAATTGTTTTCACACTGATTTGGGGTTCAAGTTATTCCTGCTGAGGTGTTTTCCTAAGAAGTCTTTGAAACATACTTACCTTTCTCCCCTAAAATAATAATTTTATCTTTGTTCATCTGGAAGATGAAAAATCAGTATTTCCTACATAACTAGCTTCTCTTCAAAGCTCCAGTACTATATATTTCTATATGCTTTCTAGACATTTCCATGTAACACATTGAATGATGTATCTAAACTCTAGTTCATCATCTTTTTTTTTTTTTGGATGTTCATATCAGATTTATTCATAGTAGAAAACTCATCATTTCTTTTTTTTCCCCCACAGCCAACAATTCCTCTTTTTCTTCCCAGAAAACTGCCTTCCTATTCTGACTTGCTTCAGTGAACCAGCATTTATTTATTTATTTGGCCATCAGATAGAATTGAATTTCTTTTTTTTTTTAATTTTGTTAGTTAATATACAGTGTAATATTGATTTCTGGAGGAGACTACATTGATTCATCACTTACATACAACACCCAGTGCTCACCACAGCCATGCCCTCTTTAATGCCTATCACCTATCTAGCCCATCTCCCCCGCACCTCTCTCCATCAACCCTCAGTTTGTTCTCTTTCATTAAAAGTCACTAATGGCTTCTTTCCCTCTCTCCTTTTTTTCTTTCCTCCCCTTCCCATATGTTCATCTGTTTTCCTTCTTAAATTCCACATGAGTGAGATCATATGATATTTGTCTTTCTCTGGCTGACTTATCTCATTTAGCATAATACACTCTAGCTCTATTCACATCTTTGCAAATGGCAAGATTTCATTCCTTTTGAAGGCTGAATAATATTCCATTACACACACACACACACACACACACACACACACACACACACCCCACATCATCTTTATCCATTCATTTGGGCTCTCTCCACAGTTTGGGTATTGTTGATAATACTGTTAAAAACATTGGGGTGCAGGTACCCCTTCAAATCTGTATTTTTTTTATCCTTTGGGTAAATATCTAGTAGTGCAATTGTTGGAGCCTAGGGTAGTTCTACTTTTAACTTTTTGAGGAATCTCCATACTGTTCTCCAGAGTGGCTGTACCAGTTAACATTCCCTTCAAGAGTGCAAGAGTTTTCCCTTTCTCCACCTCCTTGCCAACACCTGTTGTTTCTTGTGTTGTTAATTTTAGCCATCTGATGACTGATTTTGAGCATCTTTTTGTGTATCTGTTAGCTATCTGGATGTCTTTTTTGGAAAAGGATTTATTCATGTTTTCTGCTCATTTCTTAACTGGAGTATTTGTATTTTGGGTGTAAGTTCTTTATAGATTTTGGAACCTTTATCAGATATGCTATTTGCAAATATCTTCCCCCATTGCCACCTTTTAGTTTTGTGGATTGTTTCCTTTGCCGTATGGAAGATTTTTTACACTGATGAAGTCCAATAGTTCATTTTTGCTTTTGTTTCCCTTGCTTCCAGTGATGTGTCTAATAAGTTGCTATGGGCTGAGGTCAAAAATGTTGCCGCATTTGTTCTCCCCTAGGATTTTGATGGTTTCCTGTCTCACATTTCATCCATTTTGATTTATTTTTGTGTATGGTATAAGAAAGTGGTCCAGTTTCATTTTTCTGCATGTTGCTGTCCAGTTTTCCCAACCATTTGTTGAAGAGACTGCCTTTTTTTCCATTGGATATTCTTTCCTCCTTAGTCAAAGGTTAGTTGACTATATAGTTGTGGGTCCATTTCTGGGTTCTCTATAGTATTGGAACCTTAAAGCCATATTACATTTCTTCTTTTCCAATTCCCACACCAATGACAGGTCTTACTCTTTGCCTTCATAAGTGTATATACACAGAAGCCTCCTCTACAATCCATTATCTTAATGCTATGAGAGATTCTTATCTTTCACACACTTGCCTAACAGCAATTTGACTAGTTTCCCTATTTTTGTAACTGTTTCAGTCTTAATCCATGCTGTCAATCAATTCAACTGTTTCTTGCAAAGCTCTTTCAAATACATATATCCTTTCCATTCCAGCCAACATACCCCACAAAATATATAAAGGCAGCCTTCTAATTCTTGGCATATTACTAGCTTTAGCTTTAAACCATTTGCATATATCTATCTTGTGTTCTGTATCACAGAATACTCTCAGTCCTACCAGTCTCTGACTTTATTACTGATTTTCCCAATTATAGATACAAACACATCCTGTTGACCTCACACCCACCAAGGCTTTTGGATCTTTGGTGTTTGTACTACATCAGTAGTGCAACCTGGAATTAGCTACCTTAGCTCAGCAGCTCTTGATCCCGCTCCGCCTCAGGACAATGGACCTCAAGGGCAAATCCGTATTAGATATTTCTCCCTTAGGCTTACACCATTAACTATCAAAATGCCTTTTCTAAAATCTTGCTACTTTCTTGTTCATATATCTAAGTACTTCCCATTGCCTATAAGGTTTAAACTGAGTTTCAACCTATTTTGTTACCTAAAGTACCCCCAGAGTCAGGTTCAATATACATCTCCAATATTATGTTTAGTGAACAACAGAGATGTTAGTAATACAAAGCTTTTTTACTAGGATCAAACTGGACTCTCTCGTGTTAACAAAAGAAGCACATTATGCAGCTCCTTGCTCTGGAACGTCCTGTGCTTTCCACCTACACAAATCTTATTTACCTTTCAAAGTCTGGTTCAAATCCTCATATCCTCTGTAATCACTGTAACTCACAATAATGTCTTCCTCTTTGAAATCAGAAAAACACTGTTTCACTCAGTTGGTGCCTAATTCATTAGTAATAAAGTCATATTATATATTGCTATCAAATTTTTTATGTTTAAATTGTAGTTTGTTAATTAAAGTGTAAGACTTTGAAATCAGGAAAAATGTCTTATCTCTATATCGCACTTTTAAGGAAACGCTAATGCAATTGTACATGCATGGCACAGTTTTTGATTAATCAGGTTACTACCATACCATTTTCCTAGTAAGTGTTCTGACTTATTTTACTTAGAGCTTTTGGAAACTCTCAGGTATTTAAAACTAGATAATGTGGAGTATTTCAGGTCTTTCTCTGAGCTGTTCTCTTATTATTCTGCATATTTTCTTTTATTTCTCCAAATATATATGAGTTCAGAAGTACAGAATTCCTGCTGCTACTTCCTTCTTTTATACCTCTACAATTCTACAATGCTTTTTTATAATATTATACATAGAAATACATAAAATGCATTTGTTTATTGAACATAGAAATTAGACTGGCAGTTCCTAAGCATTTATGACACAAGAGGTAGAAACAAAAATATAGAAATAAATAAATTACTAGTTTCCTAAAAATAAATGACTTATGTGAAATAGGAGATCAACTTACACAACATCGTTCAGCTCCAGTCTGGTATCTGGAGACGGGTTAATCAGGATGTAGGAGAGGGTACTTTGATGATCATTCATTTCATCTAGAGGATAAATAAATGCCAAGTTTGTTATACTACTTACAGAAAATTACAGGAATTACTGTAGAGCATCTAATCTTCAAACCATATACCTGTCCATGAGAACTTGCCATAGTTTTGCCCACAGCATGATTGTGTACATAACTTTGACTATTTTCAAATGACTGTCATTGGAAATATCTGACAGGTACTCATTTTTTGTTCCAACAGATGATAAAAATAAAGTATCTAACTCTGTTCAGAGCAGCTACAGTTATATTCTACCCTTTAAGCTATTACACTGAAAAAATATTTCTATTAAAAAACTATCTAAACAAGATGTTCATTAATTTATTATGCCTTCTCAATTATAAAAAATAATTGTGGTTATAGATGGCCATCCCAGATATGAATATGCATACGGGAAATGCTGTGAAAAATCATGTGATGACATTCTGTTTAAAAAACAGAACAGAAGTGTATCTAAAAAGCTTGAAGGCTCTAAATATGTTTTGCATTGTTACAGGATATATCTGATATAAGTTATGCTAATGCTTTTGCAAAATACAAAGAATCCTGTAGAACAGAATTAACTGTAAGTTTTAAGGGAGGTGTATTACTAAATTTTTTGTTGTTTCTCTAAAACAATATGTATTTTTAAAATAAAAGGCTTTGTCTTTTTAATTTTTTCAATTCACTCTGAAGACATTGTCACTCTTCAAGTTTGAAGAACTAACTTGGTATTATATAGGACGCTGAAAAATAAAACAGCTTTGAAATCTCAATTTTTTAGCTGTCAAAGTTCAAATCCTGATAAGATGTAAATATAAAACCACATGGACATGTACTTCAATAAACATTAATCCTCTCAAGGGTGACATTTTTAGGCTGTGAAGGTACTGTTTAAAATCCTGCTCTGGAGCCACACATAGTATCCTTCTACCCACTTCAGTTACAGATAAGCTTGGTTTCTAAAACAAGGTACTAAATTTTGATCCAGTTTGATCCAAAGTCTAAAAATATATTTCATACCAATGGAGAAACATAGTACTCAAATGCATAAAGTTAAAATAAAGGTCTTTTTTAGGCCAACATAGTTGACTGATAATTTCCTGCACTGGAAAATAGATACCATTTTTGCTAAATAATGTCTATCACTGTGTTCATTTAACTAGAAACTTATCACTTGAATGTGTAAAATTTAATAATATTTTCAGTTATGATAGTTTAAGTTGTCATGCAGATGTGTCCAATTTTTAAAGTCTATAAATAAAAATCCTTATCTTACAAGGAAGATAAACTGCAGTATAATCAAACTTACCATAAGTTTGCAAGTAAAACTATTATAAACATAAAATCATCAAATTTATATTAAAAAAAAGGAACATATTTGGTTGCATATCTCTAGGGCGGACACAAGGAACAGTATCCTGGCAGATGGATAAGCGTTGTTGGGCCATATAGAGAATGCCTGGTGAAATCTGAATTTCAGATAAAAATTAATAATTTTTGGTATAAATATGTCCCAAATACTGTTTGTGGCATTCTTATACTAAAACATTTTTATGTTGTTTATCTGATATTCAAATTTAACTGAGAATCCTGTATTTTCACTTGTATATTGTATTTTAAATCTGTCCATTATACTTGGGGGTAAATGGCTAACTCAAACAGTTGGAGCTCAGAATTCTAATGAATATAATATGATGAGCTTACTTTAAATAAGGTAAAGTCCAACTCAAAACATATTATACAGGCAGGCGGTGACCAAGATTCCTTTTCTAGATAAAAAGGAATTTTGATTTATCTATACTTTTTGAGAAACTTTCCCTTTATGAGAATATCCACGAGTGCCATGCAAAGGAACAGATCGCTAGTACATTCTAGAGACTTAAGCAGGCTACCCAAAATAAAACAGGTCTAGTAGGGAATCTTCACCTCATTTGGGTATGTATAACTCAACTTCTTATATAAACAGTGGCATTATTGAAATTTCTCATATAAACAGTGATCAATAATGTTAAACAATGGCATTAAAGAAAACAATTTTATACAAATAACTTCTCAGTCAATATCAATACCCAACCCTTCTCCTTGATTCTTAACATAATGTTGTACTCATTTGCCTTCTGGCATGAAGTCAAGATATATCAGTGACTTGGTTTGCCTGTTACAGGTGTAAAAACTGTGGAAATAACTGAGAACTTTATAGCAGTAGTTATAACTATTGCGTTGATCATTTTTTCTGCTCAAGTGATCTGTTTTATTTATCATTCTGAAGATTTTCATCTTTCCAGGAAAGATGAAAAATTCCAGAAATTGAAGGAAATTCCAGAAATTGAAGGAAATTCCAGAAATTGAAGGAAATGTTAATGTGCTCAATTCAGTGATCCCATAGGATATATATCAAGACATGGGTTACACAATCAGAATTCCTCACACTCCTGGTTTCTTCCCCCCCACCCTCACCCCCCTCACTGATTTCTCCTCAGTGTTAGGTTAAAAGAAATTAAAATAAATGGCTGAGTTCAAAGTTATTCTCTCTTTGTCTTTCATGTCTGCCTTGCTGTGGAATTAATTCTGCTCTGTTTTTTTGGGAAGTTCAGCAGTTTACTCTCCTCTTTGTGACTCTGTGGTTAAGAATTAGGAAGCAAGGGTTTAAAAATCTACTGTGGTTGTGGTCACATATCAAAACCATATTCCATGATCTAGTGTTGTCACCGCCACGTCTGGTATTATTGTCTCTACTGGCCATTCCTTGTATTTATTTGTTATTTCTGAATTCTGGAAGGGAAACTGTGGTAGGTTTCCTGCCATAATCATAATCATCACCACCATCATCATCATTGGTGGTGGCAAAGTTCCAGTAAATTAAATAAGGCTCTTCATTACCAAAACTACAACATATTTAGTGAATAAAATAAAATTGCCCTGGAATATTTGGTTCATGAACCAGAATCAATATTTTATTTCCTATCAGGAAAATATGTGCTAAGAAATCTGTTGTGAGCATATTGTTCTTGACAATTAATCTCTTGACAATTCTTGTGTTCTTGACAATTAATCTCTGACCCTGGCAAAATAAAAATCATTGTATCATTATATATTTATATTGTTTTGTTGAAATTACTTCCTCATTGATATAATTATCTTAAATGAAGCTATTCTTGTGAAAAATTAAAATAAGTATACCAAAATATTGAAAATGTTATGACATTGTCAAATTAAAAAAAATTGTCAAATTAAAAAAATTCCTAGTACTATTTACCAATAAATTTATTTTGCTGTATTAATTAGCATATGCAATTATTCAATCAAAATCTACATAGAGCAAATATTCTGCTTAGAATATTTCATGTCAGTAGATCCCATTAAGAAAGGAAAAAGATTTATCTTTTTTATCCTCCTACTGTTCTTACAAAATAGTTCCTGTTGACAAATTTTAAGAGTATTTTCACATAAGGAGAATAGATTTTATCAGAAATAAATTTAAATTTTACATACATTGATGTAGGTTTCACTAAATATTTTCAAAAACATATCCATTATGTATTATGTAATTAAAGAGACATTTAAATAATACAAAGGTATCAATAAAAGACTCAGTCAAGAATGCAGATTCTGAAACCAGAGTGCCTGCATTAAAATCCAGCTTTTCCAATTACTCATGCTAAGCCTTAGGCCAATTACTTAATTTCTTTTAAGCTCTTGTACTTAGTTTTACTTTCTTGTGCTGTAAAATGGGGGAAACAGTAGTGCTATTCTATAGGTTATTGTTCAAATTAAATTATAAATGAATAATAAAGATAATTTAAAAGTAACAATATAAACATACAGTTCTTAGAATCAGTACCTGATTTATATCAAGTGCTGTATAAAGGTTTCTCATTATTATTGTAGTGGCAAAATCCATCCATAACTTGTAAAGAATAACCATCTAGGTATGGAAATATGAAGGTGTTAGCATGCAAAGACAGGAAAGAAAAGTGTTCAAAGAGAACAGCAATGGGAGGCTCAGTTAAAATTGCAGAAAACAGGCCCTTGAGGATGGACTAAAGTGACAAAGAAGGAGATTAACTGGGGATAATGTTGAAAGTCAAACTAGGACCAGATCCTTTAGCGCTTTATAGACCTTGATCAGAAGCTCAAATTTTATTCTAAAAGCAATGGGAAGCCATGAGAGGGCTACTAGGGTGGGAGACTGAGTGGTATAATCTAATTTCCTATGAATATATTATCTCACGTGGCTGCTCTGTGGGAAATGGACTTTAGGGCTCAAATCTGGGTTCAAGAAGAGTAGATGAACAGTATAGAGACCCAGGCGAAAGATGATGGCGGCTTGGGAGCAATGGAAATGGAGGATATTTGGAAGGAGAGAAGAAAAGATAGCTAGAGAACCTGAGAGAGTGAAGGTGGAGAGAGACGGGGAGGAAGGAAGGGAGGAATGAGGGAGGGAGGAAAGGAGAGACTGAGATTGTTTTAGAAGGGAGATACAGCAGCATATATGGATGAATGAGTACAATAGCAGATATAGCAGCATATATGCTGATGAGAAAAGCAAATAAAGATGAAGAAATTGATGTTGTACTAGACTGATGGTATATTTTTCTTCAGTCACTACAAGAAATACCTTATTGAGGAAAATAAATACTCACAGTTGCACAGTGCTTACTTCTACGTAGTCCAATAATCCAAACAATCAGTGATAGCAAAGCCCACCCATGATTTAATTTTTCCCTCTTCTGAACTTCTAAGCATGTTATGTGTTATCCAGCTATAAAACTAGCTAGTTTTATAGTGCTGACCTAATTTGCTCATGTTTCAGTTTAGTACCAAACTATGCTTATGAGTACAGCTATTTTGTCAATTTATAGAACTTACCAGTCTATTTGGGGGGTTGGGGGAAGTGGTTAGAGGTAAGGGTAAAAGAATCATTCTATTTAATGACCTCTATTTAAAATAATTCTTATTACCTTCTAATAATTTAGAACTATTTTATGATACACAAGATAAAAATCAGGACTCTCTTAACCTCACTTCATATAAACGATTAAGAAATCAAGATTATAATTAGAACAATCTAGAATTGTTTAAAATTAATTAAACAAATGGTGAGTGCTCTGAATTGTGTAATACTGATGATTCACAGACCTGTATCCCTGAAGCAAATAACATATTATATGTTAATTAAGAAATTAGTGAAACAAGTAGCATTATATAAAGTCAAGCTTCAGAAACTATTCAGTTTCAACTCTGCCAAGAATTACTCCAAACTAGCTTCATACACAAAACTAGCTCTTTTAGGCCCAATTTCCCTTTTAAAATACAGTATTCAATATTTCCTAACCTTTTAAAAGCTACTACCTTTTATAAATATTAAAAAAACAAACCAACTTGCAATTTTCTAATGTGATAGAGAATTCAAAATTGAAGATATTATGTATTTTTATGCTTTTACTATTAACCTCTTTGTTTCTTTAAATTTTTGTTGGGTTTATAGACAATACAGAGTTGAGCCTTGCCTCTTTTAATCTAATTATGATGACTTATTTTCATTGAAATGCTTAATCCCTTTATATTTAATGCAAATATCAGTATAGTTAGGTTTAAATCTACCCTCTTGCTAGTTGTTTTATTTGTCCCATATAGTTTTTTGTTTCTCTACCCTCTCTACTTGTTTAGATTAATTGAGATTTTAAAAATTTCTTTTTATAATTATTCTAATTTATTTGCATCATTGGTTATTAAATGTATCACTTTGATTTAATTATTTTGTAGATTCTCTTGGTCATATTTGGCAAATGTTTTCCTGTAAAGGGTCAGGTAGTAAATATTTCAGGCTTTTGGGCCATATGATCTGTTGCATTTATTAAATTTATGTTTACACTGTAAAGTGAAAGTGGCCATAGAACATAAATAAGCAAGGATGGTTGCTTTTTTTTTTTTTTTTTAAAGCAAAAACAGATGTGCTATACTTTGTTATCCCTGCTCTAGGGTTTACAATATACAGCTTGAACTTCTCAGTGGCTACACTTAAATAACTGCCACTTCATGTGTAGTGTAACAAGCTTGCTACATTATATCTTGATTACTGCATTCCTATTATTTGAGTTATTATTGTCATACCTTTTTGCTTCTATATATTCTATAAATTCTATAAATCTTAAAATGTTTGTTATAAGCAAATTAATTATCTTTAGCAAAAAAATTATTTTTAACAAAATAATTATTTAATTTTAATTAATTATTTTAGCAAAATATTATCTTTAAATAAAATGCATAAACTAGAAACATAAATTTGATATTTTCTCAATATTTACATTTCTTTTCATCTTTTTTTAAAGGTTTTTGTTTTGTTTTGTTTTGTTTTTTAATAATCTCTACATCCAACATAGGGCCGGAACCCAGGACCCCAAGATCAAGAGTCACATGTTCTTCTCACTGAGCCAGCCAGTGAGAAGATCTAAATTTCTTTTTAGATCTAAATTTCTGTGGGACATGAAATTTTTTCTGTCTTAAGAACTTCCTTTAATATTTTTTTCATAGTGTAGAACTGTTCTTGACAACTTCTCTCACCTTTTGTTTGTCTAAAACAGTCTTTATTTGCTTTTATTTTAAAAATATATTTTTTATTGTGTATAAAGTTTTAGGTAAACTATTTTTTTCAGTACTCCAAAGATGTTCCTTTATTGTGTTTGGTTTGCAAAGTTTCTGTCAAAAAGTCTGCTGTCATCCTTGTACAGCTACTCCTCAAACAATGCAGAATTAGGGTTGCCAACTTCCTGTGCAGTAGAAAATCTGCTTGTAACAGATGACTCCCCCAAACTTGACTACTGATAGCCTAATATTGACTAAAGGCCTTACAAATAAATAGTCACTTAACATATATTTGTATATGTATTATACTGTTCTCTTACAATAAAGTAAGCCAGAGAAAAAATGTTTTAAAGAAAATCATGAGAAAATACATTTAGATTACTGTATGTGTATTTATTGAAAACAATTCACATATAAATGGACCTGCACAGTTCAATCTGTGTTGTTCAAGAGTCAAGTGTATTTGTTTTTCATTCATAAAGTGGCTTTTTCCTCTGGCTCCTTTTGAAGTCTTTCAGCAATTTTGTATACTATGTCTTGGCATTATTTCATTTGTTACATGGCTTGAGTTTCACTGGGCTACTAAGATCTTGAGTAGAGTTCCCATCAAATTTGGAAAAATTTTGGTCATTATTTCTTCAAATATCCATTCACTTCTTTCCTTTTGGGACACCAATTACATGACTACTTTATACTGTCCCATCAGTAAGTAACACTCTTTATCTTTTCAAGTGTTTTTTACCCTCTCTCTTCTGCATTTTGGATAGTCTATTGCTATGGCTTTATGCTCACTGATATTTTCTTCTGCAGTAGTTATCCTGATGTTGATGTCATCCAGCATACATTTCATTTTGAATACTGCATCATAAATTCTGACCTCTACGAAGTTCAGTATGGTCTCTTTTATATCTTTAGTTTCTCTCCTTATCATCCTTCTGTTCCTCTACATCTTGAACATATAAACCATACTGTAATAACTACTTTAATCTTCACATTTTTCTGGACCTGTTTCTTTAATAGATTTTTCTACTGGGAAAGCTCATATATATGTATGTATATTTTATTTTGGGTCCACCTCCTTGCCTTCTAGCCTGTATAAGGCTTAATTCATTTGATTCTTTTTCCTCAAGTAATAAAGTTATATGCTTTCTTTTGTCCAGAGTCTGTCTGCACACTATTGATCTATATTTTTTTAGTTATTTAAATTGAAAAGATAAATGGTCATCATAACTGGAAGTTTCTTTTTGTTATTTTAATGCAATTAGGAAGCCATTCTCTGCTCTCTTAAAAAATATTGAGTAAGAAGTTCATTCAACCAATAAACTTTTTTTCTCAATGGTAAAAAATATTTCATTTTATTCAAATTGGCCACATTTTTCTTACACACATGCTAAAACACATTTGAACTTCTAGTCATAATGATAAAATATATGTATATTTAAGTGTAATTGACTGTGGTGTTAAATTATGTAAAAATATTGATATCATTGAAAAATCAATGTTCTGGGAAGAACATGTTACAAATCCATGAAACAAAACTATATAGTCTTAATTTAGGGATATATGAAAAATTCATTGCCCAAATAGTTCTATTTACCAGAAATCATTATCAGCTAAACAATTGCCCCCTTTGAAAGCTTCATTACTTTATCTATTGAGAAAACCACTGTTTGTTTTTTTCTATTAATATTCTATATACAGAATGAGATGAACATAAAAAAAACACATCTATGTATCCTTCTGTTTCTGACTGCCATCTCATGTGAATCAGTTCTGGAAATACAGTTTCTTATGGAAAGAGAATGAGAGAATTAAGTCTCCTTATTGTCTAAAAACAAAACAAAATGAAAACAAAAACAAAAAATAAATTAGTACTTGTTTAATTTGTCCATTATTTCAGGCATTTATAAATCTACTTTAGAAAGAAACTAACCTTCTGATAGATGTAATGAAAGTCAGTGGATAACTACTAGTTATTTCTTTGTCACTTAAAAGGATTTTATTTTTTTTTCTACCTTCGCATTTCGTCTTCTAGTAACAGTATGAAGCTTACAATCCATGTCAAAATTGGTTAACACCCGTAGGAGCAGTAACACTGGGAAGACTTATTTGTCACTTTATACTTAATAGTGTGTGCCATTCTGTGAACTAATCATTAAGAATCTGTCAAAAGTTAGAAAGAATAATTTTTTGTGAATGTGAGAGCTATTCTAAATAGATTGTTGAAGAATAGTGCCAGCTATGAACATAAAGAAAAGTATAATTATTCATATTTGCAGGTAGCTTACAGATTAAAAAGTTTTTTTTTTTTTTACATACATTTTATTATTTTATACCACACCACTTTAGGAAGACTTTATTATCCTTATTTGATGGTTAAAGAACATGAATTTCAGGGCAATAGTGTCTTGTACCAAAAACACATGGCTAGTTTGTACACAATGCCATGAATTTTGAGAGGAAGTTTCAGAAATTATATTGAAGAAATTTCTCCCAAAAATTCAATGGGAAGCAAGCAGAATTTGGAGATTTTCACTTTAGCTATTTTACCAAAATATATAATTCCTCAAATTCCATCTTTCAAATCTTTGGGCCAGATTTTTAGATTTAAATAGAATTGAATTTTTAGATTTAAAAAATAATATTGGCCATAACATGTATATTATGCAATATCACATGAAAGGTTACTTACCTTCCTGTCAAAACACCTACAAGTTTACTGCATTTAAAACATGAGTATTTCCTCATTTCCAATTATCTAAGCAAAAGGTTCCAACTAGGATCTTTTTCTTGTATTTCAACTTCTTCATTAATGGCTCAAACTTAAAAAACATGCTCATTTCTTCTCTGATCTTCAAAACAAACAGTTTCTCTTCCTTTCCCATCAGTTAGCTTCATATTCTCACCTCTCCTTCACAATGAAACTTCTTAAAAAGTATCTACTATGCTAGACAGATAGTTGTCTCTCAGTACAGAAATTCTTCTCGTCGTCTTTAACGTTAGATTTGGGCCACCAAAAATAAGACATATTCCTTGCCAATGGGACATAGCAGAAATGGTGAATGCAGTTACTTGACAGTATGTTTTAACTGAAGAGATCTTTCCTTCTCTGGTATCTCCCTCCTTCCTACTTGATGCAATGTGGACAAAATAATTGGAATTCCCACATCTATCTTGTACTGTGACATGACTTTAGCAATAGAAGCAATAAATGGTAAAGCAATGAGATAGAACATTAAATTTCCAATACCTTGGGGTTTCTAATATATTTAAATCCACTATATTCAAATCCTTATCTCATATCATTCTTCAAGCTACTCAAATTTGGCTTGCACACATACCATTTAACTGATACTACTTTCACCAAGGTCCATCCATAATCTATCACTACACTCAATAACACTCTCTGATGTTATCAATCATTATCTCAGTCCAATACTTTCCAACATTTTTTTCACATCATAGTACACATAAGAAATGATATTTGTACTCACAGTGGGGTAACAGACAAAACTGCTTATGGCTGGAAGTAACCAGCCTGAGGAGTGCCTCTGACCACCCCAGGCCCCACATGGCCTTCTGAAAGCATAAAGGATCAATGTCATGATAAAACATGTAACCAATTAATAGCATACTATCATATTTTGGGCATTTCAGTTCTAGACATTTCAGTCTCTTGTTTTTAAAAAAGATTTCTTCCCTTAACATTCTTGAAATGTTTTCCAAAGTACTCTTATAGTCCTCACCAGGGGTTATTTCAACTACTCCTATGATTTTAATTAAAATCCACATGCTTTATCAGCATGTAGAGTCTCAAGTCTATATAACATCTCATTTCTTTTTCTTGAGAACCAGACAGCAGATATTCATCTTCTTTCACAACATCACCTACTTAGGACTGAGTTAAATTTATTATATTTACCCCAACATATTTGTCTTCTTTTTCTAAGCTCAGAGAACATCACCACCATATGCTTAATTCCTCAAACAAAACCCCTCAAAAATCATCTTTTAACTCTTCCCTTTCCCTCTCCTTGATGTCTCATATCCAAGAGGTCAAAAGTAATCTATTCATTCTTTTGGAGCACGTCATCCCTAACTCAGAAAAAAGCAGATTATGACTTATGGTTAAATCAATCATCATGCATTTTTAAAAATGTATGTAAAAACATTTTTCAACTATAAAATATTGATGATATGTACAAAGAACATGTGGTATAGTGGGAACATAAAGAGACACAGAATCAAAAGTATTAAGTTAGAGTACTGACTTGACTGTCTAGTAGGCTAGGAAATTATTTATATTTGAGACCCTATTTTCTCACCTGTAAGCACTCCATTTGTTCACGCATTCAAAGTGCAGTTACTGGGTTCCTATGTGTCAGGAAATGTGTAATATGTTGGGGATACAAAGATGAAAAGATGAGTAAGACATTCCCTTTCTCTCAAGGAAGGAAAGCAAACATGCAAAATAAATTGTTTGAAAGCATGCATCCTCAGTGGAGGCAAAATTGCCCTGAGGGTGCAAAATTTGGTTTGGTTTGGTTTGGTTTGGTTGAGGTAGGCCAAGAAAAAAAAAAAAAAAAAAACTACTCTTTTTATGTGTAAAGCACAGATGTACATACAGTAGTACTTAAATCAGTATATGGAAGATTGGTGGTATCAACTGAATGCCAGTTCTGGGCTTAGCACATTATTCTTCATTATCCCACTTGTCCCTCACAAGAGACTTGTAAGACAGACATTATTATTCCATTTCACAGTGATAAAAAGAGGCTTAGAGAGGTTAAATAATTCAGTGAGTCTACTGGCTGATATTAGAAAATAAGTTCCACAAAGGCAGAGGTCCTATGTGAATAGACCATTATTCTATTCCCAGTGTGGGCCAATAATATCTGTTGCATGGATGAATTACTGTGAGTTAGGAACACTTGGAGAAGTCCAGAAGTTCACGATGTGTTAGATCCCAATCCTGTTTTCATAATTTTTACGTTATTAAAGGTGGCTAGTGCATGGCCTTAGAATGGATTGATGGACCTAGGGATGAATAGATGATTAGAATGGGACAGTGAGAGGAAGAAAGATGAAAAGAGAGAGAGAAAAAGAAGGTGGACAATATCCATTCTTCCTTTCTGTAAGAGTTAGTGTGAGAATTAAATTAACAAATTTATAAATTAAAAAAAAGAAAAACGCACAACACAGAGAATAACTAAATGCAAGGTACCTGATAGAAGTTTCATTAGCAAAAACATAATATGTTCCCTGATGGTTCTCCCATGTATCCAGTTCATGCATTTTTGTGTCTCTCAGAGTCAAACTGTTATCTGTCACACTGCTTACAGGACCAGCCTTGAGTTACAATGTTCATGAAACACAGCTGGAACTTGGATGAAAAATCATTTACTAGAACTTTCCGAAAAAAGAAAGAGTAGCTGAATAATAACTAACAAAAGTACACATAAAGGACTATAGTGCTATAAGAAATACAATCATACTGTCATCACATTAGCAAAGAGCTATTAATATAGTTTTTAAAAGGAAGATCTATTTTTCTTTGAATTTACTCTTCATGTAAGACCGTGTGTGATTATATTAAAATTACTGGTAATAGATGAGTCTGTATCACATTTAAGTAAGTGATAAATAATTATTTCAACTACATATGGAATCCTGACTCCAACACATTTCAACTGTATGTCCTTGAACAAGGTCTTTAAGCTCTAAGCTTCAAATTCTTAGGGTAAAGTGGGACACCTATCCACTCAGGATTATGAAGAGTAATGAGAAAAATACACATGAAGAACCTAGCATAGTTCTTGAAGGTTAACTTCTTTTAAACTCTCTAATTCAATAATTAAAATTTCTCCCTATATACATTGTTTCAAGTTGAGACTTTAATAATAAAGATGAGATGGGACAAATATAGAATGCATTCCATTTTATCCTTAACCTGCAAGATATTTATATTTTCTTAGCTTCTGGTTTACTCAAGTTATATATATAAAACAAAACCTACTTTGTTTATCATTTGGCTTTACTCTAAATTGACTAAATTTCTTTTTTAAATAGAATTCATAGAGTAGTAATCAATATATTTTAAAATTATCCTTGCATTATTTATTTAAGCTATGCTTTTTGGTCTCTATGGCGAACATAGATCAACACAGGAACTTAATAATTATTGATGCAGATCTATATTATATGAAATCAAGTACTATTTGAGCTTCAAATTAAAGCTTTTGAAGACTTTTGTTTCTGGACCACAAGGAACTAAACAAATTTTATGGAAACATTTTGGTTCATTTGTGTGTGGTACATTTAGTTACTTGCCAATGCCTCAAATTCATATTATACCAGTTCCTAGAAAAAGATGTGGTTTGGGTGTGTGTGGGAGTGTGTGTGTGTGTGTGTGTGTGTGTGTGTGTGTGAGAGAGAGAGAGAGAGAGCTCGCGCATGACAGAATGGGATCTAAATATCAGACAAGCTATTAAGAAGCTAATTAGCAGGTTATTGACTAAGTTTCCTTCTCTCTAAAATGGAAGAGTTTTGGAGAAAATTAAAATTAAGATAATTCACATAATAAGTTTAGCAGAGTGCCTAGAGAACTGACAAATACTTAACACTTTTAGCATTTACTTTCACTGTCATCACTATAATTTTCTGTATTAGATATGTGTCAGTAGTTCCTTCAAACTGGCCTGTGAAACAAAAATGTGATTCTTAACTTACTAAATTGGAACCAACTATGCAAAGACTATGGCAAGAATCACAAGTCCATAGCATACAATACTTTTAAAGAGCATACCATATCCCACTGTAGAAAGACCCAAGTGTTTCATTCTATTTTTCACAAGTTCAGCAAGCTCTTGTCTTTCTGACCTCCTGTAGAGGTTCAGTCGCTGCTGGGTTATTTTCTCAGCTGTTTTACCAGAGTGTTTTGGACCTTTTCTGCTCAGTCTTCGGGCCCACTGCATGCTCTTTCTCCGTAGTAAGGGATGGTCTGACTGGTCACTGGAGGTTGAGTTGCGGTGGTTGCTTCGGTGATGACTTTGATCTTTGGAGTCTTTGGTGTCTTCCCACTCTTCTACGCTGATGGATATCTGAGACTTTAAAGGAAATGGATATTGATAATTAGATATTTTAGGAACAGTTGAAAACTGGAGATAGGCTAATAATTTTGCCAATAACTTGGTATCATTATATACCTCGTGAGAGTTTTCACAGAAAAAAAAATTATAATCATTGATTCACTTTGCTGTTACTAAAAATATTATTTGAAAATACACTGAACTTATATATGAAGCGGATAAAATAGCTTTGCATCTCCATATACGGTTTTATGAAAAGATTTAACTTCTCATGCATCCTGCTATAAAATGACTAGCTTGCAGAGTTGTTTGGACCATAAATAAACAAAAAAAAAAAATTTAAATTCAAATAAAGTCAATGTAATGGACTTTTCTAAATCTACAAATGTATTTTATATGAAATGTAAATAAAGATTATGAAAATTGTTTTACTTTTGGAATTAATAATATTTTAAAAGGGTTTTAAATTATTGCTCTTTCTAAAGATGGCATTGGGATGAAACTTTGTTAAATGTGATTTTTTTTTTAAATTCACTATTCTCAGCCAGAAGAAAATAAAAAGCTCTTATTATTTAATTCATACATTAGTTATTCACCATATAAACCTTTTTTTGATTAAAACATTAAAATGTATTTCAGGAACCATTCTCAGTATCCTAAGTGAAAAATGTAAATATTAAATTTCACAAATGCATTCGAGAATCACACAAAAACACTTAAATCAGACTATTCTCCAGAGGAAGGAAAAACAATGAACAAATTCAGAAAGTCTATTTTAATTTACTTCTATACTATTAAATCTGATTTTAAAGTAAGAAGCTTTCCTTTGATTGTAGGCCCTTAAAAAATAAGACCTTCCTGTTTCAAACTGTTGCTTTTCATACCAGAAAGTTAAATGAAATGCAACATAGTTCAAAGCAGGAAGTCTTACTTAACTAAAACCATGCAAATGCAAATGGACAGTTTCCTGAATTATACTGTGCATAACACCAACATTCATGAATCTGCCAACTCTGTTTCCCTTCTGTTTGAAATTCAGCTCTAATATGCATGTTTGTTGGCTTGTAAAGTAATAGAGTTTAAATTACCAATTTAACTAAGGTCAAGAGGTAGATCCAATAAAATCCTTTAAAAGTGAATATAAATTATGGAGTCTCAGTCAATGATTTGCGTACAATTCCTACTGACAAGCTATGAAACTATCTCACACTTAAATTCAATGAAAAATTTAAATATTCTTCCCTACTTCTGTTTAAAAACAGTAAGCAATATTAAAAACAGTTTAACTTTCAAGTCTCCACAATAAGAGAGCATTTTATTAAGTATTTTCAGAAAACTTATTTGAGATATAGAATTTAAACTGCAAGTATTAAAATGTAGACAGCTGCATGGTTTTACAATAATGGGTACCTTTATAAGTCTTAACTTCCTCTAGTCTCACCTACCTGATAATATACTGAAAACCCTCTTCTGTGAAAGTAAAATATATAAACCCTTGGGAATATCTACCATCAGTAAAGAATATCAATCTTTGTTCAGTAGTTTCAGTTTTTATGTACTCTGTAGCAAAAATGAAAACATTCATATTTAGACATTTGTCTTGCAGAGTTTAGTTAATCACAATTTTACATTTATTTGAAGTGATCTTTCTAGTCATTGGTTTCTGTGAGTAATAGTTTGATTTCCTACAAATATGTGGAAATAGTAGTCTTGCCAGTCCCATAATTCAAGTAGAGGATGAAACACTATTTGTCTTTGTGAATGCTTTTTCTTAGTTATGTATATCAGGAATTGTATCAAGTAAGCATCTAAAAGATGAAATGAAGCCTATATGTGTATTAGTTAAGCATTACTGAATACCCTATTCATCATTGTTTTGAACTTCCTTTAGAAAAGAATAACATGATTTATACATATAATCTATAGGATTCAAGAGGTCTTTTTGTCAATTACTCAATAAAATAAGTATCATTTCTTTGTATATTTCACTGTAAGTACAGAAAAAAGTAATTAGAAGGATTTTAGGGTTAATTTTAAGAAATGAACTGACAACACATAGATTGTTCTCTATGTGTTTGGAATTTGTAGGTCTTTCTCTCATCCTTCCATATGACATAATGAAAAGGACACTGAATTTTATGTATAGGATTACAAATTTGAATGATATTTTGAATACTTCCTAGCTTTGTTCCTACAACAAAACTGCTTAATCACTATGTAAAATGAGAATAATAATAATACCCATCTTCTACCTCAAGAAATGCCCTACAAATTCCTATAGTACATTAATATATAAAGAAAAATGCGCCAACTATAAATTTCCACATATAACAATGTTAATATTTCAAGTTAAAATGATTATTGACAATATCAATTTCAATGGAAATAAACATTCGTTATTCTATTCCTGGGAAATAAACATTCGTTATTCTGTTCCTGGGTACGGAATATTGTGTATGCCTGTGTGTTTTTTAAAAAAGGTCCATTTATAAGTATACTTTCTTGCTGTCATTTCATCATCTGATTTGACTCTATTGTGTTTTGAACATGTCACACTATGATCTAGTGGAAATAGTTTGCTGGGAGACACAGAAGTGCCTTAATCATTGGACCTTTTCCAGAATTAGAGTCAGAGTGATACAATGTTTAAAAGCAAGTGTGGTAGCCATAAGAGAGACCTGGGTTTAAATACAGTGTCTCACCACTTAATCAGCTCAGTGCTTGAGGTTACATAAACTAAGTTTATCCCCATTTCCCTATCTGAAAAATAGTAATTATATTTTTACTTTGCCCACAGTGTTTTTTCAGAAGATCTAAGAGATAATACTTGAAAAGAGCAATATTAATATAGTGCCTGTCTCAGCAAATGCTTACTAAATGTTAGTTAATATTATGGCTCATGATCTGGCATGAAGAGACAGTAAAAGAGAGAAAAGAAGAAATAATTATGAGGGATTATATAAAAGTGAGAAATGGGTATGAAAAAGACAGGGAATGACTCATATTTGTGATGCAGTTTTCTCTATCAGTGACCATATTTCACAAGAAATCAAGGTGCTAGAACAAAACCTTGGGGGTAAAGATTCCTTGGTTAAAGTTTCATGAATTTGAAGATGAGAACAATATATAACTGAAAGTGGAGATTTATTGCCCTATCCTGCTTCTATAAATTATTCTTCACCATTTCTATGAATAATGAGAGGAATCTGATTTGATGTTTCTGTACTTTAATTACCAGAAGACTGATATAATTATTAATGTGAAAAATCAAGACTTAATACTAATGCTTATGAGAATGAAAAAAAAAAGATATTTTCATATTGTTATGGTCTGATCTGAATGTTATATTCAAAATATGTTAAAATCTTAAAATTTGTTAAAATCTTAACCCCTAAAGGTGATGGTTTTAGTAGGCCATAGGTGTGGAGTCCTCATGAATGGGGTAAATGACCTTAGAAAAAAGACCCCAGAGAGATCCCTAGCGCCTTCTGCCCTGTGGTTAAACAAATGAGAAATCTGCAGTCAGAAGGGGGTCCTCACCTGACCATGTTGCCACCCTGATCTCCCACTTCCAGTCTCTAGAACTGTGAACAATCAATGTCTGTTGTTTATAAGCTACCCAGCCTATGGTGATTTGTTATAGCAATTTGAATGGATGAAGACATATTTTATATGAAATGCTTTCAGGAGCATATTCATACAGTTCAATGAGGAAATAAAAAAAAATCTAATCAATAATTTTCATATAATTTTAAGGCATTATTATTTTTAAAGTTATATTATTCTCCAAATATTTATCAAACAATATGGTTTTTTAAAAAGGCTAAAAATATTTCTTCAAAAGAATAAGAATTGGCAGCTTTATAAATGAGAAAATGTTTCCTATGCCTAAAATTACTTTTAATTACTTTCATTGTTTTCAGAAAGTCAAGAAGTGTCAGGATCACAATAAATATCATTCTTTTCCACACTCTACACACACACACACACACACACACACACACACTCCAAAATGACCTAATTCAACTTCCTCTCAACTTTTTTATTGAAGTTATTCATGTCATAAGGTTATTGAGCAGTGTGTGGAATAAAGTGGTATTTTAAAATAAATCAATTCACTCAGTAGTTTGAAAGTGAGTGTTTGTAATCTGGATTCATGGCTCCCTTAAGAATAGATTTATAGGCTTTAAAACAGCCTTAAACTGTGCTATTTGATTTATGACTTAAGAAATTCTGAATTGTTGCTAAAGAAAACAGAGGAAAATGAAACCACAAAAGATATGCAAGTTTAATATTTATTTATTTACTTATTTATTATTTCAAGTTTTATATATATTTAATTCTAGTTGGTTAATATATATGGTAAAATTGGTTTCAGGTGTAGAATCTAGTGATTCATCACTTATATATAGTACACAGTGCTCATCACAACTAGTGCCCTGCTCAATACAATACCCATCACCCATTTAGCCCATCCCCCACCAACCTCCCCTCCAACAACCCTCAGTTTGTTCCCTATAGTTAAGAGTCCTTTATGGTTTGCCTTTCTCTCTCTCTTTTCCCCCTTAACTTAACATTTTATAAAAGAACTCCTATCTAATGTTTTCCATTAAAGGAAAGTTAAATTATAAGAATACTTGAGACATCATCTAAATTTAAATCCATATGCACTTTGGCTAGTGACTTTGTGTCCCATGGAAGTTTTTTTGAATTAAAAAAAAAAATTCATACTAAGATGTTTCTGTACTTTCTATAAAGGCTCAGTTTATAAGTTTACTTAGTCTGTGATCTAAGTAGATATAGAAAATAACTAATTACATTGTATTTAGATGTACTGTTTTATTTACTTACTTATTTATTTATTTATTTTGAGAGAGAGAGCACAGGACTGGGACAGGGCTAGAGGGAGAGGGAGAGAGGCAATCACAAGCGGACTCTCCATCCAGGATAGAGCCACATGTAAGGCTGGATAACAGGACCCTAAGATCATGACCTGAGCAGAAATCAAGAGTCCAACACTCAACCAACTGGGTCACCCAGATGTCCCATACTTAGATATATTTTCAACATATTTTCAGAATCATAGATATAATTAGTTAATAAACATATTATAGTCTAAAAAATTCCAAATTTGGAATCAAATAGTAGGTTGTATTTTCAATCCTATCCAACCAATACTTCATGACTTCCTATAAACCAACTGAGCTTCCTGAAAAGTAGTGACAATTTTCAGAATTCTCATGACAAAAATAAACAAAACTTAAGAGAATCTGTAGTAAGACTCCAACATAAATTCTAAAGCCAAATAATTACTCAAGAATTTAGGTTCAAAATAATAGCTTTTACTTTTTAAAGCTAATCACTTGGTGGAATAACAAAAATTATTTCAAAATCTTGACTTTATTTTCCATGTCTAAAAATCAGATATTTCATCTACATAATTCTCTTTGATAGCTTTCTACTTCATCTATTATTCTGTGACTATAAAGTTGTTACTCTAAGTACATAGAACCTCCATTAACTTGCCATTTCAATTCCACAAGTTTGAAAGTCAAATTTAATTTTACGTCCAAGTGAAAAGAAATTCCAAGTTCTCTATTTAGAGATAATGCTAAATAATCCACAAATTTATGCTAGTTTTCTACTACTGTTCATCAGAATACATCTTCCTCTTTTCTCCTTTTTTCTCCTCTCTTTCTCATTCCCTCTTCTCCCACCCCATAAGCAGGACCCAGCTTTCTGTTATTAGCCCTAAAAGAAAATCAGACCTAGTCAATTACTTTTACACTTATGAGTTAAATCTCTTTTTAAATTTTTGTTCTAGATTTACACATTAAGTTGCATATTCACACATCCTTGGCAATCTGGTTTTGTGTATGTGTGAGTGCATGTGTGTATGCACATTTAATTAAATCTTTGCTTTCTTTGGTCTTTGTGGAATTTGAAACATAGCTAATGTATTGTCTTGGTATTATTTCTCACATTATTTTTTTCCCTTGAGCCTTCAAAACTGTCACTCAGAAACAGCTAACATACAGAGATTTCAACTGTCTACTGCCTTTGGACTTTCCTAGAGTTTTAAACACAAAAAACAGTACTTTTTTCTTCCTTCTTTAGGCTCTTGAATACTATTGCTAAATAAATGGTGGCTGTCTTCCCTTAGATTTTAAATAATTAATTTAAATAATTCATCTGTGTTAATAAGAATAAGTTGAGAAGGGAGTGTCATCCTCATTTTTAACTGGTTGTGTTATTATGTTAGAAGTCCTAAAAAAGTGATTCATAAATCTGTAGATGATGGAGAAATGAAATATATGTTACTTATTTTATGTTTCACTACATGTTCAGGTAGTTATGCTCCAAAAGAATTACTTGAGTTCTCGAATTTATATGGACCAATATCTGGGGAACAGGTGTGAGAAAGGATGTTAAGGGTGCAGGATAATGGTGGAAGAAACATAAAGTTGACAGAATTTATTGATATGGACTCATGAAGTAGAGTTTCTTTTTGGAAGTTGAACCTTGGGGAGTTAGAAACGGTTCTAATCGTTCATCTGGTTGGTTGGCTGTAACAGGTACCAAAAGGTGGCCCATAGCAAGCAAGTTGGACATGCAGGACCTAACTTAGTTTAATATAAAGCAAGGGACTGAAGCTTTGAGATTGGAATTTGAGAGTAGATTTGTCACTTAAGACCTATTCATCCACAATAAGAGGGTCTAGAAGGTATTCCTTTTACCACAACTGTAAGCAATAAATTTGTGAGCTGAGCTCCAGTATCCTTGAAGAGTTCAACGATCACTCTTCTCTCTAAGGCCACACCTTAGAGTGGTAATTGCAGTCACTCAGTTGGGAAACCTAAATGAAATGGGAGTAGATCAATCAATCCCAAGGAGGCAGGGGCCAAGTAGAGGCAATCAATTGTCCAAGGCAAGGTGAGTGAACATGGTTGTTATAATGGACAGCAGAGTCAAAGCAGCAATCAGAATATTCCAACTTGCACAGACCTATGGCACTAGCTAATTGGTCATTGTGTTCCTATAGGTAAAACAGATAGGAAAACTACTAAAATTTTACCTAATCTGCATAAGTATAAAACATCTAGATCAAGTGAACAAAACTCTAACCTGAATCATAAAAGTAGAGTAACAACCTTTCAAATAATACCGAGATTTTAGCAAGTTTAAAGAACCAAAACACTTCAGTGAAAGAGAGGCTTATTCCTTTTGTGGAAGGATTCAGTACACTGCCAAAAATCTATACCATTAATCTTTTTTTCCAGCCTTCCCCAAAGGGACATATGACCTTTCACCAGGGTAACTGTACACTGAAGAAAAAGAAATAATCAGAACTTTTAGAGACTAGTAGACACTGGCTTTGAAAAGGGACTAATTCCACGGACACTCAAAACATCACTTTGGTCCACCAGTTAAAGTAGGAGCTTATGGAGGTCATGTGATCAATACTTCAGGTCTGTCTCACAGTGGACTCAGTAGGTCCCAGAACCCAACCTGTGGATATTTTCCCAGTTCCGATCCCAACTGGCTCCCTGACCATACTGACCCATATGTTGGGAAAAGCCACGTAGAAGCCACTAAAACTGCTTCTATCTAAGGAAATATTAAACTAAAACCAACACTGAATTCCTACAGGGATTGCAGAAATTAGTGCCACCATCAAGGACTTGAAATATTTACGTGTAGTGATTTCTACCACATCTCCACTCAATTCACCTATTTGGCCAGCACAGAAGACAGATGGAGCTTGGAGACTGACAGTGGATTATCTTAAATTGAACCAGGTGTTAACTCCATTTGTAGCTGTTGCACCCAATGTGGTTTCATTGCTTGAACAAACTGACACATTCCCTAGTACCTAGTATGCAGCTTTTGATCTGGTAAATGTCTCTTTATCCAAGCGCATCAATAAGGAACACCAGAATCATTTTGTGCTCAGCTGCCAAGGTCAGCAATATATCTTCACTGTCCTACCCTACTGGTATATCAACTCCCCAGCTCTATGCCATAATTTCGTTTGCAGAGAACTTGACAATTTTTCCTTCCTACAAGATATCATGTCAGTCCATTACAGTGATGACATTATGCTGATTGGACCTAGTAAGCAAGAAGTAGTAATGATCCAAAACTTACTGATAAGACATTTGCAGGTCATAGGATGGAAAAGAGATCTGGAAAAAATATAGGGGACTCTTACCTCAGTGAAATTTCGAGGGGTCCATTGGTGTGGGGGATGGCAAGATATCCCTTCCAAGGTAAAGAATAAGTTGTTGCATCTAATCCCTCCTACAACCAGAAAAGAAGCACAACATCTAGTGGGCTTCTTTGGATTTCAGAGGCAACATATTCCTCACTCAGAAGTGTTACTCTGGCCCATTTACTGGGTAACCCAAAACCCTGCCAACTTTTAGCAGAATCCAGACAAAAGAAGGCTCTGTAAGAGGTTCAGGCTGCTATGCTAGCTGCCCTGACACTTGGGTTTTGTGTTCTAGTAAAACCAATGGCGCGTGCAATGTCACTGGCAGATAGGAATACTGTTTGGAGCCTTTGGCAGGCCCTAATACATGAATTGCTGCTCAGGCCCTTAGAATTTTGGAGCAAAGCCCTGCCATCCTCTGTGAATTGTTACCTTCTTTGAGAACAAAGGAGCTCCTTTAGGGCTCTTTTAATATTATCATACTCTGTGATTTAGGTCAATGGAAAACTGCAAGAACACAATCGAGATAAAACTACTAATGGCCCAGACCATTTGTATGAGTTTGGGGCTTTTGTTAAAGTGGCCCTATGCCCTAGGTCTCTGATTTATATGTGTGTTTCATACTAAATTGTGTGTAGAGATATCAGTAAGGATCATGACAGACACTACATTCAAGGAATGAGTCTTACCCTATGACCGTCAGTTGTATGCCTCAACCTGGTATCGATCTCCATCCCATACAACATTCAGGGGAAGAACTGATATTCTGTGTATTATACAGGCCTATTACATGGTTGCTTGTGTGGAGGAAGAGCAGTGGCCACGCTGAGGTCCACACTCCTGAAAACAGCTCACTAAGATGCTACAAAATGCTGCTTCTGCTGCTATGCATCTGTAACAACAGACTCTGATCCCCACAGTTAGAAGGAAAAGTACTCATGTGCCTGTGTGGCATAGCTAAGGGGTTAATTCAAAACTCAGTGAAGACTTGGGTTCTAAATAAATAAGTAAATAAATAAATTCAATGAAGCAACCACTGCCATCTGGGAGACCCATAATTCTAATGAAACTCATCAGAGACTCTCTGGAAGAGGAGACGTATAACCATGAGGAGGGTAGAAAGGTACCCCCAAGGGACTAGCCACCAAAGACAGCGATTACTGGGAATCAAAGGGATGGAAACGCGCACACACACACACACACGCACACACACACACAAACACACACACAATTGGGTATATGGGAGGAAACCATTGAAACAGAAAGTCCAAAATTTGTTCAACTTGAAAATTTTTAGCTTGCTAGAAGAATTTTTAAGACAAAAAGATACGGTGCCTGGGTGGCTCAGTGGGTTAAAGCCTCTGCCTTCAGCTCAGGTCGTGATCCCAGAGTCCTGGGATCGAGCCCCACATTGGGCTCTCTGCTCAGCGGGGAGCCTGCTTCCCCCTCTCTCTCTGCCTACTTGTGATCTCTGTCTGTCATATAAATAAAAAAAATCTTTAAAAACAAAACAAGACAAAAAGGTAAAAGGAAGCTGATTGTCTTTGTGCTTCTGCAACATTTGTTCCAAGTTTTAATATCTCCTGAACTGTACCAACTGGCAAACTTTTAGGGCTCCTTTTTATTTTTTAATTTGGGTGAGGTTCACATTACAGTTATGACTAGAGATTCCAATAACTTAAAGTGCTGTAAATAGGGAGATTGCAATAAAATTAAGGTGATCTCTATACTCTTAGGGGGGTTATCAGATATAAAATAAAAACACATAAGTATATCTCATCTTAACCATCAGAACGATCGCCCTGCCTAAATCCCCCATGGTTATAACACCCATTGTCCTACAGTATCCTCTAGTAGACACTGTACACACTAATCCAATGAATAGTAAGTGAAAATTAAATGAAATAAAATCCTTGCCACTTACAACTGGTTTGTATGTCCAATGTAAATAGTTAATAAGGCCTTCACGGATTGAACAGGGTTTTCAAGGATTAAAACCAATTATAAGAACTATGCAGAGAAGAGATGATAATCACCACTGCTTCCCCATTTTACAGTCCATTTGACCTGTTCTTAAACCTGGAAAGAATGAATGGAACCCCACAGTAGAGTATCCCAACCTTAATGCCATGTTGCCAAGTATTAAGGTGCAATACCACTAGTAGTGAAATTATTGACTCCCATCAGCAATTGATAGGTACTTTACAGTCATAGACTTGACTTACATACTCTATTTCATGCCTATTTTGACAGCGTCTCAAGCAATTTCACCTTTGAAGGAACACAAATACTTCTTTACCTTGCTACACATAGGATACCTTAAACCCCTTGCAAACACACTCAGTCTTTGCAGGCAAGATCTTTACTGCATCCAACTTCCTCCAGGAACAGAAGTATAGTATGACTTTATATTGATGATATCTCTTACAAGAACACAAAAAGGGATGGGCCATTGTTTTACACAAAATGCAAGTTTCCTTCAACTTAGTAAAATTTCTGGACATTATCTGTTCAGTCAAGGGATGTTCCAACACTGATACTGTCAAGAAATAGTTATTGATCTAATAGTCCCAACAATATTAAAACAAATTTACATCTTTTAGTCTTTTGGGTTCTGGAAGCAGCATATTCCTCATTCACAAATTTTTAAAGCCCATTTACACTGCTACTTTCAAACTGGCCCACACAGAATGAGTTACAACAACTAGATTCTCTCCAAATAGCAATGCAGCCATCAATTACATTAGTTTCCCCCTTCTTCCTCCAGATTCCTTTTCTGTAGCTCCTCCTCCAGTATTCCTGGAAACTGTGAACTACTCACAATGACCAAACTGCCCATAGGCTTTCAATGAAAAAAACTGTCCACCTTGGTCATAAGCTATACATTATGGGAACAGGAATTACAAGGCAGGTGTCCTTAAACATCTACATAAAAATTACAAGTAAAATAATACCTAGGTGCCAAAATTAGTGACAGAAGAGGTATAAATAAAATCATAAAAGTTTGAACAGGATTTTTTGAAAGGATTGCTCTGTGTTGAGGATACCTATGACTGAGTTCAGTAAACAGAACTGAGCAGTTGTGTGAAGCACTGTCCAAGGTATGTGGGATACAATAATGGAAAGATAGATGTGTTTTAGAGATAACTCCTTAATTTTAACTTTTATAGCTCACTATCCTCAGTTGGGAAAGTAGAAGAAAAATGAGAAGTTAAGACTGGAAAAATTGACTATAGAAAAATTGACTATCATGGAGGCGAAGAAGTATTTCATGGTTTAGAATGGGCATTGAATATTATCAAATAGTTCTTACTACAGCTTTTTGCCCTCTAATATACATATCATAAATAGTATCTATTGTTATGGAGACACCAAGGAAGAAGAAGAGAAGTAATAAAAGGTCTTGGCTTATTTAGGACCATAGCATTACCCATGATGGGAGCTTTTATTTTTCACACTTATTTATTTACTTTAGAGAGAAAGAGACAGAGAGAGAGAGGGGTGGGGGAGGGACAGAGGGAGAGGGAGGGAGAGACTCTCAAGTAGACTCCCCCTGAGTTTGGAGCCTGACACAGGAATTGAGCTTATGACCCTTAGATTATTGGAGCCAAAATCAAGAGTCAGACACAACCAACTAAGCCACCCAGGCAGCCCTGTGATGGGAGATTTTTTAATTCAGGTTATACATCTTTCAATCATATGTATGTTATAGAGATTACTGGTAATCCTGAGAAATGAATTTTCTAAATAGTAATTTGCAATATTTAAGGGTTAATATTTCTCTAAAGCATACATAACTCTTTTGAGTTGTAATATACAGAAATGTATTTCAAGTATTTAATGAAATTGCCTTAATTATGTCATGTTTCTTTGACAATGCTACTAACCAATGTCACTAACACCATTTTTTTCATTGTTTTTCTTGTGAAGTCAATGTCCACTTTCTTTCATTGTGTAGTAGTGAAATGTTTTTTATGTTCTCTGAAGATAAAACATTTTTTTCTTCTCCTCAAAATAATGCTTAAGTCTTTTTTTAAGGTGGAGTGATAATATCAGCATCAGAATTATTATTGTACATTTTGTAATTACTTTTTTTGTAAGTGTCAAGATACTTTTTTACTAAAATTTACTAAAATTTTACTAAAATTTACTAAAATAGTTAATTTTATCTGTTGTAATCCATACACTGATGTGTGTCTAATAGATCAGAATAAAAGTCTGGCCCAAATTTAGACTGATTTCATCATCATTAATTTGTGGTTTATAAGGAAACTAAAAAGTGGTTTTCCTTAACCAATTCATTCATTTTATGTCTAGGAATAACGACATATAAGAACATATTTGCTTTTACATAAAACACCCTTTTGGGTTGTCTATGTTTAGGTTTTCTTATATATACATACTTATATATGTGTGTATAAAGAATAGTTTATATACCTGAATAGCTTTAAACTGTAAAACAGACTTACAACAAGCAAATAATCAATACAGGAGCACTGAATAACCACAGAGGGTTAACAGGCCCAGAAAGGTATTCCAAAGGTTTATGTTATTAAAATCATACTTTCATTGCCAGTTTTGTTCCTCTTCACAGTTCAGTGGTTTTTTGTTTTGTTTTGTTTTAAATTTTATTTTATTTTTTTTTTTTGGTGTTCCAAGATTCATTGTTTATTCACCTCACCAACCGCTCCATGCAATAGGTGCCCTTCATAATACCCACCACTAGGCTCACCCAACCCACCACTCCCCTCCCCTCCAAAACCCTCAGTTTGTTTCTCAGAGTCCACAGTCTCTCATGGTTTGTCCCCCAGTTTTTCCATCATTTTCCAGAATTATAGGAATACACAGCCTAAGGCAATGTTTTCAACCATGGGTATACATGTATGAGGCAGATCCTACACACTGTAGGGTAAGTCAGGGACAGTATCATTCTATCATCTCCAGTATTTTACAGTCCAGAAAAAAATGACCTAAGCATACGAGTTTATGGAAAACTATTACTGTGATTCTAATAGGCATAGAGCACAATTTCACCATGCTCCATTTTAAACACACACATATCTCACACACACACACACACACACACACACACACACACACCTCTTTTCTGTTGAGAACTACTTCCCTAAAGCATATGCAGTTATGGATAAATGAGCTTGTGGAAAGAAAATTTCTATGCTATATGTAATGTCTTAATTAAAGAACAAACACAATGTAAGACTTGGAAGTATAAATATGCAATTTCATCTTTAAGAACCTATACAAAACAATATTATTGATCTAAGTATACTGTTGCTTGCATATCACCACTCCTTTAAAAAGACCTAGATGACCCAAATCAACTTTATAATTTTCCATTTGGTTCTGATTATTTTGTAGACTTTAGCAGCCATTCAAGGAGCTGTGAATGAAGGCTTAATTCACTTCCCACGGCAATGCAAAGTGAAGGAATGATTTCCACGCAGCTTAAGATGTTAAGTGGACAGAAAGCCATGACTATGCAGTTAAATTAAATCAAACAGATTGGATGCATTTAAACAGCTTCTTGCTAATAAGTATGCCATTGAGATTCTAATTAAGTTAGAGTAAGTAAAAAATGCAAGTAAGAAATGTTTTCCTGGGGATGGAAATGCACAAGATAAGGATCAGAGCCAGAAAATTTTATTTATTTTATTTTATTTAAAGATTGTATTTATTTATTTGACAGGGAAAGAGATCACAAGTAGGTAGAGAGGCAGGCAGAGACAGAGGGGGAAGCAGGATCTCCGCTGAGCAGAAAGCCTGATGAGGGACTCGATCCCAGGACCCTGGGATCATGACCTGAGCTGAGGCAGAGGCTTAATCCACTGAGCCACCCAGGTGCCCCAGAAAATATTTTAAAAGAATTGTAAAATAAGGTAAGAAAAAAGATTCAAGAGTAAAATTTCTGTAAGAAAGTGAAAGAAAATGACAAATGAGCTCAGACTTATGGAGTGTGTGTGTGTGTGTGTGTGTGTGTAAAATAGAGTGTATTTGAGGTTAGTGGATATACCTATGTTTGACCAATGTCACAAGGTATTTATTCAAATTACAAGAATCATACTATTATATTATTTACAAATATAAGTGTATTGAAACAAATGTTTTCTAAGGGAATACCATCCAATCAAAATTGTATAGCACAGAAAATTAATGAAATAGGATCTGTGTTACTCCCTGTAGTTTGCCCCAGAATTGTTTGCCATTAGCTGTCTGTGAACAATTAACACATATTTGCTCCTTTTTATAATCTGTGAAGTGATAGGGGTTCCTGGGTGGCTCAGCCATTAAGCGTCTACCTTCGGCTCAGGTCATGATCCCAGGGTTTTGGGACTGAGCCCTGCATCATGTTCCCTGCTCAGCGGAGCTCAACTCCCCTTGCTTGTGTTCCCTCTCTCACTGTCTCTCTCTGGCAACTAATAAATAAAATCTTAAAAAAAAAAAAAGGATTTGTGAAGTGGTAATTATATGTTCCCTATTTTGTCTTCACTTTGCTATGTGTTGAGAATAGACCATTTTACACACAGGTAGTAAAAGGAAGAGCCAACATTTAAACCTAGATCATCTGGTACCAAGTCCATTGCTCATGTGGTCAGGCAGAATAATTGAATAAATGATTTGTACCAGGAACAGGGACAGAAGGAGCATCAATAAAGAATGGCCAGTATATAGAGTAGTTTAAAATCTAGCAACAAGAAATTTGACTTGATATAGTAGGCATCAAACACCAACTATATGCATCATGCATCATGTGAACAAAGTAAGGAATATGGTCATTAATCTGTCTGTTCTATGTAAAATATTGAAGGGAAGAGAATTTAGATATAGTAAATGCACCAAGATGTACTTAAATTCAAGAAAAGGCGTGAAATTCTGATGTTAGCTTTCTGAGAAATCTTTCTTGTATGTTTACTGATGCATTCCAAGCATCTAGGTGGGTGCATTTGATGGCTAGTGGTTCTCGATAAATATTTATAGTTCTAGTAGATAATAAAATAGAGAGGATCTGGCAGAAAATGAGTATGTTCTTCATTTTTAAAACTTAGAAGGACAGAAAACACAAACTTGCTATCTATCAACATAGAGGTGATAATTGAAACCACAAGACATAGCAAGTGTTCTGAGATCAAGTGTAGAAAAAGACTGAAAGACTACAAAACACAACTTTAGTAAATGCCTGGTTAGTGTTCAAGTGTCATTTCCCATGTTGATTCTCAACCAAAGCATCTGAGGATCTCAAAACAGATGGTGGAAGAGAGATGTAGTTCAGAAATCAGTAGAGGCTGCTACAGTGAGAACTAGTGATTAAAAGAATCTCTGGTGTCAGATAGCGATAAATTCTAAAAACCACGTCTGCGGCTTCCAAAGTTTTTGGTATTGGTCAAGTTAACTTGTCTACATCTCTGCTTATTTCAAAACAAGAATAATATTGTCCGCCATATTGGCTTCTGGTGAGGATTAAATAAAATAATAGAGTGCTGAGCATTGTGCAGGGATCAAGCTAAAGGCTCTGGGTGAGACTGATTGCAATGAAGCTTAGCCTACCTTCAGGTGGTTAACGGAGTACTTTCTGGAAACTAAAGATGAAGTCCAGTCCTAGAAGGGAGACAAAGGCAGATTGCTGCAGCTACTTGGAGTCTTGGGCTCCATAGCCAATCCCAGGGACAATGGGTTAGGGAGAAGCCTTCAGATGAAGATCACATTGGCACCATCTAGAAATGAGCTGTTATAGGCAGAAACTGAACAGTAGAAAGAAGGGGGAAAGTTTAAGAAATAAATCAATAGAAACAGGTAAAATAGGTAAAGAAAGTAACTCATAATATGAAAACTGAGGAAAAGAAAATTTTAAGATGTAGGAGGTAATGAACCCTACTAAAGATTATATGATGTTTAAACAAATAAAAACTAATTTAAAATGCCACGGATTTTGGCTTAAAGATTTCTACTGACTGAAGAATAGGTAAGTATAGCAGTGGAGAAAAAAACTGTTGAAGATACTGATAAGGAATAAAATTGACAGCATATATGAACTTTTCTCAGAGTTAACAAGAGTAAGATAAGAAAAAAAAAAAAAGAATAATGGGGGTCCTGACTGCAAAGCATGCAACTCTTGACCTTGGGGTCATGAGTTCAAGCTACCCAGAGGGTGTAGCAATTACTCAAAAATAAAAAAAAAAAAAAATCTTTAAAAAAGAAAAAGTAGGAGAAAAAGGAAATCTTTTCTTGAGAACTGGGGAAAGGTGTATATTCAAAGGTAAAAGGAGAGAGTTGATGGAGAGGGAAACAAAAAAAACAAAACCAAAAACTAGAACTGGAAAGGATGGAAATTGTTGTAGAAACAATTGGAATTACAAAGATAAATGTCTTCATATCCAAACTACAATTAGAGGTTTTTCTTTTCTTCACAAAAAGGATTGTAAGAAAGGTTCTTATATTGGAAAACTTAAATTTCTCAGTAAATTAGAGGGGAGGCACTTCATTTACATAGGGAACCGAATGAAAGATGTGGAGACCTAAAATAATAACTATAAGAAAGAAATCAATTAGTGGGAAAAAGTTCCAAGAGTCAACTTGCAATTGGCTGCCATGATTCAGAAGTGAGCCACATTTTGCCTTCCTGCATCTGAGATGGTAAGTTAGAGACAAGAGGTGACAGGGACGTGTAACAGCTGAATAAAAGCAAAGAACATTTGAATCAACACATAGAACTGCAACATAGCCAAACTTACATCTAAAAGTTTCACTCCACTTCCCAACGTAAAGCTATAAATTTTTTAATCAAATGAAAATTCTGTTCTTTCTGGAGCATAGAGTGAACCCCAGCAAGTGTTTCTACCACTGTGGACCAGGTCCGGACTTATACCTGAGAATCCCTTTGGGAAAGACAAGGTGAAGTAACTTTGCTTGTGACACATTACTAAAATATTTTATGGAAAAAACGCATGCCAATTCAAGGCACTTGAGGTTGTATTTGTGCAGCTGGTCAAGTCAAATACTGGTATAAATTAAAAATTTAGAAATATATTTTGATCTCATTATAAAACATGTTCTAAAAAAGCAACAATAAAACTCTAAAATAAATTTCTCAAAATCAGTATGTGCCAGGGATATGTTCTGTTTTGATCTAAAATTTTAATTTCCTCAACCTGCAGGCACCCAGGGTAGCTGAAACCCAAGCAGCTTTGTGCCAAACAAGCATTACATTTCCAGTGTGGACCATGATGTGAAGTAGGTCAGAAAGTGCTTCTCTAAAGCATTATTCATGCAGCCCAAAGGGAAACTTCCTTGGTGAATATTTAGTAAATTCTGAAGGATTCAAGATATAATAAAACAAAATAATATATTGAAAAATATAATAGAGGTATAGCTCATAAAACAATAACTAAATAATTTAAGATGTTTAAAATAATTTAATGAACAAAATTTGTATTTATTATATGGATTCAAATCTATGATGTAGGCAACAGCCATTACATCAAAAATGTGGGTATTATGGATATAGAATTTTTCTCCAAAATCCAACAAGCTCAAAAACAGACCTGTACTTTTATTTTTTTCTTTTTCTTTTTTCTTTAAATTTTATTTTTCTTAAATCGAAGTGTACTTTTAGATGGCAACTTTGGCACATAAGCTTTCCACTTAATGGGCTAAATTCTATGATTGCTTTGACATTCAAAATGCAATTTTTAAAACGTTTATATTTGTAATAATTTCATCAATTATATTTATGCCCGGGAGTCTGTGTTAAGTGCTAAGAACATAATGACAATTATTTATCATGGTTTATATGAAGAAAATGGAAAATAAGATTAAAAATACAAATTTCATGATGGGATTGGGAGGGAGACAAACCATAAGTGACTCTTAATCTCACAAAACAAACTGAGGGTTGATGGGGGGAGGGGTGTTGGGGGGGGTGGTGTTATGGACATTGGGGAGGGTATGTGCTATGGTGAGTGCTGTGAAGTGTGTAAACCTGGCGATTCACAGACCTGTACCCCTGGGAATAAAAATATATTATATGTTTATAAAAATAAAATTTAAAAAAATAAAATAAAAAATAAATACATCAAAAAAATACAAATTTCATAAAGATAATATCATGGTTTCAGAAATATAATGTGTGTATACACACACAATATATTGTTAAGAATTTTATTTTTATTGTAACAAATCAATTATTAACCCAGGTCAATGTTATTAAACACTAAACTGACAGCTTCTTCATGACAATAAATTACAATTATTGAAGAATAAATTCAATGCTAAAAAGTGTGCTAGAGGAAGCACAAATCCTATTGTTCCTAGACCCCTTTCTAGGAGGACCAGCTTATATAGGAAGCGTAGGAAAAGATATGTTTCATATCACCTGACTGCCAGCCCTTTTTTAGTTTCAGTTGATTGCATTGAAGGTGGATACCCCACTCAAGGACAGACAGAAAATACACAGCCAGTAAGTGACTAGCAGCAAGTAACAACCAAACATATGATTGGACTAATATACAAACATAATGTGAAGACAAACAGGTAAAATGAACTTGCAATATTATTGGGAACATATAGACATGCTAACTTGAAAATAGAGTATTTATAACACTTCAGCTTAATTAATTTGTTTTATTTTAACATCTGAAGTACTGAATTTAATTGTTAATACTCTTTCCCTTTAAAAGCGTTGAATTTACATATTAAACTATTTGAGGCAAGGGAGACAAAATACTTACTTGTGATGCTATTTCTCGAGACTGACACAAAGGGAGGAAAAAAGAAAGACACAAAATACAGTTTAAACAATGACTAGATACATACAAGAAACAGTCAGCAACAAGGACAAAATACGACAAGTCCCCATTTAACACTTATAATACAATTAGGTGTTTCATTATTTATTACAGGGCTTCTGAATAAAATTAGATAAGGAATAAGTTGTTATTTTAAAAGTCTAGCAGAAAGTTCCTGTCAGATTATTTTTTGTCTGTTTAGTAAAATTGTCTCTAAAGGCTTTGATAGAAAGAAAAAATAGTACTGGTAGGGAAAATAAAACAATTGATAGGAGCTTATAAAGTTCATGAGAGAATATTTGACATAATTATTGGCATTCAATAACCATTATTGGCATTAATATTTGTATTGTGCTAAAATTTGGATTGCATATAAAATTTAATACTCACAAAAATTTAATACTTTTAAATTTAGATATTGTCATAAGACATAAATTTGTTCATAGATATATTCTGAGCTGTAAAGTCTAAAATTTGACCTTCCCAGTCACCATATAATCCTTAAATATTGAGAGGCAATACAAATCACGTTATCTTAGTCTTTAATTCTAAGGACTAATATCCTATTCATTTTTCAATAGGTAGAAATAAAATTTTCAGTTATATTCTTTGGTGTAACATAACTCAAATCTAACAAATTATCTAGCTCTCTGTTTATATAAAAAACACATAATAAACATTTGATTATAGGTTCCTTAAAACTGTTTATCTCGGGATTCTTAACACATGGCCCAAGAGAATAATAACATTGCTTGAGTGAATAATGGCAGAGAATGGGCAGCTAGAATTTCAAAACTATCCTATCTTAATCCTTATTAAAATAATTTTATTAACGTGATTTTGTAAAAAGATAAACTTACTTCAGTAATACATTTAAAAAGACTATGTTCCAGTTTAATAGTAAAGAGTTAATGATTGGTAGATGGGACAATGATTATTTCATTATATCACATGCTTTAAAGTTTTAGGATTTACTATTATGAAAGTAACCAACAATCACAGTAACATATTCCACAAATTTACTGTGTACATTGAAAAGATGTTGGTACTTTAATATGCTTTTAAATGATCTCTAATTTCTAGTAAAATTTTCAGCAGTTATGGAACACTTCAAGAAAATGTAACTTTCAATACACTGGAAAACTGGAGGTAAATACAGTTCCACATTTTCTTGCCAAAAAACCATAGGAACAAATATACTTATTAATTTAGAATTTATCAGATTTTGGAAAGACAGTATTATACCATATACTGTATGGTAGTCAACGTCCCTAGTGGGTCTTGGGTAGCAGCATTTCATAATTAAAAATAATAATATATCTGTGACAAAAAGTAAGAATATTCACTTTAAGTGGAGTAATATTAAAGTTTCAAATATAAAATGAGGTGAAATAAATTAGTGAGCTTTTTGGATTTCAGAATTGTGGATAAAGGACTATGGACAGAAGTATAGTTCCTCTTCGTTATCAAGAGCAGCATGAGTCCTCACACCTCCATCACTTTGAACCAGGAGATTCTGATGTTTATTTTTTTATTTTTTATTTTTTATTCTAATGTTTACAAAGATTTTCTTAAACTGACATATATAGATGGTGGTAGAAGCTCTGGGAAGGTGATATACAACCAGGTAAAAAGGGACAGGACCCAGCTGTACCCTACTATCCAGCTATATCCATGGACCGATTTTTTTTTTTTAATTTATTTATTTGACAGAGACACAGCAAGAGAGGGAATACAAGCAGAGGGAGTGGGAGAGGGAGAAGCAGGCTTCCCGCTGAACAAGAAGCCTGACGTAGGGCTCAATCCCTGGACCCTGGGATCATGACCCAAGCCAAAGACAGCTGCTTAACCACTGAGCCACCCAGGGCCCCTCCATGGACCGATTTTGAGTCACTGTATGCAACTCCACTTTATTCTTTATGTTTGTATGAATTCTCCTTCCACCAATATTCAGGCCACTGAAAAACTGAGATTATATTTCCAGGTCTTTGGTACTTTTTATAATTTCAATTATAAATATTCTTTATCATCATCTGTCCTCTCAAAGGTGTCTGCCCTAAGCATTTAGTGTTTCCCTACTCCCACAGACAAAGCTAAATAACGTTTTTTCTATACGTAGACCGTGAGAAGACGCTGAAGACAGACTAGAAAATGATGTGGCATGAAATCCTGCATCGGTCTTTAAATTGTATTTTTTTTAACTCCATAAAATAAAGGAACAAGGCCTAGTTTTTACCTGTGTTTATTCCTACCATGTTCTGATATGAAATGTAGGCAGTTAATAAAAAAATTATCCACAGAATAGGACAGATTTTAATACTTGAAATGTAATCTGAAAAAAATGATCAATGTCTAATGCAACTACCATATGACTATAAATCTATTAGTTGTTTTTATTAGCTACAAATACATTGTGATGTCAGAAAATGTTACGATTTGTTTTGAAAAATAGAGGCATCTAACATAATCATTTTTATTTCCCTAGGACACATCTACTTTTATCTCTTTCAGCTGGTTATATAAGTCTTTATCTTGGTTTCTCTGTAATAGGCTTAATTTAATTTTATTTTTTTCAGTTTCTGCCTTCATCTCTTCATTTCACACTCTGGAAGAAAAGAAATTAATCTTTTCCACCTGTTCCAGTACCTTTGCCATCTCTCATCATTTCAAAATTGTTCAAGTGTAATTCTGGTTAGATCAAAATTGAGGACATATCATGACTAAGTACAATTTACAGATGATCTATACAGGAAACATGGCTACTCTTCACTTCTTACATAAATGTCTTTGTTGTTGGTGGTGATAATATATTCCTGAAGTTAATAACTGTGTTATTTTTATAATTGCTTAATTATACCTGTACTTAATTCACCCGGAGATCTCTGGCAACTGTCTAATCTTTCCTTAAGACATTGAGATATGCAAGCTACTCTATAGATTTCATCTTCCTCAACAAATCTCTCTGAAACCTTCTAACCCATTCCAGGTTACCCTGATGTCTGAGGGTCTTTTCATTGCCATCGTAGGGATTTCCTTGGCTTCATATTTGTTGCCTGGATTCCATAAAGTGTCTGGTTTCCTCCATACCATGATTCCTTTTTCAGTGTATTCATTCTTTTTGGTAGGAGTAGTTTCCTCAGAAAGCAGGCATGGTAGAGCGTTTTTGGAGGCAATGCTGAAATATGATTTATCTTACTCTTACACAAGTTTGATAGGTTTGGCTGAATGTAGAATTATAGTTTGGAAATATTTCCTCAAGATCTTGAGGGCATTGCTCCATTGTTTTTTGTCTTACAGTGTTGCTGTTGAAAAATCCCAAATATATTTTGCATGTGATCTATCCCTGCCCTCTTCCTCCTGCATCTTCTCCTTTCCTTCAGTATTCTGAAATACTATGATGCTGTGTCTTGATGTGAGTCTGTTTTAATTCATTATAGTGGGCATTTGGTGACCCTTCCCCTTTGGAAATTAACACACTACTATTCTGGGATTATTCTTAAATTATTACACTGATATTTTGATGCATTCCTTCTCCATGGAAGTGTTATCATTCAGACCTTAGACCTCCTGGACTAGTCCTCTAATCTTATCTTTTCTTTACTGTTTCCATGTTTGAATTTCTGCTCTAGCTTCTTGGTGATTTCCTCAAATTTATGATATGAACTTCTTTTTACCTCTGCTATCATATTTTCAATTCCCAAGGTTTTCTTTTTCCTAAATGTTCTTTCAACAATTTAGTTTCCTGGGGCACCTGGGTGTCTCAGCTGGTGGAGCAACCAATTTGATATTGGCTCACGTCATGATCTCAGGGTGGTGAGATCAAGCCCCACATGGGACTCTTCATTGGGCACAGAGCCTGCTTGGGATTCTCTCTCCTTTCCCTCTGCCCCCTCACCTCCTCCCTCTCTCTAAAAAAAAATTAAAAAGATAAAAATTCAGTTTCCTGTTCATCTTTCATCCTTGCGATATCTTATTTTTTCTAATAATTTTAATTATAGTTTTTCAGTATATAACTTTACTAATATATATGACATATAATTTTCAAATATAAAATCCAGAGATATTTAGTAAACTTACCAAGTTGTATAATCATCACCATAAATCAGTTTTAGAATATTTCTAATACCCCAGCAAACCCCATCATGTTCATTAGCTGGTTCCCCATTTCCTCCACCTCCCCCTCACTTAAGGAATCACTAATCTGCTTCCTCTCTGCATACATTTACTTTTTATGACATTTCATAAACATGAAATAATACCATATGTGGTCTTTTGTGTCTGCCTTCTTTCATTAAACTTAATATTTTTGGAGGTTCATCCCAGTAACAGCACATATAAGTAGTTTCTTTCTATGGATAAACAGTATTCCATTGTATGGATATACCACATTTGGCTTATCTGTTTACTAGCTGATGGACATTTAGATTTTTTCCAAATTTTGGCTATTATGAACAATGCTACTAAGAACATTTGTATGCAAATCTTTGGGTGGATATATTTTTATTTCTTTTGGGTAAATATTTTATTTCATGTTCGAAATTGTCTTCTTCCTCAATGATCTGTGCTTTTTACGTGATTTTTCCTTTCTGTTTACTTTCTGCCTTGGTGGTTCATTTCCCAACATAGGGAATTTTTAGTTGTCTTCTCCTACTGAAGAGTAGGGGACTAATAAAATTTATTGAAAGCTCTGGGTGAGATTCTTTTTATTGGGTTTCATGGTGATCACTGGATTACTGAATGTCCCATGTCTACATCTTTAGGTATTTCACTTAGTTTAATCAGATTCCCTAGGGAAGATCTCTAATCTGCTGCTGAAGGGTACAGTATACAGAATATAACTTTCACTTAGTGCTCTGAATTTAGGGTGGTGTGATTGCCCTCAACTGTCCCCTCAATCCACAGAGTATCTATGTACTCTCTCCATAGAAACAAACCTTCAATCTTTGCCTGTGTGGAGTGAGGGACAGTACCACAGCTGTATGAACTATCAGGGGGAATGGGAATCTGACAGCTATTTACGCAAGAATATGTTAGCCACTTCGATTCTAATTATTAGATGGAGTTTCTACCTCCTGAAATTTGTTGTCTTTCTTTAATTAAAGTAAGAGAAAATTAACACTGGGGGCAAAGATAAATCATCTGAATTCTACCGCTTGACTTTTCTTGAACCATCCAATATTTGAGAAAGATGATGGAATATATGAGCCAATCTTTCATCTCATGAGAGACATTAAGGTCTTATTCTTTGTTTTTATATGATCAGGAAAAAAAAGTTTTCCTCTTCATACAAAATCCAATGTCTTTGAGTTTTTATTTAAGTGATGTCCTTTTTTAAAAAAATAAAAGATCAACTTAAATGATACTCACTTTAATGGCACTTTTGTATCTTGTAAAACTATGATTGAAGATAGATACTGTTCTTCACATTATCTAAAACCTTTTAAATAAGAAAGCCTATAATATATGTGTTCTTTTAATAACAAATCTTTCTCAAGATTAACTTTTATCCTTTCATGTATCAGACTATAATTACTATATAATTCAACAGTTCTATTTTTGCCTTACTTACCAGGAAAGTAAAAGTAGAATTCTGGCTCAACTGTAGCACTCGGTTCATTTTAGATGTAAGATAACATTAATTTCTCTGCCTCTATTAATATATTGTGTTGTAAAAAATCTTGATGGTTTTATTTTTATCTTTAATTATTTGGGTTGCCTCAATTTTTACACAATAGGTAGAATACAAAATTTAAGTAAAAATATATGTGTTAAAAAAAGAACTGTAATCAATATAGGAAACAGGAGGTATCATCTTTATTTAACTCAGTTTCCTTTTATATTCCTAAGGATGTGTGTTTTTCATACAAGCTAGAGTTCTAGGGACTTATAAGCATTTTATTGAAGGATATTTTTTGTGATGGGAAGAACTGACCAAAATGTAATGTTAAATGCTCCGTGATGACAATACAAATACTCAATTATCCTTTCCCTACTATAATGTAAATAGTATACAACAAAGCCCCTTAATAATATAATATGATGACATCAATATGAACTTGACCAAGGACAGAATTTACTACATTCGAATTTGCAAAACCTATACATAAAATAAGAGAATAATAATATTCTGGTGAATGGAAACTTTCTTTGTACTTAACAAGCTCAAATAAGTGGTTAATTGCTTAGGTGTGGAAGCACTAGTCTTCTCTTAACCTTTAATCAAAAAATAGTTTTTTAGATACAGCATTTTTAAATTTTAGGCATATCTGGCCAGACTATCCTATGAAGTAACAGAGATGGCAATAAAGTTCCTTTTAGTACACCTGATCTACAGTGAAACTGTTAAAAAACACCCAGAAGAATTGAACAATTTCCTGTAGTCCTCAATATTACTTATTTAAATGACAAATCATAAATTTTTGGAAGCAAACAAAAATCCATTCCTTTGCTCATATGCTCTCCATAAAGCTCTTTTTTTTTTCTATATATGGATTCAGTGATTTTAACACAAACCAGTTTCATGGCTGCATGGATTACTAAACTGCAAATAACAGATCTGAGTCTCTTAGTTGAGTGAATTTTGCATAAGACCAAAAACAGATATGGCTAACCAAAATTTTGAATAACCTTGAGATATTTGAGAAGAAAAATATTTTAAGAATATAAACCATAATTATATTAAATAATTTTATAAATATTGGTAGGATAGTGTATTTATCCAAAATTTTTATTTCATGAAAGAATCTCATTTAAAAAGTGATGTTTTACCAAGGATATAAAAACTATATAGAACCACATAATGTGGCCAGATCAGTGTGGATGTGTTTTTAGTTGTAGGAAGTCATTGGAAATTTTGTTTCATATTAATAGATCCTAGTTTGCTTTTACAAATACTGAGCTTTCCTCTGGGAAGGTCTGGTACTACTCCTGGAGTTTTATCTTGGCTTCAGAGTAGTCTTTAGTCTAGAGTTTGAGAACTGTGAATTTCAGTGCTTACTAACTTTGTTTCACTTCCTTCCAAATGTGTATATGTGAGATGAGGAGTATATGAGAAAGCTGTATGGCTTGCCCTGAAAACTGCTCTTATGAGTCAGAAGGTTGCTTCCTGACAATCTAGACATGCAAAATTCTAGACCTACAAAAGGCATTCAGAGTCCAAAGTCCACAAACTCTAGAACAGTCCCTTAGCCAACAACATTTTGGGGAATTCTGACCTTGCTTACTTCAACAAATAGTTAAATTTTTTGCCTCTGAGAACTGACACTGTGTGTTCAGAGAGCGCTCTTTTTCATTCTCTGACTTTTTTTAGAAATCCATTTCTACGATTAGGAATGGCTATCTTCAATCAGATTCATCATTAAAACTGGAATATTTTGGTATTTCCAAACCTCAGATGTAGTAAGTTTCTGAGACTCAGTCCTGTAGATCCCAATAGGAACATCTCCAGTAGAAGAGCACAGCTTCTGGTAAAGTCTGGCATAAGTTCTGATCCACAGGTCTTCCTCAGTGATTTTCATCTATTAGATACACATCATTAAAAAAAAAAAAAAAAACAACCTCAGGTTATTTTTCACTTTTTAGAGGCTAAAGGTACAAATATTTCAAAATCTCAAAATGACATTTCATAAGTGCTTATGCATGGACTGAACTTATTTATGGCACTCCACATTAGGTTAGCCCTGGGGTTCCACAAACTTGAGAAGACCAACTACTCAATTTGTGGCAGCACGGCATCGTATTAGTTCAACATCAGTAGACAGTAGTCACTGGTAATTGAGAGACATTGGGAAAGAGGTGTAGACTTTTTTGAACGTTGCAATGACTACAGATGCTACTGGAATTAGCGGGCAGGGTCTGCTGATGCTATAGATCTTCAAATGAAAAAGACACTCCATCGCAAAAAGAAATTGTCCATCTGAAGTCCTAATAATGCTCATCTGGAGAAAAGGGTATAACAAAGTGAGCCCAGGGCTCCCAGACAGAGGCATAAGTACTAGTTCCTCTTCGCTGTTCCCAAATCTGTATTGTTGGCAAGTTGCTTCCCTGAATAAATACTTGAATAAACTATATTCATTTAAAAAAAAATAAAGGGGGGGGGTAAACTTAATGGTCACTGTTTTCCTCAGCAGCAAGGCATCCTATGTCAGAAACCATCAGTCTCAAATGCCAGTTGGAAAAAAACACGTGTTCTGAATTTTGTATAGAATTGCTGTTTTCATGAATAATTTAAAATGTTTTCCCTGAAAAATTTTTAAGGAACTAAAAAAACTTGAGGATATTCTCTGAGCACATATTACCCAAAATGCATTATAGATGGATTTCAGAAACATCTATTAGAACAATTCTATTCCAGAGAATATTAACTTACAGAACAAAGAAACCCTGATCCTGGAGTAGTGTCCAATCCCAACAGAAGTCTGGTGATAGAAATCATATAATCCTTTACAAATGACTGCAAAACAAACAACATACATATTTATTATGTGCATGAAATGTACAGAATAGCTCAGTGAGAACATCTTACCATTTCTAAAAGTTTACTTCTCATAACACATCATTAAACCCCCCTAAAAAAGGAAGTAAAAATCTATCCTGTCAGTATCTTAAATACACAAGTACAGGTAAGCTGTCCACGAAGAAATATGGAGAATAAGTATTCATTAGACTATCCTGACATGCTTAAGTTTTATGTACTATTAGACATGATAAAATAGATTTTAATTAATTTTTAATAACAAAAATCTATGAGCTAAAATAGAGAATATTAAAAAAAAACTTGAACTCTAAAATTTGCAAGGAGATATTCCAAAAGTTTTTAGGATTAAGGTCTTTGCTACTAGAATAAATTTCTAATATTTCAGTAAATCTAAATATTAATGAATTAATAATTTAGTATTAAATACCAGTATCAGACTACTTGATGTGTTAGCGTGTAAGGTTTAATTTGATATATTGCTAGAACATTGCTCAACAGAGTATTAAGTTAACAATGTTTTCAATTTCTTAAACTTATTCTTAGTTCTGAGTGAAAAGAAAAACTTTCAACAGATACAAGCACATTTCACCATGACATATAATAATTATTTTATAGATTGTATGAAATGATTGTCTTGAATTTAATCCACAAGTGTTAAAAAATGAAAAATTTGAATATTCATCTAGTTATTTTGCAAAGTAAAGTTTTTTTTTAAGTTATAATACCTTTTAAATAAATTTACTAGGCTAACTTTGTTCATTACCATTCTACCAACAGCTAGCATCAGAAAATTAAACCCTGCCATTTAAACAAGAACAAAGGAACCATATCCATTCCCTTTTCTCAGGCCAAAGAAATGGAAGTTTTGTTTTGAGGTGGGTTAGTGTCCTGGTAGTTATACCATGAACCAACTGGAGGCCAACAAGAGCAGTGGTGACACGCACCCTTCAACTTCACTTGTAATCCAGTGTGTGCTAAAGAAGAGGACTTTTTAAGCACATTCTCAGACACTGAAAACTATTTCCCAAAATGAAAAATTGAAAGTACTCATGGGGGAAAAAAGTCCACTAAAGATTTGGTAAATGGCTATTATAAATTATTTTTGAGCTGGATGTGGTTATACTGCTGATTTGCTTGCTGCATTTGTCACTAATGCATCCCTTGTCTAGAAGTCATTTGTCCTGTAACTTCATTAGGGCAAAGACAAGGGGTACAAGAGAGCCAAAATGACAGGACAGCCCCACCTGCTATTACAAAATCTGTGCACTCAATCTCATGGAATTTGATGACAGAAGGATCTTTCTCAGTTTCACTTAGTAATTATTTAATTGTATTTTATCATTTTATTTTATTTTATTTTCAAGATTTTATTTTTTTATTTATTTGAGAGAGAGAGTATGAGTGGGGTAAGGGACAAAGGAAGAGAGAGAAGCAAGCTTCCAGCTGACCAGGGAACCTCATGTTGGGCTCGATCCCAGGACCCTGAGATGAAGGCAGACACTTAATCAAATGAGCCATACAGGTGCCCCTATTTCATTGTATTTTAGACAATACTTTTTTTCACCCCCTCCACCTCTCCTCAGATTATACTTATTTTTTAATCATTGGCTTTCTAGCTCCATGAAGATGAAAATCGAGAAAATCATTAAAAATATGAAAGTGATCTGTGATTCAAGTGGGAAGGAGAAAAGGGACTATGGACAAGATGTTAATAAAGAAAAACAACCTTCTGGTAAGTTAAAAAAAAAAAAAAAGTACCATAACGTGGATTTATTTGCCACAGGGATAGGGTAGTGAGTAATCGAAATGAGATGTGCATGGTCTAAAGATGAGAGTTCACAGTAACTACTGGATAGTTTTTCTTTCTGAGCCTTTGTGTCTTGTCTACATATTGGGATTGATAATACTGCCTACATCATCAGTTTCTTTGAGGAAGCACATAATATGATGTCTAGGATAGAATTGCATTAATAGTAAGTCACTGTACAATTGTAGACATTAATAATAGTTCTTAAATATATAAACACTTACCCTCGAGAACATGGGTTCAAATCACTAACCAAAAAACTTAGATGGCATTTAGTTTAGAATATATGCATACTTATTATATGAATTTAGGATTTATATATCTGATTTCTAATATTCATTTTTAATCAATAAATGAGTATTCTATCTCATCTGAAAAAAATGAACCATAACATATCTGATGTCAGGCAAAGCCAAACAGGCAATTTGAAAGTTACTGTTCTGCTTCACCCTTTCTGTAGTAGCTTCAGAAAACACCTAACTTCCTGTATGCGTATTTACAACAAAAAACATAAGATAAAAATGAAGAGAAAGGAATAACTACTGCTTTCTACTTCTGTAGAACAATTTCCCTTTTATTTAGTCCATCTATTAGACTTTCTCACGAGATTTGATTTAAACATAAGATTCCAGGGCTAAAAAATCTGAAAACCACTGGTGCATAATGACATGAAGCATTTGACTGCTACTGACAGAAAATCTTCAGTTTCAGCATTGTTCTTCAAACAGTTCCTCCCCTCCAATCCCCTAAGAGATCAGAAGGATGTGTGTGGTAATGGAGTGTGGGCGTGGAAGCCCCCTCTTGGAGTGCCCAGAGAATGTGTCTGGAAAGTTTAGGGTGAATAGGAGTGCTCATTCTCCTTTGTTGTGCTTGTTCCTCCTCTCATCTGGCATAAGCAGATGGTTTGTGACGTTGCTAGAGGCATATTCATGGGCATAATTAGCCCCAAGGCCAGCAGAAAAGCTTTAACCATGTTCAGATGAGTTTATTCAGTCAAGCATTGCAGAAGAGGCTACATAAAATACACAATCCAAAAGAAAATACCATAACAAAATGTTTGAATGCTTTATTTGAGATTAAAGTTATCAAATAACTTAAAGCTCCATGAATATCTGTTTTCTCTTAATAGAAATATTTATAAATTGTCTGATTACTTGAATCCGAGAATATGAGATATTAGTGCTGTTCAGTATCTGGTAGAGTTTAAAAAAAGATTAAAATATATTGGTGCAAAATAATATCTCTATACAGTTCTTAGCTATGATCAAATGACCATCCAAACTAAATGGTTCTTAGTTGTTGCAAAATCTTTTTTATATTTTTTCTAAAGTAGGCGGTCATTAGTGGATATTTAAAATGTCCTTGGTTTGTCAGTTTATTGACATCATTTTGGTGTCTCTTTTTTTTGAAAATGTGCATTATGAAGAAGATTGTCTTTTTTTAAATATATTTTGCTCTTACCTTCTCTTTTTACTCTGGTAATATTCTTAACAAAAATGTAAGCAAAATGTACTCAAATGTCACAAAAACACTGTAGGACACTGATACTAAAGAATGGTTAAAAATTATTTGATAACTCTGAAAAATATTGTTTTCCTTACACAATGTTTCACAGGTACATTTGTCATTGAATACACAAAATAAAACTCTGAAGTACTTCCAGGGCCCGTTATAAGTTAACCACTCCATGAGAAATACTTGATGTATTATTCATTTAATAAAATTGAAATGAAATTAGAATAAACATTTTAGAGAGAAAAAAGAAACACTGCATACCTGATAAAGAAGAGTGTCCAACATACTGATGCTAAACACCCTCCCAGCAGCAAAAGGCAGTCGAAACATAAAGGCCAAATTAGAACCTTTCTCTCGTTCTTTCTGTTCAGAAATTTGAAATAGAAAAATTTGTGAGATTATATTTTATGCTTTCCTGCTTAAGTTTTCCTGATGCATGTGAAGGAGATATTTTCATTATACAGTTGTTAGCTATGAATGGGCATTTCTTTATACATTGTAGTATAATACAGCAATATAGCTGTATTTTTAATATTTCTTTTTAATATTTATAACCAAGTTTTCTTAATCAATGAAAATACCCAATAACTGAGGAAAGTTAATCCTCTCCTGCACTAAACATGTATTTACTCTTTTTAAAAAAGTTTTTATTTAAATTCCAGTTAGTGAACATACAGTGAAATATTAACTTCACGTACAGAGTTTAGTGATTCAACACCTGCATACAAGATCCAGTGCTCTTCACAGCAGGTGCCCTCTTTAATCCCCATCATCTACTTAACCACCCCCCCCACCTCCCCTCTGGTAACCATCAGTTTGTTCTCCATCGTTAGGAGTATTTACTCTTCATAAATATTTCTGCAAAGGACTTGAGGTAATACAACAAAAAGAACAAACACAGTAAAAGCATTTAATAAGATGTAAACAAAAACAAAACAAAACAAAAACCAAAGCCTAAAGCCACGTAATATATCCTAACACCTGGGAGTTTTGCTTTTGAATATTCTCATATGTGAAGGCACAAAACTAGGCAAGTAGGAGCCACCACATCCAGGGGTTTCCAACTTTCTGTCATGTGAGTTTTCATCTCACTAAATGCCTTTTAAAATGTACCAGCAACACCAAATTGCAACTGCAACTATACTCTGTAAATGCCTAGAAAAAGAGACAAAGGAAAGAAACAGCATATGTGCATACCGCAGTGTATGGGAGTTCTTCTGAAAAATTCTGTTGCTATTATCTTCCCTTAATAAATGAAGACATGAGAGCTAATGTTTGTCAAAGATTGTAAGGAGTTTCTTAAGAATCCAAATTAATCCTGCACTTAGCAAACAGTAATCTCAAAATGCTGGTTTTATTTGTTGCCAAGTTTACTTGGAAAGATAGATACAGCAAAGCAAATTAAAAAAAAAAAAATCAGTCTTTGCCCTTTGAGGCAATGGAAGGAAACTCTTGTTTCTCATGTAGCAAATTTCGAGGCTCCTCCAGGGAAGGAAAGCCTCCCATACACAGAGTTTAAAACTGTGTGCCAAAATGTATTACTCAAGGAATGAAAGAGGGCTACTGCTATTGCTTCCCGTGAAGGCACAGGGTGACCTGACCCCCAGGCATCCCCTGGACAAACTAGTTGGGACACAGACTCAGCCCTTCCAAGTAGCAAGAGGAGTTACTCCACCACATCCAACACATTCATGTAGTTGAGAAGACTGTCTAGACTATAAAAATATCCTCACTTGAGACAGTAGGGAGAGGCTAAAGGGTAAAATAAGCATGTGGTGTCCCAATCTTTGTCTGTTTCCATTCTATCATAGTATATTCTCTAATTTGGGAGCCTAGGTGTCAAGAATACTTAGTTTGAAAGCACACGTAGGTCGTTTGTAGATGACTTCTCCGTTCTTCCCCAGCATGGACTTTGTTGAGTCAGATTGGCTGTCTGGTAATAATACTAAAATTCTTTCCCCAGATTCAGGTTCCACATCAGCATGGATAACATTCTCATCTTAGAGAATTCACTGTTCTTAATATCAGTTCTGCAAGTCCTCCTCACTTTCTAAATGTTTAGTAAGCTTCACACCCTCGGAAAACCCTTTCATACCCAGAAATGCTGTTCTGCTTATGTGAATAATTCTGCATTTGTGATTAAATCTATTTTTATTATTAATTTTCCTTACAGGAGAGAAAAAACACCGAAGATTTTACAACGCTATTTTCAAGACCTACTAGTTTTAAAGTTACCCTAAAAAGTAAGAGCTCAAGTAGCTCATTCCAGCCCAATGAGAATACATTCTACAGTTTCTTTACTTCTAGATGATGAAGAAGTTGGATTAATTCCTTAAACTGCACTTTATAAGTGCTATTTTTATATATGGGGAATAAAAAAAGAACTAGAGATGACTAATACTTAGTCTTACCATCCATTCCAATGTGATATTGTGACAAAATCATTTAGCTACCTCTCTGTATCACAAAGGCAACATGCCAGCTAGAAGTTTTATACATTGGCAGTAAAGAGTCCAGATCATAAACTACAGAGGAATTACATTTGGCCTGCAAAGATTTACAGAGGTCTAACAAGTGCCAACACTTAACATAAAAGTCTAAATTTCTGATTCCTTTTAAATTTGGAAAATCTGATATCAGAGGTCATATCAACAACTGGCCAGAACTGAAAGCATCTGCTTTCTATGAGATTCATTCTTTCATACATATGATTCATTTTATTTATCCGTGTCACCTAATTGCATGGTCAGGCTCTTGATTTCCACTTTGGAAGATAAGATACTTGTTGGAAATGAGTCCAGGGATCTGCTGGCTCACATCTTGTTTAAATAGTGACTTATGTCAGAAATAACACAGTAAACGAATAGCACATTTACAATGTGTGTTAAATTAAGAAAAAAAAAATAGAGGGATGCTTTGGCTACAGAATATTCCCATGGTTTTGGGAAAAATGAAGCTGTGTAATCAACAGACACTTTTCCATTAACTGTTATATATCAGGCACTGAGCAAGGTTGGTAGAATGCAGAGGTAATTAACAAAAGATCCCAGTTTGGCAGGTATTCAGTTTTACTTAATAGAAAGGCTTAAAATCAAATATCTACAAAGCCATGTGTTGTGAGCCCATAGAAGTCCAAGTATTAAGGAAACCTAAAGAGGATGGGGAATGGTGAAATGACATCACAGCTGAGCCTTAAAAAAAGGTTTTGCCAAATAGGAAGCAACCTTGCATTCTAGGTGCAGGATCTTATTTTTTTCTTTTCTATAGAATAAGAGATTTAAAACATTTACACTTTTACTTGGTTCGGTTTGGAGAAAAACAAGCCACTACTCTTTTTTGGTGCTTTTATAAAACTATAAAACAAAATATGTGTATTTACTTTTTAAAAATAAAGGTAAGTTCTGTACTATTTAATGATCTTCAGAAGTTGTGACTCATAAAACACAACTATAATTCTAAAAATTATTAAAACAGACTAAATCAACCATAGTTGCCACGATGAAGGAAGGCCTGAAAAGCAAAACAGCTGGTGAAATGCTGGTACCTCACTGAAAAGAGATAAAGAATTAGAACTAACCAAACTGTCTGCAGAAGCAGTTGGCAGTCCAAACTGGGGGAAATTTTGGAATAGAAATAGAAAATAGTTAGAAAACAATACTGAAACATAATAATTAAAGGAGAAAATCCACTGTGTTTGACTAGGTTATCAGTGTAGACGTGACGTTTTGAGTGGTACTTGAAAAAACAGTTTGCTTTACCTTCATTAAGAATACAAGTATCATTCAAGAGACTAGTTTTAAGTAAGGAGGCCTATGAGTTTAAAGGTAATACCTAAATATACCCAAGTCCTTAGAAGATAAACAAAGGGTACATACATTTCTTGTGGAAGTTTTATGACATGAAGGGTCGTTGATGAAAACTATGTCATGATTTTGAAAAACTAACAGCTGTCCAAATGAATGACTCACAGCTGAGTCTAGACTATTTTTTTGGTTTTCAGACTACTTCCAAAGGATTGTTGCATATGTCATGCTCTTAAAAAACTGATTGGGGGGAACACCTGGGTGGCTCAGTCAGTTAAGTATCCAACTCTCGATTTCAGCTCAGGTCATGATCTTGGGGTTGTGAGATGGAGTCCTACACTGGTTCATAGGCAGCCATCTTCTCCCTGTGCCCTCACATGGTGGAGGATTCTCTGGGGTCTCTTTTATAAAAGCACTAATCCCAGTCATGAGGGCTCCACCTTCATGACCTACTCAACTCCCAAGGGCCCCACTTCCTAACATTATCACCTCAGGGCCTAGGTTTCAACATATGAATTTTGGGGAGGGACACAAACCTTCAGCCTATGGCAACTCTGGACATATTGTATGAAATCATAATACTGCACATTCTTAATAGATAAATTTAAATATTAAAATAATTATCCACATAAATAACATTTTATCACTCCTCTAGAGTGTATCAGGTAATGCTTTTCCACATTTAAAAGAAATAGAAACTAATATCAATATTCTCTTCAAATTCTTTCTGGACAGCCATGGTAAAATGGTAAATATTTTCTTAAAAATGGAATAAAAAGTGTCCTAATAAATCAAATCCAGTGTAGGCAGATAGCAACAAACTTCCATTCAGCTATTCTAATACTTTGATTATGAATAAAAAGTAGTCCAACTTGTTTGGACAGAAAAAAGTAAGGTCATGTGTTTTTGTTTGTCCCTATATATCTATACCTCCCATCAAATTATTCCATGTATTTATTCTGTTGGTAACTGCTAGCATTAAACAAGGTATCTGGGTCATAACAGGTGCTCAGTAAATATTTACTAGTTTGAATTTAAATTGAGAATATATAAAATTTGCTACTTGCTTACACAATGAATATATCAAAAAATAAATCTGAGTCTCATTTATTTCTCCCAGATGCAGTCTTCAATGTTTATTATTTTGCTCTATCATTGACTTCAAAGTGATGTGATTTACAGACGTGACTCTTGGCATTCTGACACCAATTCTTTGAAACCAACTGGATATCCTACAATTCAATTCAATCATGACACTACCCAGAGATGACTCCGACCCCACAGGCTAAGGGGGGGTCAATCCCATGAGATGACTCCCATCTCAGACATCACCCACAAGTCCCAGATATCTCCAAGACAACTGTTCAGCCTGGGGGCGTCCCACAACTCCTTTTAGTTTTGATAATTTGCTAGAATGTTCACAGAACTCATGAAAATGCTATACTTAAGGATTATCATTTTATTATAAAGAATAAACATAAATGGCAAATAAAAAGTTACATAGGGCAAGTCCGAAAGGATCCTGAGCACAGGAGCTCCTGTCTCCATGAAGTCAGGGCGCACCACTTTCTTGGTACATCATTATGTTTACCCACCAGGGAACTCTCCAAGTCTTGTTTTTCAGGGTTTTTATCAGTTTCATTATGTAGTCATGACTAATTAAATCTCTGGCCACATGATTAAACTCAACGTCCAGCCCCTCTGCTGTCCATGGAGGTCTGAAAGGTGATGAAGATGTTGAAAGTTTCAATATTCTAATCATGTGGTTACTTTTTCTAGCTCTCATCCTAAAGCTATCTAGAGGATCCACCATGAGTTGCCTCCTTAGCATAAAATCAGGTATGGTTGAAAGATATGAAAAAGACTACTAATAAATTCCAAGAATTTTTGAAGCTTCGTGTCAGGAACCAGGGACAAAGATCAAATATATATATATATATATATATATATATATATATATATATTATATTATATCACCCTTTCACCTCACATTTTCATTATTTTGCTTCTTACATCAGTGTGCAATTACCATATGATAGCTCAAGTGTGATTATGATCATTATTGGGAAATGGTGATAGTTCAAAAGCAATTTTAAAGAATGTAGTCTTAAAGCAAATTGCTATAAGCATGAATAAAAGGCTTTTTTACAAAATGCATCAAAACAAGAGATGAAGTAAGTCTTTATAGGAAAATGAGATGAAAAATTATTTTTCCTATTGCTGTCCTCCTCTTTTCTGTTTGTTATTACCTGTCACATTTTCCATGTTCACTCAGCTCTTATACTGTGTTTCTGATGCCAACTACACTTATTTTGTTAGAGGAAGTGTCAATGACCCAATATGACCAATGATCAAACATGGGAAGTACTTTTGGGAAAACAATGTTGGTAATGGGAATATCCAATACAAAAAGGATAATATAAAACAAAACAACTCAAAACAAAAGTAGACAACAACAAGCAAAAGATCAGATGAAAGGGAAAATGCAAGCTAAAGCTCAGATGTTCAGAAAATATTTTGAAAATTTCATAAATTTGTGGCATATTGCTTGTGACAGAGAATATGGACTGTCTACCAAAATTGATTACCTTATTCTTCATAGGCATACGACTGGACTACATTTCCTAATCCCCTTTGAAGTTAGGTGTGGCCATGTGATTGAGTTCTAGCCAGTGGCATATGAGTGGAAGTCTATGTGTCACTCTCAGACCCGATCCATTAAAAACTTCCATCTGCTTAATACTGGTGTGTATATACTGTTATTTGCTGCCTTTAATTGTACATTTTAAGATAGATAGTAGCTCAAGCAAGAATTAGTTTCAAGTACAGACTAAAACGGGGAACTCAGAGATTTAGAATCCTCTAATATTTAAAAATTGTGCACTTCTGGGGACGCCTGGGTGGCTCAGTGGGTTAAGCCTCTGCCTTCAGCTCAGGTCATGATATCAGGGTCCTGGGATTGAGGCCGCATTGGGCTGTCTGCTCAGCTGGGAGACTGCTTCCCCCTCTCCCTCTGCCCACCTCTCTGCCTACTTGTGATCTCTCTCTCTCTGTCAAATAAAAAAATAAAGTCTTTAAAAATAAATAAATAAAGTCTTTAAAAAAAAAAAAGTTGGCGCTTCTGAATGCCAACAGGAGAGAAAACTGATGCAAGGCACTGAACAGCAAAGTCCAACCCAGCACTATTGTCTCAATAACCTTAAGGGAACCTCCAAAGAGAAAGAGATGCATGGGTTGAGAAGGAAAAGAAATTTTTAAAAAATTATTTTTAAGAAGGAATTTTGGGGAGCATTTGGTCATAAAAATTTAGGGAAGTAAGTATACTAGAAGTTTATCAAGTTTTTGAAAGAAATTAGCAGACTCATCTAAGAAACCTTTAATCTTTAAAAATTTAGGGGGAAAATGCTTTCATAAGCTTAAAAATCTGTAGATTTTTTTCCAAACTTAGATAAGCAATAAGCAAGATAAACATTCACACAGGCGGCAAGAAGTACGTACTCCTAAAGTGACAAGGGTTAAAAATAGCTCAGGAAGAAGCTTGAGGTGAGACAAGGGTCACACAAAACAACAGACAAGGGAATTCCTCAAGAAAGCAAATCTCAAAAAATAATCAAGGAATAATCAAGGAATTTCCTTTTCCCAAGAATAGATGGGGGTCCTCAACAATCATTCATTGTTCACATCATGTCATGGACCAGTGATCCTTCTGTGCTCTCAGTTCTCTCCTTTTCTTCATGGAAGTTACTATCGTGTCTATTCTTCAGCGTGTGGGCTCTTCCAGAGAATTCTTACAGATTATCACTCCCATTACTAGTGGCAACCGGTGTTCTATTAGAATTCAAGGTTTACAAGGAAACCACCTAAATGTAATCATGACACAAGTAAAAGAGCCAGGGTCAATGCAATCTAATCTCCCACACTCATTCTAACAAATTCTAGCACAAACGAAAACCACTTAGTGTCCAAAATGTGTATCAAGCAGCCAAGCTGTTGTTTGTTTCTAATTCAAAACCTTGATTATGTTTCTAAAGGTGAAGGCTTTATCTGTGAAGGTGCAAAGGCATCTAATTATGGATAGAATAAAAGGATATTCATAAATATGTTCAAACAATTAAAAAAATCTACCTATTCTTCAGCCAAAAATAAATTTGGAATATTATTCAATACTAGAAATAAAGATCAATTTCCCAAGCCTAAAAATATCTCCTTGTGTCCAGAATACAAATATAGAAAGACAATTACTATGTTAGCTATATTTATATCAGATAAAAAGCATGGATTGGAAATTAACCATCACTATATCACTGATGGCACATGTGTTAGTTTACTAGGGCCGCCATAACAAAGTACCACAGACTGGGTAGCTCAAACCACAGAAATTTATTGTGTCAGAGTTCAGGAGGCTGGAAATCTGAAATCAAGGTGTCAGCAGCATTGGTTCCTTCTAAGGGCTGTTAAGCAAATGGATTTATTCCAGGCTGCTGTCCTTGGCTGTGGATGGCTCTCCACATTGTCTTCCATTTATTTATGTCTGTTTCTGTATCCAAATTTACCCTTTTTATAAGGATGTCAGTTGTATTGCATTAGGGCCCACCTCAATGGCCTTCTTTAATCCAATTACCTCTATAAAAACCCTATCTTCAACTAAGATCACATTCAGAGGTACTAGAGGCTAGGACTCCCAACACATTTTTCTTTGAGGGGGAGGAACACAATTTAAGCCGTCACAGCACTACAGTCTAGAAGGTTTCTATGTGACAAAACCACTATTTCCATGGATAAAATGGTAATAATTGAGTTGACAAAAAAAAATGTCTATGGCTTTATAACCTCCAAACCAACTGGTTTCAATTCCAATTCCCCAAGACCCACTATTCCTTAATAATGAAGGGATATACTGAATTCCTTTACTCTTTTTGGGAAATATCTAGTATATGTAAGGGTAAATAAAAATCTAAAAAATAAATGAATTTCCTTGATGCCAAAAGGGAAGAAAATTACATATTTCCTCCTCTTTTTCCTAGAGCAGTTCCTTTAGAAAACTTGCAATTGTAAATCCTTTCTCTGTTGCTTTCAGAAGGATGCAAAGCTTTTGAAAACCTGAATAATCTCTAGCCAGTTTTGTACCTCAGTGAAGTCTTTCTTGGAAGTCTTAGAACTATCTTTCTGAAATGTGAACTTAAAGCATCCAGTCTCTCTGTCTCTTTGGGAGGTTAGTCTATGTATCCAGCTGCAAGTTTTAACTGCTTGCTTGTTGCCAAGATACAAGAAGTTTTATTTTTCCTTTATATTATGACAATTAACATGTATGTAAAAATTGTATTTGCTTAGCTATATAAAAGAGTGAGATGCCTTTCTGTTTTTCACAATCTCTTTAGTGGATTTCTTGAGATGTATATCATTCTGGTTTAATGTTTATTCAAGTAAAACTTTCCTACACTTGTAAAAAACATTTCTAGATTGGGAGAAGACTTTATTTTTTATTAATTCCCCAACAAATATTAAAATCTCATATTGTTCTTTTTCCCTAATGCAATAGACACACAATAATATAGACACACACACTCAACACTATTAAAAACATCTTCCACAATTACGATCTTCAAACATCCACTCACTTGGCATAAAATTGAATACATAGAATGGAGTAGTGATTAGTGACATCCACAATAATTTATAATTATGTTTGTAGTACCATTTATTTGAATACTTATTATATGCCAAAACTGGGCTAAGTGTTTTGGATAGATCATGTGGTATAATCTTCGCAATGACCCTATTATTTAACTATTACCACTATTTCTAGAGAAGAATCACAAAGCTATCAATGTGTAAATAATTTAGCCAGGTTCCATTCCCAGACAATAGTAGAGAAATGGACCAATCTGACTCAGGATCCTATACTCTTTATCACTAGGTAATCCTAGTATGACCTAAGGGAGAGCATCAGATACCCTGTCAGCACTGATTTCAGCTGGATTCCTGATAACTGGGTTTGCCTGTGGGTGCTGAGCCAATATAGCCAAGCTTGCCTCCACTCCTAAGTAGTGTGGCATAAGGAAGTTTTCTGTCCTGAACATTAATGTCTTTAAGATTCTCTTACTGCACTGGGGCACCTGGGTGGCTCAGTGGGTTAAAGCCTCTGCCTTCGGCTTGGGTCATGATCCCAGGGTCCTGGGATCAAGCCCCACATGGGGCTTTCTGCTCGGCGGGGAGCCTGCTTCCCCCCTGCCTGCCTCTTCGTCTACTTGTGCTATCAAATAAATAAAATCTTAAAAAAAAAAAAAGATTCTCTTACTGCACTAACTTGAGAGCTATATAATCTTGAAAAAATTATTTCACCTGTTTTACACTCAGTTTCCTCTTCTGAAGGCAGTGCCTAAAAACACCTTAACTATGACTATAAAGGAACAGTGGGAAGGCTCTACTAATATAACAGATGTGACCAGCTCTGACTGAAGATGGAAATCAACAAACGAGACTGCAATAATGTCCTTACTCAGCAATATGTCTCCTAGGAATTCGGACAGTGTTTGGCATAACAGGTAATCAAAATTAAATGAAAAACTGAACTAACCAAACACTAACAAATATAAGGCATCATTATCTGCACCTCTTATGTTTTCATAAACAATAAAGATGGCATAGATTTAACACATTTTCACATGAATAAGATTGAATCTCATTGTTTTCTCTTACATCAAAGTCTTCCGGTGTACTAGTATCAAGTAAATGCTTGATACAAAATCCATTTACAGCCACATTCAGGTTAGACATTAAGAATGGAAACCACACCTCTCTGTCCACATACCATGACTTTACAATCCTACTTTGTCCATTCACATTACCCTGATCCCTTCCCAAACCTAATCAACCCCCCATTCCAAAGACCCTCATTAAATAAGATTTCCTGTACTCAAGAAACTTTGACCTTGCTTCCCGGGTTCTGATGTATTGCTAAAGCTCTCCTGAGGTGACCGTCTCCCTTATCTAAGGAAGCAATAAACTCAGCTTTGTCTCAGATTGTGTTGGTGGCATTAGGGAAGCTAACTTTAACAAAGCCTACAACTTTTCTAAGGCCTTAAGGATTATTTTAAAATAAATTTTAAAATGCCCTCTATAAACACAGGTTTCTTGATATAACGCTCATGATATTAACAATATAATGGGCATTATAAGTGAGTATATGCATTCTTGTTGCATTTAACTCTTTCGTAGATCATGCTTTGAATTTATAATAGATGATGAGAGAATAAGATATTTCCATTCTGTTCACTTGTGATACAAGTGGCTCAAATCCATCAATTCACATTAAAAAATTGTAAATTAAGATTTTAGTTCCAAAATAAGAATACAAAACAGTAATTTTATTTTTACTACCTCATAGCATTTCTATATATAGGAATTTCAGAGTTGCTCTTTCAGGAAAAATAGTTAAATGCAACTTCCTTAATATGAAGTCTTACCTTTTCCAGTTTTGAAAGAGCAAGAGAGTAACAGTCTTTGGCTCTGAATTGCATGAATCTCATGTTGGCCGGGTGGGTAAGTTCTGTGATAATACTGAGACTGGAAAACAACCTACATTAAAAAAAACAAACAAATACACAAAGAACATTTGCATTACGCTAACAATCCAATATGGCATTTTTGTATAACAACATATTTATGAGTAAGTGTTTCCTAGCCTTAGGCATAAGGCATTGCCACAAAAACTGTCCATATAATGCAAGAAACATGGAACACTGTTTTCCAAAGAATATTTTAACCAACACTTTAGCAATGTAAGAAAAATAAATTTAGTAATTTGGCTTTCATTAGACATTTCTCTCTACAATTATCAAGTGGCAGAGAATAGAAACTCATGAAGCTGATTTAAGAAGTTACAAGGTGACTTTGTGGATAATGTTAAAATTAAAATTTATAAATGAATACACTGATTGACAAAGATGTCATGTGATGAGCTTGCTGTTTATGAGTTCTTTGATCTTCTAAGTTCCCTATCCTCATAGTATGCAATTTTAAATGTCAAATCTTGATATAATGACTTTCTGAGAAGAGAAAATATTTTAGCTGAAATAACATTTCATTATAACAAATTGAGGCCAAGGCTCAGTTGATAGTGTTCTTCTAAAAGGATCCTAAAGAAAGCATTAGCTTTCTTCCTGTACACCTCCTTCCCCCCAAAACATACACACACACACCCCTGCACACATACATACATGATAATAACTATCACATCATAACTTCATTATTGTTATTTTTATTTACTGAGGGCAATATTTAACACCTACATTAACAAGTAATTATCAAGCATTTGTGATCGGACAGCTCTGGTCTCTAGGACATAAAAACAAGTATGAAGTGAAATTTTGCCTTTAAATTAGGCTCTACTACCTATAGGAAACTAAAAAAATTATAAATTATAAGGCTGTACATATATTTTGGTACATATTTTTCTAGGGGTGATAAATATGTCTGGCTGAGTCCTCACAGATTATGTAGCATTAAGACACCAGTAAACGGACAGCTCATGAGAAGCATCTAGAATAGTGCTGAGAAAATAGTGTTGAGAAAAGGCCAGAAAAGTAATTTGTGAGAAAAATCTAGCTGCAAACCAATGAAAAGCTATTTCATCTTTTGGGAAATTTTCATTTTCTCTGAGAAATATACATTTATCTTCCATAGATAGTATTATTCTAACTTTGGATACATTTATGATTACTTGGATGATATAATCCCTTTTTAACACATTATATCAAATAGAAATATATATATATGTAGCTATATACTGGAGGTCTGAGTTACAGTGAGTGGTAATATGATTAGGTGACCTGGTCAATGTACTTTAGTGACTTGTAGAATGGAAATTAGATAGAACCAAAAAATATATATATAATGTACCATTTCTGTTCTATATAAATGAACCTATACCACGGTTTAGACTGAGAAAGTGAATGCATTACCTAAGTGTGCCATCTAGTGAAAATCTGTAACTATAACCTATATCTATAACTAAATAAGACTTAAATATTGAAATGTTTTATTGCATTGCCTTTTATACCTACAAAATATTATTCACATTCAATTATAATACATTTATAAATTTGGTTTATATTTGGTTTATATTATATATCTTTTAAATACTCATCTATAATTCTATTTCTGGGTCTTAACATGGCCTAAAACACATTCTGATTATAAGATATCTTAGATATAAAATAACATAAAAAGTCTATCTTCCCTAGGTATGAGGATCACATTAAAGCAATATTATAGTTGAAGAACAATATTGTTTTTTCTATTTAAAACTTTTCTACAATTACTTTATGTTCTGATTGAGTGATGTGAGTATCACTGTGGAGATGTACAAAATCTCTATGGAATAGTTCTCTGCCTGAATTAATTTATTCAAAAAGTATTTTTGACAGACATGCCTTGTTATACTAACCAATACAGAGATGGAAAACACACTATATACTCTATTTCCCAGACCACTGGGAGAACTCTGGGACTAGCTGCAATTATATATTCAAGCAAAACAAACACAAGGACATATAAACCTGGAAAATGTTTACAGTATCTTAATAAAAGTACTCAGCTATTGTTTTACACTATAAATTTCGATCTGTTGGGATGGCTGGGCATGATGTTTCTGAGTAATGGGAGTATACTTTATATATAGGTACACAAACTTAGATATATGAAACACTAGTTTTAGACTACAATTGAGTGTCAACACTAAAAGAAATTTGAATTTTTTTTACAAACGCCTTTTAAATACTTTAGGTCTGAGTCCGAGTTACTAATAAACGAGACCATAATAAATATCAGATATGTCCTATATTTAAATTTATCCATGTAAACTAATGAAAAGAATAAAAAAATATATTTTTTTACTATATAAAGGAATCATTCTCGCATTTATACAAATTCATTACCAATATTTTCAGTTATATCACTTTCCAGGTGTAGAGGAATGTTATTTCTTCAATGAGACTATGACTACTTGTGCCAAGCTGAAGACAATATTCCCTTTTTTATTTTTTAGCTTGCCATTTATGTTCTTAGCATCCTAGGGATGCAAATCTTTTAAATGACCAGCTCTCCCTGCTCTTACTATACCCCCTCCCACCGCAAACCACTTTTCACATTGTAACTAAAACAATATTTTAAAACTCCATCTTTCAGTGGTTTCCTTCCTGTTAACTCCTGTAACGAAGATCAACTTGCTACGAAGCTCTGTAAACCAGGACCTCGAGCCTTTGGCTATGCTGCCCCCATGTGGCATGCTCGCCTTTTCTCTTCGCCGGCTTAGTCTAACTTGCAGGTGAAAGATGAATTTCTCAGGGAGGTGTTCCTTGATCCACTGGACTAGATCATATATTCTTGTAGTCTGGATGTATATAACATTCTTTTTTTTTTTTCGGTAGCTGCCACACTTACCATTCTCCAGTTCAATTTTTAAATGACTTGTTTCATGTTCCCAGCTTAGATTATCAGCAACCCAAAGCCAGGATGCCTTAATCACGACTGATCATTGTCTGCCTTCAGCACCACAGCAGCCATAGACAGCATCCTGCAGAGGCCCCAAACTCACTATTTGCTCAGTATTACCCCGTGGATAAATCAAGCTGTAGGTGTTTGTAGAGGTCCACCTGACCTGTACTGGGCTAATGCAGGAATTTCTCCTTCCAAACACATCACAGATCCATGACTTGAATGAATGTTTCCACTGACAGAGCACTAATAGTAGTTATCTTAGCAGTCTAATCAGCTAAATTTTAGGGGGAAAAGCAAACACAAAAATATCTTCATATTAAAATATCAGCCCAAGGGACTTCTGAACTAAGTCACTCCTAGGCTTTTACAAGGCAGATAAATCGATGCTAAATCAATTAAATGAAGAGACCATTAGACTGAGAGGGTCCTAACACTTTAGCAGCCTGCGTAAGCAAGCCAACACCTCAGCCTATAAATGTCTCAAGGCTAAGACATCAAAACCAAAGGACATCCACACAGTCAGCTAGGCTTCCTCGAATAAAACCACTTAAGCTGTGGCCAAATAATTTCCTTGCTTTGCTTCTGCCTCTTCTCGATGAGTCCCTAACTCCTGTCCTTGGAGAGTTTCTAACTACTTCCTATCTGGCGCTGCCAGATTTGAACCGATTTTTACTCATATAAACTCTTAACAATTGTTAGTATGCCTTAGTTTATCTTTTAACATTAGTAACTATTTACATTCGTAGCCATTCTGTATTAAACTAATGTTTTAACTATCTTGTGTGCTCTCTAGAAAATTCTCTGCTTCTCAACTTCCAGAGAAAGTTTTCTCGCCTTTTCTTTTCCGGATGCACAGACTTAAGGCCTTTGGTTTGAATCAGCCAATTTTTTTTCCTATATAAGATAGGATGAGCCAGTAAGCTGCCTTCACTGCTGCTTTTTTCCCAGCTAAATGAGGATAATGAGAGATGCCATTGACACGCCAAACATTCCCTAAGTAGAGCATTTCGATACTTAGTCTGACATAGCCATTTTTGAAGCAGTTGTTTTTAATTCAAGGCACGTTTTGCACGTTTTGGCATAGTTGTTTAAATTTAGCTAAGATTAACACTTCTTCATAAAAATGTAAAAACAGGCAATATGTTCAAACATACCAGGTACTTCTTCGGTAAAACTTTAGGAAGAGAAATTTAAATTTTAAAGTGAGGACTTGCTGGTCTTTCAATTTGGAAAACTGCACAAACTTCAGGAGTGATACCTGATAGTATTTGAGTCTTAAAACTTTGTATGCCAAGTTCTAGACTCTGAATGTGGAAAATAAAATACTTCCTGAGTGGGTTCTCTGGAAGAAATACACAGGGGCCAACCCAGCAAATCCATAATTGCCACACTGTATAAAGACACACTGGACTGTGTAGTCGTTTTCAATTACAAAAATATGTTTAAGTTATAAATGCAATTCCAGATGAAAAGGCGTCCTTCTCATGCCCCTAGCTCTCCTCTAACTCTTCTTAAACCTCACTCCTACCCCCAACTATACTGCTAATGCATTAATGAGATTCTCCTACTTTTGCCTTTGGTCTTTTGGGACTGAATAACTCTGAAAGGTCCTTGAACAATCTGGAAGGAATAAAGGCTTGCCAAGTGAAGCTGTATGTCCTAGTAAGGCAGGGGTTCAAGTGATCAATCTGCGCTTCTGAATAACAACAAATTTAACCTTACCCCAGACCGGCAAAACAGGCGATACCAGTTATACCAATAATTTGTGAACCAGAGCCTCATTACTTTCATTTCATACTTGAATTCCATCTCGTTCTTGTCTCCTGGGCTCTAATACAAGCACAGATTGAAGATTTTTCTAACATATTCCTTAAGTCATTTTAAAAGCTGAGAAAGCAAAAGTCAAAATGCCCCCGCATCAAAATGGAATGTCAAAATAATCAAGTTGAAATGGCATGTGCCCAAAGAGCTTCACCGTCCTTTACAAATGCTAAAACAAAATGTAGCATCGTCCCATGTAGAGCAACAGCATAAGGTCACCTTAGTTTGCTAAATTCATACAGAGGCCAAGCAGATTAGAATTTGGTTCTCCTTTGAGGAAATTAATGACATTCATGAAGATAGAAGGACTGGGTGAGATATTTTAGAGATACTATTATTGAAATAAATTTCTAGGCCCAAGATGGAGCTTCTCCTGCTGGATTGCTATGTCAGGAAACTAAAACATAGATTCTAACTTTTGTGTGTCTCTGTGATAAAATTAATTTGCATATCAGGACCCACAACTCGGAGGCTGCCTCAGAGGCCCCACCCACATCACAAATCTAAACTTAAGTCCCAAGTACTTATAGTGAATACCTATTAAGGAAACCTAATACACACCAATCTCAATCCTCCAAATCAGCTTTAGCTAGCTCAGCTTATGCTAGAGAACAGGACCTACTAGCCTGACCAGGAAATGCCTGACCTCCTAGCCCGCCATGCCCTATTTATAAGGTGCCCTTCTAACATTCTATAATCTCGCTCTTGCCCTGGATCTCTCCGGAAAAATGTCCCACTGCTTGTGAGGCACTGTACTTGCCCAATCCATAGGCTGTTTTCCCTTGAATAAAGGCTATCAATCTTTTACTTGATACTTACTTTAACAACTAAATTGTTTTAGTTTTGTTATTTGACACCCATAAATGCTCTACTTGACCAGAAACACAATATACCGAGTCAGCCAAGCCCCAGATGCCAAGCCAAACCTGGGCTCTACACTTAGTTCTTTGTTCCTTGTTCCTTACTCATTTTGTTTTTCTTTTTCCTGTTCCTTGTTCTTTATCCTATAAGAGCTTCCTGCCGCCCACCCTCTCTGGACCTTAGGAATGGAGACTGCCCACTTCATGAAGTGTTAAATAAAGTCCATTTGTATCACCTAAATTGCATTCTTTAATCATTTTAACACTATTCACTCTCTTATACTCAACATTCCCTTGAAGATGGAGTATTATGCTTTAATCCTAAATAGCTTGGTACCCAGCCACTGGGATGAGATTTCTGGTTGCCTGTTGCACACTTATGAGGATATCTGGATTCTACCTCTGGAACTGGTCATCTGTCTTTAAGGAATTTTGTGCAAGGTAGTGGGCAGAGAACCTGAAAGAAAACTGGGAGTGGAGGAAGGGAGAATAGGAGAGTTGAGATCGGTATTAGTCCACAGTAGGTAATCAGTAATTATCTGTTTAGGGTTTCAGCACAGGAGTGATTATAATGATTGATCTGGAACTTAATCTGGTAACGAGGGAAGAAAGGCTCTCAGGTGACTAAGGACAGTGAAAAGGTATTTGATCCAGTGGATAGTATGTTCCAGTGGAGACACAGGACTATTAAAAATTGGAGGTATTAGAAGAATTGAAGCAGAAAATAAGCAGTAGTATTCCCAGACCTAAATGAAATTGAGAGGATGGAGGGGAATGTTACTGGTACTTCAAGGGAAAGGCTATAACCAGGAGAACAGGTGGCTAAGGTAAGACATTGAAAGGATCATCTACATGGAATTGTTAAAATCATCAAGAATGATGGTAGAAACAGGGTTTTCAAGAGTCACAGTGAATCAGGAACCCAAATCATCAAGGAATGTGGGAAAGTGACCTTAAAAGTGGTAACTGACTGCATCTATAAAATGAAATGGCCAAATCTGCATGATTTTGGTCATTTGTCTATATAAGCAACATTCCATACATCACGGGGATCTATCGGTGTCTGACTTTTGTACTTTATTATGCAAGACTATCCTAGTTTAGCATGCACTGACCACCAGCTCAAGGACTACTCCATTAAAGAGTTTAACAGATTTTTTTTTTCCTGAAAAATATTGTTACGTACTTAGTGAAATGATGATAATACCACAACATAGGTATCTGCTTTTAGTTATTCTGGTCAGTTGGTTTTAAAAGATTAGAGCCTTTGCACCTTTCAGTAAGATGGGGATTTATTATCTATTTATTATTATCTTGAAATCAAAATAACTCATTCATAAACTATATAATAAAAGTCAAGTCAAATCAATTGAAACTTTACCATAACAAAAAATAAAGCATAATAGAAATAAAGCATTGATAAGCTGAAAATTAAAGTGGTATGTTTCATCAAACAGACTGGGGATCCTCCTCTGTTAAAAATGTAACTAACTTTTGCCATGCTTCCACCAAAAAGTACGATTTCACTTTGTTCACTGGCTATAAATCTCATCCCTCTCTGAATTAATTTTCCACTTGTAATTTCTTTTTTCATTCTCCAGAGGGGGGAAAAAATTACTTACATATATGTCATATTTTAAACATGTGCTATGCAACCTTTAAATGTACTATTTCATTTAGCTCAATAACTAGTTAGCTATATTCTAAATGAACTGCCACATTACAGTAGTTTTAGAGGGTACATTTTCCTCCTTTTGGAACAAAAGTTTTTTATGCAAGTTCAGAGTAAATTTTCCAGATGCTGTGACAGATTCATCACTTACCTAATTTCTGGTCCTTACATTAACACTGCAGGAAGGGTTAATTATTTTCCACATGCCTTTTATAGATATGAGAAACTGAATTTCTATGAGGTTAAGAAATATACTTAAAGTCACATGTATCTGCTGGAACCTCAGGGATTGAAGTGCCAGATGAAGTTTGTTGCTATACTGTTCCAAAGTCTGTGGCTTTTCTACTCTGTCACATGAAAGTGATCATGATAGTGCTAATAATTACAGTCACCAACATTCATAGAGTAACTGAAAACTACCAACCATGTTCTATAGCAGTATATATATATATATATATATATATATTTTAAAGATGTTATTTATTTATTTGACAGAGAGAGATCACAAGTAGACAGAGAGACAGGCAGAGAGAGAGAGAGGGGAAGCAGGCTCCCTGCTGAGCAGAGAGCCCGATGCAAGACTCGATCCCAGGACCGTGAGATCATGACCTGAGCCGAAGGCAGCGGCTTAACTCACTGAGCCACCCAGGTGCCCCTATAGCAGTATATATTTTTAAATCCGAAACAACCTTGTGATTAAGACATTGAGGTTTAGAGATGGGAAGTAATTTGCCTAAGAGCATATAATAAATAGTCAACTTAAGTGGGACTCACATCTAGCTTTCTCTTCTGAATTCTGAACTCAAAAAACAAATTGGAAACTACCCTCACTACAGGCTTTGCTACAAGATGAAGGTGTTAATGTGAAACAAGAGATATGATGGAGTTCAGACTGTTTTATTTACTTCCATAATCTGGTACCTCAGATAGTTCCTTTAGAATTCCACGAAGCTCACAAAGCTAAATTAATGATCTTTTAGATATTTACATTTTAAAATGATTTCAGAAAGAACCATTTCAAGTGACAAAGATGTCTTCATTTACAAGTAATTTTGACTTTGCTTATAGCATGAACTTTTCTCTAGTTTTCTTCCTTTCCCAAAGATAATCATAATGGAAATTCCTATCTGGGTAAATTTATTAATGAAAAACAGGAAAATAGTGAGGATAAGGTTATGACTTGGCTCTTAACATGGGTAAATTACCTTTTCACAGCCTTACAATATTTCATTTAGTAATCCAGATTGTAAATGCATACTTTTGGCCACTGCCAGGCATAAAATCAAAATTAGATCCCACTTCATCTGTGATAAATCTTGACTGCAACTGCACAGGATTTAGAATTTGTTACTGTTAAACTACACCAGAAAACAGATTTGTTATTCTATCTGCTTTGAAAAGAATGATCCTGAGTTAGAAATTAACCATACGGTGCCAGTCCTACATTGGAGACTAAATAAGCATTTGCTTCAGGATCAAATGAATGAACATAACCTCAGTGTAAGTACCTCATGTTCATTCTTTATATACAGAGTCAGAGTCAAATATTTCACCAATATTAGCAGTAAATAGGCCACAGGGCTGAGTTATTGAGATATTTACCTGAAAAGGGTCTGCACATTTACAATTGTTTTGGCGTCGGCCATGTAGTCTTCCTCTGCACTCATGGTACTCTCTTTGTCCACAACCACCATGTTGGCAGCAAAAGTCACTCCACACCTGAGTAAATCATCTAGGCTTTGATAAAAATCAACAGAGAAGAACGGACTTTCAGTAAACCACCATACTACGAACAGGACTTGCTTATCCACTACACTTGTATAGGCTGCCCTTAGAGATGGCTTTCACACAATTTGCCCTGGTAGATACAAGTTGATGGGAATTAAAATATAGTATTCTGCGCTGACATGAAATATTCATATCTTTGAGCTCTCTCTGTTTCATTAGATCCCAACCATTTCAAAGCATTATGTGTTAAGGAATTTTATTTAATAATATTTATCAATTATATAACTAAAACATGAAAAACACCCATTTTGCAATCAAATAGATAAAGCACGTTAGAACTGTGTTTTTATGATTAGCACACTATTTCAAAGGCAGGACATTTATATATTCTTTATAATCCCTATGGTACTTTTGATAAGAGTAGAAGTGAATACTTATATTAATTTAGATGGCTTAGCCCAACAAAGAAGTAGTAAACTGTGCAGTGTTTATTTTTAAATGTGTATTATTTCTTTGTGTAAAGCTATGTGTTAAAGATTGGTTCTGCACAGCCATGAGCACGAAAAATATATAAACATCAGTTGTATTCAAACTTACCATTCAGGAAGCCTAAAGGTTTTGAGCCAGTGATTTAATGACCTGAACTTTTTGATTATGTGAAATGCCTGCTAAACCAGGATACAAATTCCCATGAATTATAATAGTCTTTTCCTCTACCACTGATAAATACTAGCATTCTCCCACTGAATTAAAAGGAAATGTTGCCATTAAAGCTGACCTAAAGAACCACTCTCCCCCTGCCTCTGCTTCATACAAACTAGAGAAATACAACTGAATCAGATAAAGGAGACTGAACTTGAAGGAGTTTAAGAATGTTCTAGGTACGAAGTTGATTGAGGACGGAGAAGAATTGGGCTAAATGATGCCCACATCTTCTGATTTAAAATAGGAAGTGGAGAACTTAAAGAACAGTAGTTCCTTCTAGATTCTTAAATTACAGGTCAGTTGCCTGAGGATCTTTTTCCAAGTGTGTGATTGGTTGAACTAGCCACATCAAGTGAGAAAGTATTACCAAAGTTCTGAGTCCAAGATCTCCAGAAAATAATATTTTGCTTCAATCAGGAACAATTTTCTGTGGCAGAGATTTTATGGCTAAAACTTTGGAAACAGAATTCCAAATAAATTTCCCGTGATTAGAAGGGTCAGGGCCATAATTTCGAATCAATATGATGATCAAGTTTGATAAAAATAAGTTTGACCTTATTTTGATGTTTCTTTTAACTTGTTAAAAGAAATTATGAAATTCATAATTGTTCTTGTATCTATTAAAAAACTTATAAAAAAAAGAAAGAAGTAGATGGAAAATTAATGTAATATGGCCCCTTATGGGTCATAAAAATGATGTCCAAGTCATATACCTTCAACCCACCTTACTATAATTTTGAATCATTTTCTATTTGAGCTCTTAGGGTCTTTTCCCCCAATAAAAAATAATCTCTTCACTATAATTATCTATATTAAAAAAGGGAAAGATAAGGTGATAGAAGATAAGCTTGATTGTTAAAAGATATACAGATAGTTATGATGGGAAAAATGAATATTTCATCAGTAATAAGTCAATGAAGTTGAAACTTGACAAAAAAATTTATTATGCATACCTGTGCTAAATAACTAAGAGCTACCTATACCCCCATGTTTCAGTTAATTTCATACTCAAAATATTGGCTGTTGTAGTTTATGTATAACCTTGACAAGTGATTTTAGTAATTATGATAAATATGAATTTAAATCTATAGAAAATACATAAAATTGGGATGGCATTTCAGAACCATGTAAACATTTTGTTTTTCAGGTTTTAAGTTTAGATTATTTATTTTTATATCCATTTAATATTAATTTTTACTCCTTTTTCCCCTTTTTTAATCCGGCTACCAATTTATTCTTACAACGCTACATCTGTCATGAATTCTCCACACTATCCTATTTGCAAAGCCACTGCCTGAATTTTCATTCAGCATAGTTGCTTTACAGCATTTGGCCACCAGATGGCTGCCTAAGAAAAACGTCAATATTCATGAAAAAGGATAATCTAAATGGCAACACTTCCTTTTAACTGTTTTCTAAGCCTTCCTTTTCAAGGAGAACTATAATGTGAATGTATGAATACATGGGACTGTTTGTGTTTTAATTCATTCAAAGGTGTTTTTAGCTTTTTAATGAAAATTCAAACACTAGGGTAAGAGAACACAGTGACCTCCATATTCCAAACACCCACCCAGATTCAATAATGATTAATTTATAGCCAATCCAGTGTCATCTCTAATCATAGGAAGTTGATCCTCTCGTTTCCTCTTTCCCTCACCATAAACACTTCCATAGAGAAAGAATTCATTTCATAGTTTACATCAGCAAAGACAGATGGGAGGTTTGTTTTTTTTTTTAATGTTAATGAATTTCAGTAGAATACTATCACTCCAAAGTAATATTAGTAGCAATAAAATATAGGTTGATTTCACGTTTTAAATTTAAATAGTAATTTCAATACATTTAACTACATCTTAGTTGATTAGTATTAAGATATCTGATGATGCAAATTATATTAATATAGAATAGAGTTTAAATAAACATTAGTCAGTTTGCTCTTTAATGTATCCACAGCCAATAAACAGTTCCAAAGTTATAAAACTTTGTTTTTTCAATCTACAGGACAAAACGTAAGCATGAAAATTCTTAATTAGTAACTTTAGCATTTTGTTTTGAAGGCTCTGGCTGACTTCTTTTTAAAATGGAAAACTAGCACATTTTATAAGCATAGTAGTTTTATGATCTTTAGTTTTATATTTCTTATAAATCATGTTCATCTGTATAAAAGAATTTATATTTTAATACACATTGCACACATTTGACTTTTTGATTAACAAATTTTTAGAAATCATATACTGATATATGTTACTAAAATAAAGGAAGTTCTTAAGGAAATGCTCCAGTTTATATATCTGGCTTCAAAGGAGCATCTCTAAATTATTGGAAGATTTCCAGAAGTTATGACAATGTCATCAAGCATCACAACAGTGGACCATTAGATTTTCTCTACCCCAAGGCCCATAGTAATAACGTTATTGCTAGAAACAACACAAAACTGAAATAACTTTAGAAACTAAACAAAAGTGACAAAATTCACATGCAGCGAGATTTGTTTTAATTCAACAACAGATTACTGCTTCGGAAGTTTGAATACAAGATTTGTAACACGAGAACATAAGCTCTGCATGCAAAATACACCATATTTGCAATACTGAAATGGCAAATTACACTCATCATGCAACACGGGGCCACAGCACATGACAAACCACAGGACACCACACTAGTTAGTGTGCCAAAGATTTTGTCACCTACTTGTCAATAGAGCCCACCATGTAGTAAACCATTGGAAACCAACAGATTGCATCCAGAAAATGCATATCTGGCCTAAGTAGCAGATGGGTTACAAAATGAAACACAATGTCACAACAGTGGCAGCGCTTCTAGGGAAAGGAAGTAAGTTGACTTAGTTTGCATTTCCAAAACTAAACACTGTTTGACAAGATTAACTTTAAGTGCCTTTTTTCTTAACATTAGTTAGGAAATATTATTTGTACTTGTTATGAATACACAATGCACTCAGAATGATAAAAACTTGTATTTATGCTTTCTAAATCAGAAACATTATGGCATTATTCTACAAAAGTACTGAATTGATATTCTTAATTATAACTAAAAAGTCATATCAATGAGTTTCAAAATTATTCATGCAGAATCAAATGAGAAATTAATGATTTTTTCTTAGATGGCCCAAAGCGTAGAGAACTAAATTAGCATGCTTAACAAGAGCACCTTTCTCTAAGGAAAATACACAATTAAGCACAACCCTTCATATGTCAGGATACCAGTCAATAAATATAGTATATGCACCCATGTACCACATTTATTAAAGAAAATTAAAACGAAAATAATTCACCCTTTAAGTAATTGACTTACTCCATATATAGTTGAGCAGATAGTTACTGAAATCTTCACTTACATGCATATTTGAGGAAAGCATTATAATCGTGGATGCTTCCTTAAAACTCACTTAATCTATTGCATTCATTTTATAAAGTTATTGATTCTTTCATGCATTTATTCACTCAGCATATATGTATCCAAAACTTGTGATATAACAGACACTTCAGTATACTAAGGCATATGAGAATATTGTGTTTCTTTGTACTGTAAGAAATACATTTTTTTGGAACACAGGTATAAGAGCACACAATTACAATACGCATTTTAATCAGAAAAAAATAAACAGTAAGTTGCACTTAGAACGCACAATTAGGGGTCATTTCACAGAGTTTATGTTTAATCTGGATGTTTGCTAGTAAAGGAGAAAGAGAGGGAAATTCTAGGAAAAGGGAAGTGTAGCACCTATAATATCTCAGCTAAATGAAGCCTTTTCTTCCCTGACTTATTTTCTTTCTGCTAATCATCCTCTTAACCCTTTACCACTCTAAAGAAAAAGAATGCACAATACAGTTAAATGAAAAAAGATGATGTGCCAAAGAATACCACCATGGTAATGTTGATCTATCCCTCCCTCCATTATATTTCTTTGTAGTCCTTTTAAAAGGCCCCATATTATTGCATATTATAACTGTACCACAGTTCATTTTAAAAATCCTCAATTAGTCAGCTTGTAAGGTATTTTCACTTTTATGCTACTGAAGTTACAAGTTATTTCCAATATCTTGCTATTACAAATACAGGTATGAACATCTATGAATGACATTTTTCTAGTGTTAGTTTTTTAATCATTTATTGCAAAACATTCATAGAAGGTATATTAGTGAATCATAGAATATAAATAGCCTTAAAGCTCATGATATATATTCTTTTCAACAAATAGTAACAGTCCCAGTAGCGATGTTTTTATAGTGTCTTCTAGTTCTCTGAGCACTGCTCTGCTTCTTAAAAACAGAAGTGTCATCTCACTACTGATTCAAGACCCTCCTTGTCTCCCTTGCCCTACCTCATGATTATAGAAGCTGGTATGAGGATGCCAACTGCCACAGGCCCGAGGCAGTACTGAGGTTTTGCAGTGATCTGAAAAATTATTTTGCCTGTGTCTTTTTTCGGTTGTTATTTTGTTTCATCTCTCTTTACTCCCATATGGTTTTAGTCAGATAAAGTGAATAGCTCCATTACTTATGTGGCAGAGATGGAGCCATAATCCTTTGCTATTAATTGCAGATAAATATACACCCTGGCTGGAATAACTACGCTTTTAATCTGACTCTTCTTTTAAATTCAGATCATTTCAATTTCTTTATGTTATCTTCTGTATTCTAAAGCCTAGTAAAGCAAGAGTAAATAATGCTATTGCATAAGTCAACATAGTGAAGATACTGAAAATCTGTGTAATAAATAGTACTGGGATCACTGAGGACAAAATTAATTCTTTACTTCATGCCAAACCTTCTGTTAGAGTTAAAACTGAAAATACGGCCTTTGTAATTTGTTGCTTTGTCCAGTATGAATAACTAAAGTTACTTAGACATCAAAATTATTGCCTTGTCTTAGGAAACTCATGAATTTTACCCACGCATAATTCTGCCACAAATGTTTATTTACAATGTGCAAGCAATCTTCCACATCCTTGGAAATTACTTCAGGATTTTCATTGTGGGAATGTGGTTCATCCTTAGGTGGATTCGGCTGTGTTACAAGGTAAACCAAGCCCTTGAAACCTAGTAAATATATCATCTTGATGAAGCACATTTACTGTGGGGAGTCTAATGTGCCATACTCAGTATAGCAAATAGATTTATATCCTACTTCTATCAATAAGGATAGTTTAATAACAAACTTGAAATATTAAGAATATAGGAATTGTACATTTACGTGTGTTATGTTAACTCACTTAAATAAATTAGCAACAGTGATCATGCCACTAAACTGCTTAGTAGCTAATGAGTAACATAAATGATATCATGGGCTCTTAATAGACTAATCTTCCCAATTATTGAAAGTTAATTGGAAAGCAAAACCTTTACATTGAAAACCACTAAGCAAAACCATAAAACATTAGAATAAAATGTATGCATTTTTTTAATGCTAAATAGAGAAGACCTATCTATGTTAGAAATTACATTATGGAAAAGTAGTAAAAATAATTGCATATTTAACTACAAAGCTCATCACAAAAATTTTAACATATAAGAAACAAACATTTAAAAATGTATTACTTATACAAAATTTACATATTTACTTAATATGTAAAAAAGTATTTCAAATCAATAAAAGATAGACTTAACAGGGAAATAGATCTAGCACAAAATAAGAATGCATAGACCCAAACCAAACATGCTTAATCTAACTAGTAATAAAATAAATAAAAATTTAACAAGCACAAAAATTTATGTTAGTAAACAGAAAAAAACTGAGCACATCATTAATCATCATCCTAACTGTAACTAAGATGACTGCTTATGAGTCTAAAACATCATATTCTTACAATAACTTTCATTATAAAAATTACCACTATATTCAAATGTTAATTAGCTAGTGTTTGTTAGGAAGTGAAAAGTTATGTGGATTTGCATGGGTTTGCAAAATTGAAGATCATTACTTCCCATTTAACTAATTACTATAATGGACTTAATTTCTGATTTTTAAAGTGAAGAAATGAATGTAGTGAGGTTTTTGTTTTGTTTTGTTTTTTTAAATAAACATATAATGTATTTTTATCCCCAGGGGTACAGGTCTGTGAATTGCCAGGTTTATACATTTCACAGCACTCATCATAGCACATACCCTCCCCAATGTCCATATCCCCACCACCCTCTCCCACCCTACCCTCCCCCCAGCAACCCTCAGTCTGTTTTTTGAGATTGAGTCTTTTATGGTTTCCCTCCCTCCCGATCCCATCTTCTTTCATTTTTTCTTTTCCTATCCCCCAAACCCACCGTAGTGAGGGGTTTTTTTTTTTTTTGGTTAACATTTCATTATTCTATACTTAAGTAGTTTATTTCTTTCTTAAAAATATATAAGGAATTTCATTTCAACTGCTTAAAATAAATCTCCTTTTTTTGTTAACTGATTTTCACCCAAGTCCACTCATCAGTTTGAAGAATGACAATGTCACTGTCTTGATTGGTGGCAGGTGGGAAACTAACATTTCCTGGTTGCCTTTTCTAAGGGAGATATTGCACTAGTGCTTCATATAGAGTCCATCTTATAGAGTCTCAGTATTACTTGTTAAATAAATGTACTACTCATTTTACACATGAGAAAATTGAGGCTTAGAGAAATTTGAGAACATGCAAAAAGGCTTTTTACCAAGAAGGTACTTAAGTAAGCTTAGACCTTATCTCAGATCTGTATGAGTTCAAAGTTTGAAAAGTCTTTCATACAGGACTCTGATAGGTCAAACAATTTATCATTGCTTTTCAAATAAGCTGAAGTTTACTTGACACTATATATGAAAAGACGATTGATGTAATAAAAGAACTGCGTAAATAAAGTGTAAAAAATAGGAGCATAAGCCTGGATCTTGCTCTTCAACCTTATGTAGCTTTGGGTAATATATCCCAAAGCTTTTGACTTTTGTTTCCATATTTTATGTGAAATGATATTATCAGATGACTAGGTGACCTTTAAGGGTAGGGGGGTAATCAAAATACTTAAAATCAGTATAGCACAGCACCAGACCAAACTAAAGAGATGTCCATCCAACCAGAACTGAGAGCACCTCTTATGAGCCAGTACCAAGTGCAAGATGTTTTCCATTGTGCCTGGGATCCACTTAGTTACCAGATGAGATCTAAAAGCCTTTCTCTTTGGAAACATTATGAACACTTATTCTGACATATTACATTTGTGAATATTATCAATTTAATTTGCATTTTAAAATTCCTACTTATGACATCTGTTATTTATTTATTATATTGAATTAACTGGTCTTTCAACTAAATTTCCTAAATGTATTGAGTGTTATTTTCAGCAATGCTCATGTAAATTTAAAACAAAGTCAAAACCCACTAAACTAATAATTGTAGAAGTGTGTACAATCTTTAGTGTATAAATTCTTGTAACATGGAAATATTCTGAAGAAGAAAACAACACATTTCTTTGTATCATTGTAGGATACATTGCAAAATACTAGTCATGGCAGAGCAAGAGGAATCTCAAAATGATCGCGTAAAACTTCCTGGAACATTATTTATTAGTGTTTAGTTTTTGTTTCCTCATTCTTAACCAAAAGAGCAGAGGGCAACAAATAAAAATAGTAGATACCACTTTCAGGAAGTCGTCAGGAAGCTAATAAACTTTACAACATGTACTTTCATCCTAACCCTTTGGAAGAAAAGTGAAATCCCATAAAAATCACCTAACAAACATCATGGAACTAGTTAGAATCCAAAATATAAGTCATTAGGAAGCAAGAAAATTTGTAATGCAAAATAATCTGAAGTTAAAATATATTGTTACTAAAAAGAATTGACAATATATTTTTTTACATAGATCAAAAACCTGTAAGTTAAGCAAGATCATATAGTTGAAAGAATAATGCACTATGAATTATATAGAAGGTTCTAATCCTAGAATTGACCTTGGAAATATTCATTTAATTTCTTTGGTCTGTTTTTCCTTGTCTATAAAATAAAGTACTGTAACAAAGCGACATAAGTGGGTTTATTTAAATGTTATCACTGTAACTTGAAAACTTTGAGATCTTAATCTGCTTAGTACATCTTTCAGGTTAAATCATCACCATATGATGTGGATATATTTATAAGGGGAATAAGATGTAAAATAAAGGCAAAGTGTCTAGTATGATGACTGACATAGTAAATGTGCAACGATTATTACTATTATGAACAGAGGGTAGAAGTAAAGAAGATTAATTTTATTAAATGATCTATATGGTGTTATTCCAACAAAACACTCTCTGATAAAAGATACATAGCTGCATCTAGATTTATACAGAAAAACTGACCAATTTGCCAGTAATTAAGAGAAACAGGATTTTTGGGTTTTTCTATGATTAACCAGATTCAGGAATTAAGACTATAAAAACATCTACTTGCTTTGATAATGTTAACTTACAAATCAATCAATCAACCAATCCATCAGTAATTATGCATTTTGGCAACCTATTTATTGAGAACCAAAGAGAAAGGGACTGATTTAGTTATAGCCATTCAAAAATCTCCAAAAGATACACACGTTAAGAAATTCTAGCCCCTGCCACCTGCTCAGTGGGATAATGAGGTGGACAAAGGGGAATTAGTGATGCTGAGATGGGATTACTTAATAAGACTAGATATTTAAAAAAGAGAAGAGCCTATCTCCATTCCATGGAGTGAACACCACTCCAAAATTTGGAGATTGGATTATTTTGGGAGGTGCAATATTGTGATCTATAAGACATCTATATTTGGGCATTCATATCATCCACGGTTCTTGGATCACAGCTCCCAAAATGCTTGAAATTTTCTGAGGATAAGAGCAATGGGAGCATCATTTGTTAAAATATTTGTTCTCTTGTCCTCCGTTCCTGATATCACTTTGGAGCCATAAAAGTGAAATGAGTGTCTTGTTATTCACTACAAGCCCCTTTCCACCATAACTGGGTTGATATTAATGAGGTGACTTTTGGAAAGCACCCCTGGCTTGTTGCCAGGGGAACCAATCATGAACAGAGAGTTGGAACTCTTAGTCCCATCCCCTGATTTCTGAGGAGTAGAGAGAGGTTGGAGTTTGAGTTTGACCACCAATGGCCAATGATTTAACCAATTATGTCTATATAATGACCCGTCCATAAATACCCAAAGGAAGGAATTTAAGGAGCTTCTAGGTTGATGAATGTGTGGAGATTTGGCAAGAGTGTTGCCCTAAGATAGAGCATGAAAATTCCATTCCCTTTCCCCATACTTTGCCCTATGAATCTCCTCCTTCTGGTTCTTGAGTTACATCCTTTTAAATAAACCAGAAATCTGGTAAGTAAAATGTTCCTTTGAGTTCTGTGACCTGTTCTAGTGAATTAATGGGACTTGAGTGGGGAACACTGATTCCTAGTCTGTCAGTCAGAAATGTAGCTAAACAGGGACGCCTGGGTGGCTCAGTGGGTTAAAGCCACTGCCTTCGGCTCAGGTCATGATCCCAGAGTCCTGGGATTGAGCCCCGCATCAGGCTCTCTGCTCAGCAGGGAGCCTGCTTCCCCCTCTCTCTCTGCCTGCCTCTCTTCCTACTTGTGATCTTTCTCTCTGTCAAATAAATAAATAAAATCTTAAAAGAAAAGAAAAGAAAAGAAAAGAAAAGAAAAGAAAAGAAAAGAAAAGAAAAGTAATGTAGCTAAACAACCTGGACTTGTGAGTAGCATCTGAAGTCAAGAATGGGGCCACTGGAACATCCAATCTATAGCTGGTCAGTCAGAAACAGAGGTGATAAAAGCTAAAGCTTGTGACTGGTTCTGAAGGGAAGTGGGCAATCTTGTAGGACAGCCCTTAGCCTGTGGAACCCTTAACCTAGACAGTAGTATTGTCAGAATCAACTTAAGCCGTAGGACTCCCAGTTGGTGTCTCAAGTGTTGCTTGTTGAGAATGTGGGAAACCACCCACCAACACATACACACATTGAAACTGGGTCCAGGAACCCAACTAGATTCACACATTAGAACAAGAAATCTTACCTTGAAACAATGTAAAACAGGGGAAAGGTCAGCTTTTACCCTTTGCTTTACCACAGTGATGCTATAAGCACGGTTCTACTTTTTCAAGCCTCTTCCTAACTTCCTTTCTGTATTCTGGTGCCTCAGAGGATCCACTCTGATCCAGTACATACAAGATGGGGATGCTCTAAGGCAATGAACTTGTAAATGCCCCTGCCTTAAATTCTACATTAAGGAAACAGACACACCATAAGGAAAAAGAGCCCAAACCTGACACGTTAGAATTCACCACACAGGGTGAACTGAGCACTCCTTGTGTGCCATTTTAGCCAGTCCCTTTGAGCTTCCTGCCAGAATGGTTCTACTACTAGGGATACTTTCAAAGGCCTTGGAGGTGTTTCACAACCACTCCATTGTCAGAGCCATCCAGCAATCCAACTTTCATCCTCCTAAGATTTGTTTAATTAGCTTTTATTTTTTCTGACAATGCATCCAAGTTTCTGACTTTTCCTTGGACACTAAAATGGTATCAGGAAAGTCACTGAGTCATCATATCTGAAAATGCTTCAGCTGAAACCTCTAGAATGTTCTCAGGTTTTAGAGTTATCATTGTGATAACGATGCTAAGAAAGATGCATCAATGAGTGTCTTCATATATTCTTGGTATATATCAAGTGTCTTGGTATATTCAGTATAAATGATGATATGAAGTTATAGTGGGAAGATATTTTTGTTTTCAAGAACTTCTTTTGATAAATTTTAAAGGCAGAGATGAGGCAACAGATTTTGGCCTCATTTAGCTTATCCTGAAATTTTGCATCACTTTGGAATTTAAAAGGAGAGTTGGAGGATCCCAAAATATGGTATTGATCTAAGGACCATCTGCTACCAATTTTGAGTCACAGAGAGGAATATCATAATTTTAGGATACAATGAGTTTGACCACTGCATTCATGACCTATATTTATATTTGCATGAGGAATTTTAAATGCTTAAGTAGTCTTATTTCACAAGAGTATATCAATCCAACATTTTCAAAATAAATGAGCATGGTAAAGCATTAATTATTCATATTTTGTTATAGAATATATGTTTTAACAGTGGAAGAATCACAATAAGTTATGATGATATATCACAGTATAACATAAGAATGGATCATTAATATGCTTGGCTGATAATTAACGGTTCTTTAGAAAGACCAAAAAATTGTCCAGTTTTGGCAGAAATTTTCCAGGCTAGTTGATTAATTTAAGGAAAATAACTGTAATTATTTCAATGGCATGTTTCCCATTGGTATTGAGTGATGACCACTTGCAAAATAGTTTTAAATAAAAAGCTCAGAGTGTTCCAGTGATGTTTTAAGTAGTATTTGTGAAACAACCATATTCAATGATTGTTTTGTACCATAGCACAAAATGTATCTCCCAATGAATCATGTGCCATAATGTATCTGATTTAAAATATTCCAAGCAAATTAGAATAAATTATTTTTGATTTAATATTAAAATTTTTTTGTCTTGTGTGGGTATTTTAAAATATACTTACGGATTGTCCAATAGCAGTACTATGGGATTAAGTTCTTTCTTTGGTCTATAATATGCCCTGAGAGGAACAATAAAATTATACAATCCATTTCCAGCTGTTTCAGCTGCAACTATAATTAGCTTATTTTTGAATCCATAGGCTTTTGCGTCCTCATAGTAGTTATGCTGGCAACTCTAGAGAAGAAAAATTATACAAAGAAATGCTATTTTTACACTCCACTAAAATTTGCTGAAAAATTTTAGGATATATGGAAGAGTAAAATTAATCTAACCTAGTAAATCCTTTATTTTATAACAAATTTGAAAATAGTTACATTTTTCCATGCCCCATTCTCCAGCCTATTTCAGGAAGTGAAGGTATGCATAGACAAGACAAATGAATTGCAAGTGTGTAGCTTAATATGGGGGAAGACAAAGTCAGAAATATGTGTGTGCACATGTTCTACTGTAAACTAAAACATATTGCTCGATGACATCTGGGTATCTATATTTAAAAATTACCATAATGTGTATGTATATCAAAAAATCGTGTTATATATTTTAAATATACACAATTTTTGTCAGTCATACTTCAAGAAAGCTAGAAAAAAACTACCTCTGACTTTGATTTCCAGAAAGATAATAATATTATCATCAAATGACCTTGGAACTTTCCAAGTACTGAACATCTAAAGGGATGGATACCAAGAAAGATTTTCTTTGTTGTTAAAAAACAAAAAAAGAAAACCCTTAATTGTCTAAACATATACCTGAGCTGGCAAGATAATAATAGAAATACACAAAAGTAAAATACCAATACTAATACTAACAACAAAACAGTAACAATACATTATCAAAACTCATTGTTATTCTGAGGTTATTTTACTATTTTCTAGAGACCTAGTATTCACTGGACTTAGCATTATTAAACCAAGAATCTTTTAAACTAAATTATCTGCATGGAGAACTGCTTTCATGTTCTGCCCTTTTATCTTTCTATGTCTCTGTGTGGGTTTCTTTTTATTTGGGTTGAGATTAGTGGATTCCCCGTGGATTCATCACTAATTTTGGAATATTCTCTACTTTTTTCCTTTAATAAAAAACTACAAAATGCTGTTGGGAAGAAGGCACCATGAGTCAGCAGAAACAATAAACAATAGAATTAGACTCACAAAGACTACAGGTTTTGTTCTTATTAGATTCAGAACAGAAAAAATGAATGTGTTTACTATGTTTAAAGAAATAAAAAAGAACATTTAAAGTATGAACAAAGAACAGGAGGCTACTTAAATATTTGGTAGATATTAAAAGAAATACACATATTCTCTTCTAGAACTAAAAAGTATAACAAGTAAAAATAAAAACTCAAACAATGGGTTAGATTGCACATTTGACACATGTGAAGGAGTCATTTGCAGGACATTGATGTAATTACTCAGAATGTGCTAAGAAAAGAGATATAAAGTCATATGGAGAAATTAAGATACTTGGAAGCTAGTATGACAATGTCTAACATATATTTAAGCAGAAAACCTGAAAGTGAGATTAAAGTATCAGAAAGAAGACCTATTCAAGTAAATATTAACTAAGGATTTTCTAGAATTAATGAAATATTCAAAACCTCAGGTTCTGGAACTCCAGAAAATCCTAATTCAAATAAATAAAAAAAGAAAATCCAGCTTCAAAGGTATGGTAATAAAAGTGCAAAACAACCAGACAATCAGATCTTAGAGAGCCAGACTGAAAAGAGAGACCACCATTAATTTTCAGAATACAAACTAGAATGACAGCCAACTGTTCAATAGCAACATGGAACCCAAAAGGCAGAAAATAAAATTCTAACGTATGAAAAGAAAAAGAAAACTCATCCTGGAATTGACACCCAGGAAAACTGTCTTTCAAGAACAAGGACATTTCTAGGAAAACTGAAATTGGCAGAATTTAACACTAATAGGACTTTAGTAAGAGAATTTCAAAAGCTGTAATCAGTAGGAAAATGGATCCAGAAGGTTTAAGACATAAAAAAGGAATGAAGAAAACGGGACATGATTTTTTTTTAAAAGGAGACAATAAGCCTTCATTGGAAGTATGATTGAAGATTTACTAATATAAGTAGGATCTGCAACCACATGAAGGAGTGAATAAGGTCATTCACAAAGAGGTCATGGACAGAGAAGAGTGATGAGTGATGTTGAGATATTAAGAATTTCAATATTTATGAGATAAAATGAAGAAAAACAATTAATTTAGGTTATTCAGAAGTAGCTCAATTAGAAAGAAAAAAACAAAACAAGAAAATAGGGACATCCTTGTTGATGAACCTTGATCAGGAACCTATTTGTTGATACTGTTGCAGAATGAACTGGGCAAGTAATCCCAGTTCCCACACTTCACAGATGCAGTAGGATTGACTGTATAATCCCATCTCCTGATTGCAAAGTAGGCATTCATATAGATAACAGACCAGCACCTCCAGCCAGCCTAATGCTAGATAAATAGAGGATAATACCAGAGGTCATCTGCCAGTCAACAATATTCAGAAATTTTGTCTTCTTAATATGGTAAAGAGACCACTCAGAGTCTTTGCTTTAAAAGACCCTCTATTGTTTCTTTGCCAAGCCTTATCTCAGAAAGTTTAGCTTTTCAATTGTATCAGGTTCCCTGCTTGGAGATAAGTCATTTTCAAATCTTTGATCTCCCAGTGTGATTTTTCTCCTGAATTCTGAGTTAAAAAGTAAAATGCAGAGACACCTGAGTAGCTCAGTCTGTTAAGCAGCTGCCTTTGCCTCAGGTCATGATCCCAGGGTCCTGGAATCAAGTCCCACATTAGGCTCTCTGCTCAGAGGGGAGCATGCTTCTCCCCCTGCTCCTGCTCTCTCTCTCTCTCCCCACCCCCACTCCATAAATAAATAAAAAATTTTTAAAAATGCTAATCCAGGTTTTGTGGTGCCTGAGGCTTATGTTACATGGGGAATCCTCTTTAAGGAAAATAACACAAATATTACAAATTTATAAATTTTAAAAATTATTCATAGGTCCTTAGAAAGGGCTAATACGGGTAAAGGGGTCCTGAAGCTTAAGATTTACTAATGTTACCAAAACTATACAGCTAGTCAGCATAATCAAATACTTCAGACAGTACGTTAAAACAAGGGACCCCCCCCCCCAAAAAAAAGGCATTGAGATATTGAGAGAGCGACATCTTAATGGACACAGAGGAATATTTAGGAGCAATGGCAAAGATTTTCTAATGTTCCACTATTCTTCCTCAAGAGTGACAGTAACAGCCAGGCTTCATGATGTTTATCTTATTAAAAAGTAGTAGTAGCAAGAATACTAATAGAATGTATTAGGTGCCTACACATTTATTAACTTCCTGGCACTGTGTGAAGCATTTTGGTTGTGCTAATTTATAGAATTCTCACAAAAACCATCGAGGCTTGTAATTACAACCATGTTATAGATATGGAAACTGAAATGTAATGGCAAAGTTATTTGCCCAAAATGCAAATCCTGTAAGCAGAGAGCTGGGATTTTAACTCTCGTTAACTCCAAAATTTAGAGTAAAAGAATAAATTCCTGGTTAGAATTAGCAGCACATTTTAATTTCTGGGAGGTAAAGGGTTTGAGAATCTTCTTCTTATCTGCTTTCTTATTCATTAAGAGAACAAACTCTTATAGAGGTCATGCCCAATAGCCATCTTGGGAAAGAGATTTTAAAATGTCTGCATTCTTGTAATCTTTCTGTTTTGAATGGCTCCTTTAGAACATCCAAGCAAAAATCAAGAGCTACAATAAAATCTTTAGAAAAGGAGATAATAACCACAAAACAGACACTAGCTTTCAGTCTAGTCAATAATGAATCTTTCCGGCTAACACATAGACAAGCTCATTTCACCATGCCAAGCAATTCCACATTAAGTTTTGAAGCAAAAAAAAAAGCCTTGCAAAACAGTGCACAATGGGCCAAAGTGATTTTGAAAGACTCTGGATGTTGAGAGTTCATAGGTTTGAGGTTCTGGCACCTACGTTTTCCTCTTTAAAAACATGACTGACTGACTCCTCTGCTACTTAAGTAGAAGGGGAAAGCATTTGGGTAATCTTTAGTACAGTTAAGAAAGTACAATTCACCATTTTATGTATTGCATTTACATCCGAAAAGATAATGTTCTTTAAAGATATTTTAGTCAAAAGACTATACAAAATTATTTAAATATACATAATTACAAAATGCCATAATTTCAGTTTCAGAGAAAATAACAATTGCTTACCTTGTCTAGTCTTAAGCAGCAAAATGGCACTTTTTCATGAAGGAGATGACAAAAAGTGGGTGAACTTCCTATATATGGAGAGTAAGGTGGATAGCCTTTAGCATATCTGTAAAACAATATGAAATATTTGAGTTGCCTTGAAGAAAACACACATAGTTGGATAATTAAGTGATAGCCATGTGTCTCTATTTTGATAAAGTATGGTGCAACCCTTTATATTGTAATTACATTTTGATAAAGAAATAGTTAAGAATAGGGATAAGCAAACTGGATCAAATCTGGCCCACCAGCTGGTTTTGCGAATTAAAAGGTTTTTTTGTTTTGTTTTGTTTTGTTTGTTCTTTTTTAATCTTAAATGTTTGGAAAAATATTTTTAAGTAAATGGTTGGAAAAAATAAAAAAGAAGAATATTTCATGTCACATAAAAATTACATGAAATTAAAATTTAAATATCCACAAGTGAAGTTTTTTAGAATACAGCCATGTTCATTCACTTTATGTATTGTCTATGGCCACTTCAAAAATATTTGGATTGGTGCAGCAAAGATTATATGGTCCATAAAGTCTAAAGTATTAGCTGGTTCCTTCTAGAAAAAGTTTGCCATTCCTTGGTTTAAAAGATTTAGATAGATTTTTTAAATTGCACTATTAATTTTTATAAAACACACTTAAAGCAAAATGACTTATTATGATTTACTCCATTAATATTCATTAGTCATGAATACATAACCACAAAGGAGTAAACAACTGAGTTAAATATTCATATACTCCCCCAAAACAGACTATTGTTGGAATCATGCTTAAAATATTATCAAAGATAATTATTTGCTGACTTTACAAAAGTAGCCACCTGCATGCACATTACAACTATATTAATTTTCAGAATAAAACTATTAAAAAGTAGAAGAATAAATGAAAGTTAAGAAATAAAACATAATTTGGTAGAGGCAAGATTCCTTTATCTACTATGAAAACTCTTCTCTTTTAAACCAAGAAATTTCAGGCCTAGTTTAAACTGTTTTCCAGACATTATTAGCTCGGAGGGTAAAATGGTGCACATTTTGCAAATTTAGAAGTTGATAAGCTCCACTATTATTTCAATATCTTTTTCAGTTTGCTTAGGAAAAAAAAAAAAAATCCACCTCTTAATCTTTTCAGAAGGACATGTAAAGAAAGAATTTCAATCACACCACACATCATTTCTAGAAATATACTGGCAGTCAAAACTCTCCTTGTTCCCATCAAATATTTCATAAATATATTTGAGTGCTATTGATTTTCTGGAGAGTGGATTGTGTTCTGTGGGAACATTAAACTTCCTTGTAATAATTTTTTTTTTAGGTGTGAAGGATTAAATGAAGATTTTTTTTAAGTTTCAATTATATTTCAATTCATTTTATTCAATTCAACACTAACATCAACATTAACTGAACATCTATTATATGAAAGATATTGGGAGTATTTAAATGGTGTTACCACTGCCACTACTATTACTACTACTACTACTACTACAGCCCCTAGTAATTATTACTCATTGAATGCTTACTCAACACAAAGAAATGTCCTAAGCACTTCTCCATTATCTCAATTAATCTACATCTGAACATTATGAGTCAGTAATTATACCCCCTTACAGATATAGACACTGTGGTTCAGACTGTTTAATCAGTCACTTGCACATAACCAGTATAGGATGGAACTTACATGGAAAACAAACTCTTTTAGACTCCATTGTCAAGACTGCTGACCCCTGTGTTTCCCTCAAGAAATAGCAATATATTATGTGAGCAAGACAAGTAAACAAATCCTACTGAAGATTAAAATGTGATTAATAGCATATACACCGGCAATATGTATTATGGAAGAATAGTAAAGAGAACTAGTACTTCATGCATTCATTCATTCAAAATATTACTGATGTATACCACATGAAAAATACCTACGCACGGTAAGATAAGGAAGGGAAATTTAATGGAGGAAACCTGCACTACATGTCACTGAATAATTGACTGATCTTTAATATGGACATGGAAGGAAATAAATTAAAAGTAGGAAGTACAATATAATTAACAAAAACATGCAATCATGAAAATGCATCTTATATCATGAAAATACTGATTGATGTGTTTTCTTTAAGGATAAAAGATAATTTAGAGAACACTGATCCTGGAAATACATGTTGAAACCCAAAATTTGAGGTCTTAAAATACTTTATAGGTAATGGAGATAGTGGCTAATAGGAAGGGTGTTTTGTTAGAAGTATGTGGAATTGATTCTCGGATATATAAAAGGTAAGGACATTAGTGCCCCAGAGTAGCATAAATCCCAGTAAATCTTACAACTGTTCTAGAATATCTAAACATACTCTAAGTTTGAGGAAGTTTCTTCATCTGCTGTAGTTTCATCTTCTGATTGATCACTTAGAAGATCACATGTTTGAATTGATGACGTATCTGCAACCTCTAAAACGGGAGCAATGCTAGGTCTTCTGATTTCTTTGCTTCCCTCTGTAGGAAGAGACAGGGTGGGGCCACTTGTTGATCTACAGCTTGTGTCTTGCAAGTCTATAGCCACAGTACCTGCAACAAAGAAACATAAAAATCCATCAGAGTATTTGCCACCTAGATGATAATCAACCATTTAATGATCAAAATGAAATACAACCAGCGTAACTGGGAAATCTGTATTGTTTACCCTTTATATCTACAAGGTTATTTCTTCTCCATGTGGACATTTTTACCTACATGGATTAAAAAAATTCTGCATTTGTGCAAAATGTGTTTGCTGAGTCTAGCTTATTGCACAAAACACAATACTTATGAAACCCTGAAATACTTAGGAATTTAAAGTGAAAAAAATACTTTGTTTCAATGTACATTTATTTAAAATTAACACATAAAATTTTGGCCTTTTCAATATAGTGGATTTCTCATTATATCCTTTCCCCCCCCATTTTGTTATTATTCTCTTGCTGATTTGTAATCACTTTTTTAAAATATTAGAACCATTAATATTTTATATTTATTCCACAAATATTTATTATGTACTGCATGAAAAACACTATCCTAGGCACTTGGGATATGTGGGGGATGAGGGAACGAAATAATGCTTCTACACATAAGCACTTATCTTTAAAATAACCAAGTAGACAAATAAATGAAAACAGTCATTTTAGATAGTAATAAATACCATGCAGAAAATAAAACAAAATAATGTGATGAAGAACAGGAGGAGGAATGAATTTTCACTAGGTGGTCTGGAAGGCAACTCTGAAGTTATGACCTTTGATTTTTTACTCAAAAGACAATAGTGAGTACTCAAGCTGTGGAAGTACTTTGAGGCAGTAGCAACAGCAAACTTAAATAGCTTAAGGCTTTTGAATACTGGGGGGTAGTCCCCAGTAAACAGAAGAAACAAATTCCTTTGGGATTTTTTAACTGGAATTTCAAAATTAATTTAAACATCAATTTATGGAAAGCTTATGTCTCCCCTTCTGAAGAAAATAATACAGTCTAACTGATGAGTGCCATCATGTTTCTGCAACACTCACTTCATTTATGCACTAATACCTGGTCATCCTTCTAAAACCCCTTAGACCTCACTTTGTCCCTTTTGAAGCAACTATTAAAACACTAGCCACTTCTCTCAAACCTCTGACCTTGCCACCTCCTTTACTATTATAGCAGAAGTTTTTAAAGTGGGAATAAAACTAATGGATTTTGGCCTCTCTTTCCTTGCACCAATGAAAGAGAGGTTAGCAACTGATTTTTAAAACCTCTGAGGCAATCAGAAGTCTCCACATAAGGAGGGATAAACAGGAAATGTTTTGAGGGTGAGAGTTGGTAGCACAAGTCTGATGAGAATATCTGAGTATTCCTCAAAACTGAATAAATTTGGGGGGTTAAGTTTCAGAGAGTTGTACCTCTCCATATACACAAAACTCGGATTAGTAGGTGAGGAACCCTAGTGTATCTGTAGTTCGTGTGAAAGCCTTCATGTGACAGGTATATATGAACATTCCCAGAACAGCTCTTTCTGAGAAAAGGATGTGGGGGCCAGCATTAGCAATTTCAATATTAGAGCAAAGGTAAAGATTGTTGCCATCAGAAACTCTATGGTCAACCAATTTTTGAACACCATAAATAAGGATTAATTTATAATTCAATCTTTGGGCAAGAGCTGAATGAGGCTCCTAGAGAAAATAAGATTAAATTTTCTATTTAGTAGGTATGTGGAATTGATTAAAAATTAAATTTTACAAATTTGATTTACAAAAATAAGCCATTATTTACATCCTAAGGCTTTAAGTTAAAATTCACATGTATATTTATCCTCTGCACATGACCACACTGTTGAGTTCAGAAAGAAAACAGAACTTATCATAGAAGAAATCCTTCAATTTCCTGACTTCAAACAAACATGAGAGTTTCACCAAACTTTTGTTCCTTTATTTCTGCTTAGAAGGAAACAGAAATACTTCCATTTATGTGAAGTTAATCCTTACTCATGTTTTGGGAATTAAATCCCTTCTGGCTTCCTAAGAAATTGTGATCTTTTAACCCCACTCTCCAAATATATGTGACTCCATATGACTCCCAACTACCTCTTTATCATTTTCTGCCCAACACAGGGAAATGTGGTCACTTCCTGATTATTTTGCCAAAGCAGATACCTGGCCCCAAGCTGTGCATGGGGCTATGATCATGAGGAAGAATCTAGCAGGGAAAACACGATTCAAAAAGTAGTCACAATTACAGAAACAAGCTCTTTGAACATTTCCTTTCCTTAACAAACCTGACTCTTCCCTCAACCCTTTATAAAGGTGATGGGTAAATACCCTCAGTGTGGTCACCGTCTCTTTTAGACTCTTCTTTTATCCCTTCTAAAATCCCAGCTTTTTCCCATATCTTCAGATTCTATCACCACTATCTTTCACTGTTTTGTTTGGTGACTAAACCTATGTCATTCTACTTATTTCCTAATGTTTCTAGTCAGTTTCTCCAATACTATTTGCATTAGTCTGTCAGGACTGTCATAACAAAGTCCCACAGATTGGGTGGCTTAAACAACAGAAATTTATTGCCTCACAGTTTTAGAGTCTGGAAGTCTAAAATCCATGCGTTGGCAGGATTGGTTTCTTGAGGGCTGTGAGGGAACAGTCTGTTCTAGGCCTCACTCCTTGGCTGGTTATGGTCATCTCTTGCCTATGTCTCCTCTCATTGTCTTCCTTGGATGTGTCTCTGTGTCTTAATTTCCTCTTCTTATAAGGACACCAGTCATAGTGGATTAGAGCCCATTCTAATGACCTCATTTTAACTTGATCACTTCTTTAAAGACTTTAGCTTCTAACACACTAAATTATTTCCTTATTTTTTTCTGTGTTGTTTATTGGCAGTCTCCCCTGTGATAGAACGTAAGATCTGTGAGCTAGGGATCTTTATTTATTTGTTCATTAATTTATCATAGAAACTTATAAGTGTCTGGCACATATTAGGTACTGTGAGTAAAGGTTAATAATGGGAAAAAATCAGTAGGACTACTATAAAAAATAATATGCTAGGTCAATAACAAACAGGGTCACCTAACACAGTCCATTAAGTGACCCTGTTTGTTACTGACCTAGCATATTATTTTTTCAATTCAACATTAACATCAACATTAACTGAACATCTATTATATGAAAGATATTGGGAGTATTTAAATGGTGTTATCACTGCCACTACTACTACTACTACTAGTACAATAACTCCTAGTAATTATTACTCATTGAATGTTTACTCAACACAAAGCAGTGTCCTAAGCACTTCTCCATTATCTCAATTAATCTATATCTGAATATTATGAGGCAATTAATTATACCCCCATTACCGATATAGAACACTGTGGTTCTATCTGCAGTCCAAGCAGGGCCATGGAATATGTCTCAGAAAGAATGATACTGAGACTGAGGCACAAAGGATTAGAAGAAGTTACCTAGGCAAAATTGGGGGCTAGGGAGTAGATTCTGTCAGAAGAAACTTCTTGTGTTGAGGTCTACTAGTGAAAAACAATTAGTGAAGGCTGAAAGGAATTTAGTACGAATGGGACTTAGTAATGCGATTGAAGGGACAGTAAAATACAAGACTAGAAAACTGAAGTGGAATTATTAAAAAAAAAAAGAACTTTAAGTAAAGTGACTGCGATTTATCTTCTAAACTAGGATGCTTTTTTTTTTTAAGATTTTATTTATTTGACAGAGAGAGACAGAGAGGGAGGGAACACAAGCAGGGGCGTGGGAGAAGGGGAAGCAGACTTCCTGCCAAGCAGAGAGCCTGATGCAGGACTCAATCCCAGGACCCTGGGATCATGACCTGAGCCAAAAGCAGATGCTTACCAACTGAGCCGCCCAGACAGCCCTGAACTAGAATACTCTTAAGAGTCAAAGGGTGTGGTCTTCAATAATGACACCAGGACAACATATATAAACTGGGACTGTCCTGGAATAACTGGGAGTGCCTCATGCAAACAAGAAGTTTTGGTTATCCAAATTATAAGCCATGTAATATAAAATTTAGATTTTTTCCCTTGGATAATAAGCAATTCAAATGATTTATTTATTCTTTTTTAGATTTATTTATTTTAGAGACAGATAAAGAGAATACACATATGTAGTGCAAGGGTACAGAGAGAGAGAGAGAGAGAGGAAGAGAATCTCAAACAGATTCCTCACTAACCCAATGTGGGGCTTGACCTCACAACCTTGAAATCATGACTTGAGCTGAAATCAAGAGTCTAATACTTAACCAATGAGCCACCCAGGCACCCCAGCAATTCAAATTATTTATGCAGGAGAATGACACTATCAAAATTATGTAAAAATTATAACTCTGGTTGCAAGGTGGAGAAGAATGCAGGACCGCATGGAGGCATGGAGAGAAGCTTGGGGGGTAGGGGCGTGATCCTACAGTTGAGGGGAAGAATGATGGAGATTCAGACCATGATCACACAGACAGTGGGGAGAAAGAAGGGAATGACTTTCAGGAATACTTGATAATCTGAATTAATAGAATTTATGAATTCTGAGATATGAGAGGAGAGGAACAGAATTGTCAGGATTGTGACTTTACAAATTATGATGTGTCATCTGTTTTTTTAGCCAAAAAATGGAGGAGGAAGTAATTTTGAATGAGGGCAGACAGATAACTTCAATATGAATATGGTGTGTTGGTTTTTCCTGTGAGACATCCCGGCAGAAATAAATAACCAATATACTGCTGTGAAGAGAAATTTAAGTTAATGATTTATATAAAAGAATCATCAATTTTTGGAGGGCAAATCAATCTCTGGGAGCAGAAGAACATGGTCAATACCATCCCATGTTGTGAAGATGTCCACTGGATTTAGTGACAGAGTGGTGACTTTGCCAGAGTAGTGATACAAGGACTACAGATTTCAGACTAAACTGGGCAAAGGCATGAGGGGACAATAAGATTTCAAGACAGCAACCGAAGACAACCCTTTCCAGGAATTTACCTGTGAAGATGTCAAGCCAAGAGGTCCAGGTGTATGTGTGTGTGTGTGTGTGTGTGTAGAAATAAAAAAGAGAGACACACAGAGACAGACAGACAAAGGGAGGAGAAAAGAACCAATGATTTTGAGAAAAAATAAAATTAGGTAATAAAGATGAATTAAAATAAAAAGTGAGGTCCCGGAGAAGGTAGTAAGGAAAGTCGTTACTATTAAAATATTAAAAGTTGGGGCACCTAGGTGGCTCAGTCAATTAAGTGTCCAACTCTTGCTTTTGGCTCAGGTCATGATCTCAGGGTTATGAGATGGAGCCCTATGTGGGGCTCTGCACTCAGCATAGAGTCTGCTTGAGATTCTGTCCTCCTCCCTTTTCCTCCTGCTTTGCTCCTTCCCCCACTTGAAGCTCTCTTTCTAAAATAAATAAATAAATAAATAAAATCTTTAAAAATATTAAAAGTTAAAAGTTAAAAGACACATTATCTTTGTGACAAAAATGAATGTTTGTAGGTTTGTAGGTGGTTTGGTGGCAAAATTTAAAGGAAATTTTTATTTGTCTGGATCTATTCCTCCCCCCACTTTTTTTTTTTTATTTAACTTCTGTATCATAAAAGCCAAGTTCAATGGTGAGAATGAGATGGACAATAGAAGAAGAGTTTTGAGAAAAACAAAGAATATTTGAAATAGCCTCTGTTGATAACTGGATAGAGAACTTACAAAAGAACTATAAAAGTGTCAGGTGCTTATATTCTAATCAGAAATATGAAATAATTATTGACAATTTTGAATTAGCTTAATTTTTTTTTAAATTTTATTTATTTATTTGTCACGGAGACAGGGAGAGTAAGAAAGAGAGCACAAGCAGGGGGAGTGGCAAGCAGAGGGAGAAGATTCTCTGCTTAGCAAGAAGTCTGATCTGGGACTTGATCCCAGGATCATGACCCGAGCCAAAAGCAGACACTTAACAGACTGAGCCACTCAGGCATCCTAAATTAGTTTAATTTCTTACCAGTTTAACAGCTTGGAAACTTTTTTCTAGATACTTAGTTATACCAAGTTTATAATATATACAATTAGTGTCTAGTTTGACTTTGAAATTTTAACAAACATTGAAGGATATTTATTATTCCTTTTAAAGAAAGAAACTAAGGCGCCTGCGTGACTCAGTACGTTAAGCATCTACCTTCGGCTCAGGTCATGACCTTAGGGTCCTACGACTGAGCTCTGTATAAGGTTCTCCACTCAGCAGGGTGTTTGCTTCTCTCTCTCCCTCTGTGGTTGGTCTCTCTTGCTTTTGCTGTCTCTCAAATAAATAAATAAATAAATAAAATAAAAAGAAAGAAAAAGAGAGAGGGAGGGAGGGAGGGAGGGAAAGAAGGAAGAAGGGAGAGAGAGAAAGAAAGTAAGGGAGGGAAGAAAGAAAGAAAGAGAGGAAGAAACTAGTGATATATTCAAATTTATTTATACTTACCCATGCTGGCAATTATGCTATGTACAGGTAATCGAGAAGGTCCATGATAAAATGACCTTGGTACATTGCTTTTTTTCTGCTGGTCTTGGTTTTTAAATGCTGAATTCTCTTCTTTGGTAATATTAATATAAAAACATATATCTGTAGCATTCATAATATATCGAGGACCTGGATTCAGCAAAATGTTTTTATTATCCTCCCTCCGAACACCAATCAAGCAGACACCAAACCTTAATTAAAAAATAAATAAATAAATCTTAAGAACTGTGATTCAGCAAAGCTCTTACGTTTTTTGTTTGTTTTTAAGTTTGCATGTGTAAGAAAATTGGTAAACTATTATAAGGCAGAGGAAAATTAAAACCCCAAATCAAAGTATTTAAAGCTTGCAAAGATCGTGAAAGTTTAAGACTCCAGGCTCTGAAGACAAAAAGAAAAAAAAAAAAAAAGACCCTCAACACTCAAAACTTTCCTGTTTTTCCAGGAAAAGAAACTATATCCTTAGTGTGTGGTAAAATCAATTTAATTGATTATGACCTATATAGTTGTTTTTAAATAAAGAAGAATAGAAAAAAGATAATGAAAAATATCAGAGTGTTTATCATTAGTTTAAGGGTAAGAATTTTTAATAAACTGTGTGTGTATTGAGTCTTACCATGAATGTATATTTTCACTTGGTCAAAAAATATAAACCTGTATTACTTTAGTCAAAAATGCTTAAAAGTCATTGGCCTAAAAGAAGAAGAAACTTATCCAAGGTCATATGAGAAAAAAATCAGGGTACCTAAATTTCTTTTAGTTCTGTTTCTACCATATTTGGTTTACTCTTAATTTTAGAAAAAAAATTAATAGTCTGAATAGGTGCACAGCTTAATTGGGAGAAATATCAACCACTAAATATAATAGATATTAAAAATTTATTTTATACTTTTTCAGGTTATTCTCCGAACACAAAATGTCGTGAATGTTTTTATTTCAATATGTCTTATAGCATTAGAAATAAATCTAGTTTAAAAATATTTTTTAAACATCAAAATATATGTACAGAAAGAATCATGCTGAGAATTAAAGTGGGATATATTAAATATTAGATTAGTAGAAAATACTAGACATATACAAACCTTAAAATATTATATCAATATATTTACAATACTGATAATATATTACTTTCATTTTAAACATATATTTTTGTTTCTTTAGAAAATAATTTTTCTCAAAAAGAAAAAATATTTTGTTCCATGTTTGAATTAGAAGGTACCATTGTTTACTTTTTAAGTTATTTCTCTGATCAAAGCAAATTTTTTTAAATGTCTAGATTTTATAAATGTTATTATGACATTTTTACATTTTTACTTTTTTTTACATTTTTAATCAACACTTTAAAATCAGATCTCTAAAGAAGATTCATTTTTATGTATTTGTGAATTCTTCATGGATTAAAATATTTTAAAGATGACTTAAAAGTTACTAAAGCCAATATTTCTATTAAATTATACTTTATACCTAACACTCTTAACTTGTAGAGACCATACAGAACCAGAGTTCAAATGTCTCAATAATTACGTTAAAAATTCCAGAACTCTTGCAACTCATGAACACCAATATGGGCTGTATTTTAGAAAACTGTATTTAAAGGGTATGCTTGATTTATATTTTAAGTCCTCTTTGGAAGCAGAAACGTACTTTTTGTGTGCATGAAAAGATGCATATGTAAAACTCTTCCCTTCATATTCAGCAAAAAATGTACTTTCTTCCAAAACAATGTGGTATACTTCATTGCCAGAGCATCTACCATATATCTTCTGCCACTGCTCTGGGGATTGCTGGCCTTCTCTGCAACAAAAGCACACACACATACACATACACAAAGAGCAAGACACAGTGAATGTGGTTAAAAAGACAGTTTTCACACCTAATCTGGTTTCCCTACAGGAGGAACTGGTAAGCACAGTTTAAAGAAGTCTATGTGTGATGCTCTAAATGATGATATTATTTACAAACACTCACAAAGAGTTACCACAAATTTTGAAACTAACACAATATGTAAGTTTGAAAGACGGCAGATTTCTAGAAAGTAGTTCTTCACAATCCAGTTAATGGAAGCATTTATCCTGACTATGTGGCAATAAGATATAGCATTTCATTTTAATTTCTGTTTATGTATATCCTGTCATGCACATCCTGTTTTTACACTTGTTTTATAGTCTAAATAATATGGCCCACTTCATCTCATTTATAATACTTGTTTGGCCCTGGTAGGTAACCAGGTAACCAGATTTTGCTTTGTATTTATAATTAGAAGTGTACAATGTCAACTTATTAATTGGATTCCACAGAAAATAAACTCTTAATTTCCATCCATATCATAGCAATGAGTTGTTTCCAATTGTGTAGCAGTTAAGAAAAAATATTTCTGCATGATAAAAGGGTCTTCAAAGAGATCCCCCAAAGTATTTTTTCATACAACCTAAGTTATCACGGAAAGTATAGTTTGTATTTTCTAGAATGTTCTGCTCAGTGGCCTTGGATATAAATAAAAAAGTCAACCTATGAAAAACATATTGTGAATATACAAGAGTTCTTCTTTCCCATTTTTTATAGTAAATTTCACTTTTTCTGAATAAATTTATGTAGTCTATAAATACAAGAAATGCACTTTAAGAAGGCATATATAAATATAAATATCAAAATATTTCATCTAATGTCTATATATTCTGAATGCATAAAAGCAGATAACAAACCATATCTAAGATATTTAGGGTTGAAAAAAACATTTTAAAATCTGAGTTTTAAGGGGACCTGGGTGGCTCAGTAGGTTAAAGCCTCTGCCTTCAGCTCAGATCATGATCTCAGGGTCCTGGGATCAAGCCCCACATCGGGCTCTCTGCTCACAGGGAGCCTGCTTCCCTTCCTCTCTCTCTGCCGGACTCTCTGCCTACTTGTGATCTCTGTTCAATAAATAAATAAAAATCTTCTAAAAAATAAAATAAAATAAAATAAAATCTGAGTTTTATCTCAAGAATTATTAGAGATAATACATTAATATTTTCAGAGTCAGTAAGTTTAAAAAAATCATATATTTTCCAGGTATGCTTCACTTTACTTCATTGTTTCTTAATTGTGCTTTAGAGTCAATTAAGAGTCAAGAGCCCATGGGATGCCTGGGTGGCTCAGCTGAACATTCAACTTTTGATTTCAGCCTTGGTCATGATCTTGAGCCCTGCCTTGAGCCCCGCCTCAAGTTCTGTGCTGGGGGTTGGGGCGCAGTTTGCTTGAGATTCTCTCCCTCTCCCACTTCCCCTCCCCCAACTCACATGTGTGTGCTCTTCCCTCTATCTCTGAAATAAATAAATAAAACCTTAAAAAAAAAAAAAAAGAGTCAAGAGCTCGGACCCTGAAGACTGATCACCTGATCTGAACCCTAATCCTGCAATCTTGGGTTGTTCAGTAACCTCTGAGTGATTCTCTATCTCTTCTGTGAAAAATAGCCCCAGCCTCAATGGGTTAGATAAATTGAAGTAATACAAACAAATCACTCAGCAGATGTTGGGATCATAGTAATCACTCAGTAAATGTTAGCTTCCACTATTTTGCTGTTACACCTTCCTCATTGCTAAATTTTGGAGCCAATTTCAACATGTCTAGTCAACCTACACTAATGCTCTTAAAACCTTTACTCTTTTTTCTTTAATGTTAATATGTTTTTGGAAATAGGAAAATAAAATAAAGCAGACCACTTCTGACCATTGACTGCATCTGCCTATACCTAACTACTGCTTCCTAAGAGTAATTTTTCCTGGTGGAGAAAACATTCCCTCTGGCAAACAAAAATAAAATTATCTTTGTTATGCTCCATAGTCTACTTGGCAAGACGATACTTGGCATAGATAGAATCCTTTTAAAGTGCTGGAAATGTAAGAGAAGGTGCCAGTAATTCGTCCAAAAGGTAGCATGGAGTCAAATCCGTGTCACACAAGGGTCCTAAAAGCTATTAAAGAAAATCATAAATCTAAGTCCAGGGGCTGAGATGGAAATACAATGTTGTAACTTGGAAGGGAACAGAAAAGGAGGGTTAGACAAAGACATTTCAGATGGATTTTCCTAAATCATTTGATTGTTCTCATGCTATTTTATGCTTCTACCCCCAGAAGACCTCTTTATGCTCTCTTCAAATATCCCAGATAGGTAAGCAAGAATCTCTAGGTTTCTGCTAATTGTAAATACCCCAAATTTTCTCCTTTTTAGCTCATGTTAATTGTTTGAGAAATGTGTGAACATAGTAATGTCATTTAATACTAATAGCTATGTCCAGTTCCCACTTATTAATCCCTACATGAAATATTCATCGAGCACTTAGGCTGTGTCAGGGACAGTTCTAGAATTAAAAGTTATGGCAGTTAACACACAAGACAAAAATGTTTTCTTGTTTGGAGCCTCTAGTGAAGGAAGACTGACAAACAAAAAGCTGATAAACAAAAGAAGCCAACTGTGTTATGTGTTAGAAGTGATAAGAGACTGGGAGAAAAATTAGAGAGAAAAATGACTTTTGGGTCATTCTAGGAGAAATGGAATATAAATGGTATAGTTGAGGAAAGCATCACTGAGAGGTTGACATTGAGTAAAAATCTTCAAGAGTTATGGAATGGCAACCACATGGGTACCCAGGAGAATAGTGGTCCAGGCAGAAGCAGCCACAAGCATTTTCCTGAGGCAGAGGAATGACTGATATAGCTAAGGAAAAGCAAAGAGGCCAGTTTAGCTGGAGTTGAGGGAGGAGAAAAAATTGACTCCAAAGAGATAGCAGGGCAGGGAGAGGGGTCACATAGAGATTTATAAATGTTTACAATGACTCTGACCTGTACTTGAGATGATTTGGCAGCCACTGGAGGATTTCAAAGATGGGTGCAAAAGATTCTGACTTAAATTTTACAAAAATCCGCCTGGGTCATGGTGCTGACTCAGAAACCAAAGAAAGGGTAATGACCAATAAGGAGGTCATCATAATAAAGATGATGATAGCTTGGACCAGACTAGACTCGGTCCTGAATGTAGACCAGAAAGGATTGCTAATGGAAGAGAAAAAAGTTACAAAAATCTTATGGATCTGAGTCCATCAGAAATATGGATGGATAAATAAAGTCCATACAGATAACAGTGAAAATGCAAGGAATACTGCTTATAAAACATCATGAAGAAATCGCAAACATAAAAATGTTAAAATCAAAGAAGTGATTTTGGATTTGTCATTGTAGCCTACTAGGTCCTAGAAAGAAAAAAGTCAATCAGAGATAGTTTGTGTGGGCTTCAGAAACATTTGGAGTGTTTATTTTTTACATCTGAAATGCTAGGTACCTGTCCATGATAATATTGTTATCACATGCAAATGAATGAAATATTTATTATATAGAATATAATATGTGCTAATATACAATGATATTAGCATATATCCAAAAGATAACTGCAACTCATGATCAATGCAGCACTGTATACGTTAGCAAAGACATCGAAACAACTGAAGTATTCATAGATGGATGAATGAATAAAGAAAATGTGGCACAGGGGTGCCTGGGTGGCTCAGTGGGTTAACCCTCTGCCTTCAGCTCAGGTCATGATCCCAGGGTCCTGGGATGGAGCCCCGCATCGGGCTCTCTGCTTGGCAGGGAGCCTGCCTCCACCTCTCTCTCTGCCTGCCTCTCTGCCTGCTTGTGATCTCTGTCTGTCCAATAAATAAATAAAATCTTAAAAAAAATCATATTTAAAAAAAAAAGAAAGAAAATGTGGCACAGATATATATAATGAATTACCGTTCAGGTATAAAAAAGGAAGTCCTGTCATTTGTGACAACATGGATGGACCTTGAGGATATTAGTTCAATGAAATAAGTCAGACCAAGACAAATACCATATGATCTCATTTATATGTAGAATCTATAAAAACAGAAACAAAAAAATGAACTTAGAGATTCAGAGAACAGACTAGTGGTTGCCAGAGGTGGGAGGTGGGTGAAATGGGTGAAAGTGAACAAAAAGTGCAAACTTTAAGTTGTAAAATAAATAACTCCTGGGAATATAATGCACAGCATGGTAACTACAGTCAATCATACTGTGTTATATATTTGAAAGATACTAAGAGAGTAAATCTTAAAAGTTCTGCTTACAAGAAAAAAAATTATAAGTATTTGTGGTGAATGGATGGAGTGATTGTCACAATCATTTCTTTCTCTCTCTCTCTCTCTCTCTCTCTCTCTCTAAGTATATATATAAAAAATCCTACGGGGCTCTTGGGTGGCTCAGCAGGTTAACTGGCTGCATTGTGCTCAGGTCATGATCCCAGGGTCCTAGGATCAAGTTCTGCATCTGGCTCCTTGCTCAGTGGGGAGCCTGCTTCTCCCTCTGCCTGCTCTTCTCCTGCTCCCCTGCTTGTGCTCTCTCTCTCTCTCTGACAAATAAAAAAATAAAATCTTTTTAAAAAATTGTATATATAGAACATGTAGAATTATTAAGGTGTATGCCCGAAACTAATGTAATGTTACATGCCAGTTATGTCTGTTTTTTAAAAGGGCATTTTATAGCCTATAGATGTGTAAAAAAAAGACTTTTATTTGTCTTCAACTTAAGACAAATTAATTTCTACCTAAATTTTCTCTTCATCTTATCTCACTTTATGTTCCTAGGCAGAATTAACTCAAGATTATTTTTTAAAGGAGGAAAACAATTATGTAAATAGAAAAACTATTTCTAAACTTCTTACACAAGAAAATATTTTCAATTCCACATCTAAGTGACTCTGGAACTCATTACGTGTCCCTTTCCCCATCAATTCTCACACTCTTAAAATAGTCCTGAACCATCTTTTTGCCTCCTTGCCTCCAGTATTGGCCATTACAAATCAATTTATGGTGCTGTCGTAAGAGTGAATTTCAAAATCTTTAAGATCAGTTCATGTCACTCTCCTGTTGAAAATGTTTAAAGGACTTCTTTCTTCCATTTTAAAAAGGTGAACTTTCTTATCATCATTACAAAGCCCTTCTGACCTATGCTATGCCTTTCAAATTTCTTTTGTTACTTCTGCCTTCTTTCTCTTGTATGCTCTAGCCATGAGCACGCCTTAATGTACCCTGAACAAGAAACTCTTTCTTAGCCTTTGGCCTTTTCACAATGTTGTTCCTTCTATCTCCTACACTTTACTCAATTCTTTGACCTACAGCGTACTTATTACTTTTTCAGCTTTGCAAGGCTGTACTTTTTTCATGATACTATAACACTAAATTGTCTTAATTACTCCTTAATGTCTTGCTTCCCATGTGAAATAAGCCACATGAGGAAAGGGATCACATCTTGTTTACAGCTATATTTTTGAGACCCTGACATCCATTCTGGAACAAAGTTAGTGCTTAATAAATGGTTAAACGAACAAAGAATCATCTAACAATGTTCTTCATGCTTAATTACTAAATGTTCAGCTTTCTTAATTATGTAATACCTGTCTCCTTCACCAGAATCATTTTTTAGGTTGAAACAATTACTTTCCCTATGATGAATTTGCCATTAGAATTAGAAAAAAAAAAAAAAATCACTGAGTTCCCCAATTGCTAATGGACATGAAATAAATTTAACCTCAGCAGCAGTGAAAAAACAAAAGATACTAGGGACAAAAGAAGCACAGAATGGAAAGCTTAGTGAAAATTACAAAGAGCCATTTAATGAAGATTTAAGATGTGTTTACACTAATCAAATGAACTTTTAAGGAAAATAATTGGCTTATGCATTTACTGTCAACCTCAAAGTATACCTATAAAATAGTACAGTCTAGTTTATTTCATACCTTTTTAAGGCTGCTCTACCATTTTTACTGAAAACTCAATGATAATCAGTCCTTTCTAGACAGGTTTATGTCCACTTTCATTTTCAAAATAATTGATGGCTCCAGTTTTTTATAAAGGTATTAGTAGAAAAAGAAAGAAAACAATGATAGGAATATGAAAACAAAATATTCTATCAAGATAATACATGGATTATAGAATATCAGTGTATGCTTGATACTTTAAAGTACCTCTCTGAGTTGTCTATTCCCTAAATAAAGGGACATGCTGTAGAATTCATGCACCCAAAACCACAGTCATGAGAGCCTTGGAAAAACTTTGATTGGGCAACTTATAAGGAAACAAAGCTTGTGTACAAATTTTAAACCCTAAAGAAATGTCTAAGTGAGAAAAAAAAATGTTTTAAAAAGAGAAGTGGGAGGGAAGATGATTACTTAAGAGAAAGGAAAAAAAAATCTAGTTAAATAAATTACAAACACCACATCAAATTCTTCAAGAGCTTATAGGCTTTAATCATTTCCTTTCAAATGCCCCATTTCTGTCCTATAATAATGTCTTGGGCAGGTCCTTTCTTTCAAATCATGTTCAGTTATTAAAAAGCTCAGTTCTAACCCAATTTGAAACTCCAATCTTATCAGCTCCTGCTTATTCTCCCTGGGATGTTGCTGATCTTCAAAGTAACTCTAACTGGCCATCACTGTCCTCTGTGAAGGGATCTTGTAGGCACACGTGAATCCCCTTTATGTGGAGTATGGGGTGAGCCTTGGTATATGATCACCAATAAGTAAGAAACTCTCTTCCACTTTCCCTCATCTTATCTCCTGGTGGTACATCCTGTAGTCTAGCTTTTTGAGCTTCCTTACCTTGTGGCCAACACACTTAGACGGGGTACCAGAAATATGGCTCAAGTCTTTTTAAGCTATCAGTTGTGCTGAGGAAAACCCATGTGTGGGATTGAAGGCTGCTTTCTAGCTCTACCATTTTACTCTAATTCTTTTTTCCTCATGTTCAAAGAATCACAACAAACTACATAACAAATAATCACAACAAAGAATCACAACAAACTACATAAGCAAATGTCTAACTAGGGAACAAGATGCTAGTTCCCACTTCCTGCAGAAATTCCTATTCTCCATGAGTAATACCTAATTCTTTTGTACTTCCTTTCACATACTTGGGAGCAGGTGCAAGAGCACGGTGTTATTCTATCCATTCCCCTCTCTGATCTTCTATTTCTATGGAAAGTTGAAGAGAATGGACACTGGGATACTTAACTCTTCTTTGTCCTCAATTATGAGTTATAGTCACCAATTCTGGGACATGAAAAGTCCCTCTCAATATAATAAATATTGGTTGAAAAAAAGTATGTTTGTTCTATTCTGTTTATTTTTCCCAACTTAGAAATATCATTTGTTCCAGTCAATTTCCTGATGGTGCATAAATCAATTTTGACAACTGATTTTATTTTTCTTTTAAATGCAAGTAGCACATTCCTCATTAATCTGTGATTACACCTTCAAGGAAAAGGCGTTTTTATTGCCAGAAAGCAAAGTAACTCACACACCAATCTCCTGTGTTTCAACACTATCAACCGAGCGGAAGTGAGCAAGTACTTGGGTCAGTTCTTTGCAGAAATGTATTTTAATACAGGCCTCTGAATACAGTAAAGGAATCTGACATAATTTTGTTTTTTAAAAAGTTTCCCCATATCAGATTTTCACAGAGGGAGGAATAAAAAAGGATTTAACTGGAATTTCCTGTTCCAGATAAAGTAAGTTGAAATCGTATTACAGGACATGCTCTCTTTCTCATTCAGTAATGTGCTGAACTATTCTGCTCGGTAATATAGCTTACGTTGAGAAAACAAAATAATGGGAGCCTGGGTGGCTCGGTTGGTTGAGCCGCTGACTTCCTTTTGGCTCAGGTCAAGGTAAGATCCTGTCCCACACTGGGCTTCATGCTCAGCGGGGAGTCTATTTGAGATTCTTTCTCTCTGCCCCTGCTCCCATTCACACTGGCGGGAGCGTGCTCTCTCCCTCAAATAAATAAATAAATAAATAAATAAATAAATAAATAAATCTTTTTAAAAAAGTGTTCTGAAAACAAAACAAGATACAAACAAAAAACAGCGTAAAACCTTATTCTACTGACAAATTCCTATTTTTTGTAAAGATGGACAGTGTTTTTATTTTTTTGAAAACTCTAACTAATAACTTCTAGAAAATAAAATTTGATTTTATTTTTATATTTTCTGTATGCGTACAAGGATGCCACCAAACTACAGGTAAACTCAAGAATAAGCTTGGTATTATGAAGCACTGTCTTCAAGGTTATGAAATGTAATCATTAGTAGGAATCCACTTATTTCACAATATTATGTTTGTTGTCTTAAACACCTCTGCATTTTAATCACTGGATTTAGTTTTGCTGGTATATTTTGTTCTCTTCAGTCCTGAGTAATGTAGTTAAATATGCAGTAAATGATCAGTTTCAGATTTGCCAACACTGACACAGGTTGACAAATTAGTTGGTTTTATATACTTATTTTTATTATCAAACTAAATCATCTTCACATCAGTGAGAATAAACAGTAACCTTGTCACAGGGATTTTTGATATAAAATCCATTCTTTGCTGTGTAATAAAAGACTTTACATATATCTAGGTGGAAATGTTTGCCTTAGGAAAAGGATTTCATTTAGATTTATACTTGAAATGTTAAATAAAATAAAATTTCCTTATTAATGCTTCATTTTAAAGGAGATTATGTATTTACTACCTCATTATATTGATTAAAAGTAGATTTAAAACTCAAAGGTTTAAATATAATTAAAATTAATACACTTTATTTAATTCTGTACACTTGTGTTTCTCCAATTTTATGTCTGCTTGATTGCACATAGTTGTTTATATTCTTTATAGGGTGTTTTTCTGCAAACACATATGAATTGCATTAATTCATAATGGTCCCAAACTGTTACATTATTTAAAAATCAAATTATTTAAATGATATTACAATTTTGCCTTTATTATCAATGTCAGGAATCTACAGTTAACACTGTAGACCAAAGAAATGACTCTGACAAATTGTAGGCTGTGTCCCTGGACACGTAATTTATGGGGAGAGAAGGTATAGTGGAGTATACAGAAGCTTGCAAAAAGGGAGTTTACAAAAGAAACAGCTAACACAACTCTGATGAACATTTATTCTTGCTAGTCCTCTGACATACAAGTATGGTTATCTTATCTAGGAAGAGAAGTATTCAAGATCTCTAGATAGAAGAAGTAAAAATACACAAGATTAAGATGCCTCAGTCTACTAGGAAGAGGCTTATGCATTCCTACTCTTGAACAGCAGAATTTCCCAGCTTTTTATGTCATCAGACATCAAAACAAAAATCTGAGTTCTAAGATTAAATCAAGAATAGTGTATGCTAATCAATTTTCTACCGCTAGATGGAACTGGAAAGCTGTTTGCCACTCTCAGGAGAAGAAAAAATTGCTGAAGTGGAAAAAAACAGAAAAATGCCATATAGCTTTCAAACATAATTAATAGTGAACTTAAACAAGGAACACTTTTTGACGGGAATCTATGTCATAAAGAAATGAAATAGAGCTCAACTGTTAAATTTGAAACACGGTATGTACTTGAAGGTGGCCAAAATTCACTATTCTTAAAGTTAGTTTGTCTTTCAAAAACTCCAGTATAATTTTCCAAAGTGCTCATTTAATTAAAGAACTGTCTAATTATCACATACCAAAAAATTCTGTAAAGATTTCTCATCTACCTTTTTTTTTTTTAAAAAAAGATTTATTTTATTTGAGAGAGAGTGAGGATGAGAGACGGGGGAGGGGCGATGAAGGGGCAGCAGGAGAAGGCGTCTCTCAGGTCAACTATGCACTGAGAGCGGAGGCTGACTCAGGACCTTGATCCCACAGCCCCGTGACCCTAAGATCATGACCCCGCCTGAAACCAACAGTGGGACGCTTAACAACTGCACCTCCCTGGTGGCCCAAGATTGTTCATCGACTTTTGAAACTGTCAGGTGAAAAGGTAAATTTGTCTGTCATAATGAACGTCATTCTCAGCTCTTCAACTCCACTGTTAAGTAAACCATAGCGCACTGATTTTTAGACTATTCTACTTTAGCATTAATAAAAATTCATACCTAAAATGTGCTTACCCTTTTCTCTCTTTCTCAGAACACAGCCTGCTTGCTTACCGAAGACCATACATTTAGCTTTGGTTCAAGTGCTTTGTACCCCTGTATGGTTCATAACAGCACTACTCATCTATCCCTTTAGTTTAGAACACCACTGTGAATTTCCCAGGAAAGTTATATGCCATAAAATATTAATACTTTGGAATAAAGGACTTATAGAAGCTCCAATTATTGTTATTTACATTTTATCATTTGAGTATTTCTTTGCCCTTTTACAATTATTTGTAACTAGATTTGTTTACTGTCTCCCCATGTTGTCACTTGGTCTATTCTCAAGGTATGCAAGTTAATCTTACCATAGGCAAAAGGTATTTTACTAAAAAAATAAATCTACTAGGTGAAACTTATAATATGTTCCAAATCCATATATAAGTCATATTTTCACTGTGTCCTGCCCTGTATTGAGTATTAGTCTTTTGTGATCGGAATACATTCATGTTTTCCATGTCCCAAACTTCTAAACTCAGTGCCTTATACTGTGTGGATGCATGTGATTATTATTTACGAAATGAATTAATGGCAAAAATGTAATGTTATTTTAACCCTATTCAGTGCTATTTTTAGCATGTTATTTCATGCAAACCTTAAATTTTGACACACATACCAAAAAAACCCTTCCAAATCTTCAGCTTAAGGTAGAGTTTTGAGTATTTCTTAATGACAATGTTACCAAGCTTTATATCATGGTAGGCATTCTCTATTACTAACTGCCTTCTCTGAAGCATGAGAGGAAAGAATGATCTCACAACAGATTGCCCACAGGTGCTGTTCATATCATCATACTGCCATTATTAATTCATCTTTGGAATTCCTCTTTCAGAGTTTACAGAGTTCTGTAACTGCAGTGTCCACAGAGCAAGGTTTGTAATGTAAATATGGGAATCAGGGCAGATGTGAGACAAAGGGGAGTGTCCAGGCTTGTTGTGAGTTGGCTGTTACATGTCTGAAAAAGGTAAATTCAAAGAAATCAATTCAAAAGAAAAAAAATTTACATCAGGCTGGTAGCCAAGGAAAACTTACCACCTGCATAATTTGGTCCATTGGTCATTAGGTTTGCAACCTCAGACTTACGGTTACTTTGAAAGTGAGTTAAATGAAGAAACAGGTAGGCAAGTGGCATCTATTTCGTTGCAGAGGTGGAATGGTTCTGAGGTTTTTATCTGGTTCGTCATGTGGTGTGGCAGTGGAAATTGTTCATGGAAGTTTAGTCTAGATAGAGGCTAACTTTCTTGCTCTGAGTTATCGATATTCCTTCATAATCTCTTTAAGATTAAACTTGTTAAGTGGATACTCTTGTCTAAAGTTAAGAATCCAAGTCAATACTGAATTTTTTTCCCCTTTTGCACAAGTTTTAAGAAATTTTTCTTCATCATTATCATTTTGTAAGTTGGCAATGCTACGCATCTAGGTATAATTCTTTTTCAATCATTATCATTTACAAGCAAGAGACCCTGTCAATTTAAAGATTTGAATCCCCTTATTCTGTTATAATTTCTTATATTCTATTTTCTCTATGTTCTCTGGAATTCCCAATAAATCAGACATTATTTCTCTTGGATTGATCTCTTGCACTGCAAATCCATCTTCTTACACAGTCTATCTCTGCACTTTTATCTGTAATCCTCAGGATTTCTATGATATTATCTTTCAAAACTTAAAAAAAATCTTTATTGAGGTATAACTGACATATAACATACTAGATTTTGGTATACAACCTAATGATTTTATATGTGTATATGTCGCACAATGATTACCGCAAAAAGTCTGGTATGCATCCTCATGCATAGTTCTGTTTTTTTCCCCTTGGGATGAAGACTTCTAAGATCTACTCTCAGCAATTTTCAAATATGCAATAGAGTCTTATTAACTATAGTCACCATGCTGTATATTACATCCCCATGACATTTATTTTATAACTGTGAGTTTGCATCTTTGACCCCTTTCACCCATTTGCCAGTCTTCGTCCTCTACCATGACAACTACCAACCTGTTCTCTGTATCTATGAGCTTGGCTTTCTGTTTTGTTTTGTCTTGTTTTGTTGAAATTCCATATATAAGAGAGATCATATGATATTTGCCTTCTTCTGTCTGATTTATTCCACTTAGGGTAATGCCCTCAAGTTCTACCCTTGCTGCAAATGGCAAGATTTCATTCTTTCTTATGGCTAAATAGTATTCCATTGTGCTGTGTGTACATACTACAACTTATTTATCCATTCATCTATCGATGGACACTTATGTTGTTTCTATATCCTGGCTATTGTAAATAATGCTGCAGTGAACATGGGGATATGAAGAGCGTTTCGCTTAGTGTTTTCATTTCCTTTAAATAAATACCGAGAAGTGGAATTGTTGGATCATATAGTAGTTCTATTTTTGATATTTTTAGGAGCTTCCATACTGTTTTTCATAGTGGCTGCACCAGTTTACATTACCATCTTCAGTATACAAGTATTCCCTTTTCTCCACATCCTTGCCAAGAGTTGTGACTTCTCGTGTTTTTGATAATAGCCATTGTAACAGGTGTGAGGTGGAACTCTCATTGTGGTTTATTTTTGTTTCCTTGATGATTAGTGATGGTGAGCATTCATGCCTGTTGATCATCTATATGTCTTCTTTGAAAAATATCCATTCAGATCCTCTGTTAGTATTTTAATCAGGTTTCTTTTTTCTTTCTTTCTTTCTTTTTTTTTTTTTTGCTATTGAATTTTATTAAATTTTAATTTCAGCATTCTGTCAATTTCAAAAGGTCTTGTTTACTTTCTATTTCTCCACCGTAACTCCTGTTCTTCCTAAATCTAGAATAATAATTATAATAATTTTAAGCTATTCTAGATTTGTGTATTTATTTGTTATGGCTTTTTTCTTATTATTAAAGAGAAGATAAGATCCTCCAGAAATATAATCAACAGAAATCTAAGTTAAAGTTTCTGAAAATTTAAGACTCTACAAATAAAAAAAATTTCCGCAACATTTTATTCTTTTCAACAGTCATCATCACTCTTGTATAATTTTTTAATATTCTTCTAAACTATCATTTATGCTTCTCTTTCAAAAACATATTTAAAATATTTACTCACTGAAGTTTCAAAAAATACATTCAATTCTATTTTCAAATGTGATTTTTTTTTTTTTTTTTTTTTACTAGTGAGCATAAAACCAACCTTCCCTATAGATCCAAAACAATTCCAGTGAGTATAGAGATAGTTGTTTCCATCTCGCTGGATTTATTTCCTTCATTTCATGCTGCATACTGATACGTAGCGAGTGGCAAGAGCCATATTTCAAAATTCTGAGTATGAGATACATACATATTAAATGGATTCCTTTGTCTGTAAATGTTTTAAGCAGCAGGTTACACCCTTACTGAGTAAGAAGGGATCACGCTATTTTGTCTGGAGCCACCAAATGCCCAGTTATGGAATACTGAACCCCAACTCCAAAGTATCTACTAGCATACACTTTAGGCATTTTCTTCTAGTGTGTTTAGGAAAAAACAGATTTTTCCCAGCAGTAAATGTCTGACTAAACTTAACTGCAGGGAATGGTACTGTGGTAGATGGAACAAGGGTAACTTGTTTCGTATTCAGAAATTCAGTTAAAATTTGACTTCTTTTTCTAGAAATCTGCACCCCAGATCTTCAATGGGGGATATCATTTTGTCCTGCTGCATCACCCTCTGAACGTCACAGGGAGGGGGTCAACAGAAAAATTCCTTTTTCCGTCTCCCAGAAATTGACTGAAATCTCTCAGGTCCTTCACTTCTTTTTCATTAATGAGAACTTACCATTTTTTATTTCTCTGTCATCATTTCAACAGAGTCTCAAGAGGGAGAGAAGATGAAGTCATGTGCTTCATAAACCAGATTGAAGCAAGGGCTTCAGTGAATCATCTTTAGAGCACTCTTTACTTCATTTAGTTAACTAATATTTGTTGAGCGTCCATGCTGTGAAGGTATGAGTACAAAATATTTTCTACCTTGAATGAAATTGCAGCTTGCTAAGCAAGAAAAAATAAATACATTGAAAGAAAAAAACCCATAAGGGCACCTGCATGGCTCAGTTGGTTAAACACCCAAATCCTGGTTTCAGCTCAGGTCATGATCTTGAGGTCGTGAGATTGAGCCCCATTTCAGGGCGGAGCATGAAGTCTGCCTGAGATTCTCTCTCCTTCTCCCTCCCCTCTGCCCCTCCCCCCAATCCTGCACACTCTCCCTCTCTAAAATAAGTAAATAAAAACCTTAAAAAATACATACTCTGGCAGAATATGTTAAAATATATACAAGATCATAGAAACGAAAAATCACATTAAATTGGGGAGTTTAAAAATATTCATGAGGAGGGCGCCTGGGTGGCTCAGTGGGTTAAGCCGCTGCCTTCGGCTCAGGTCATGATCTCAGGGTCCTGGGATCGAGTCCCGCATCGGGCTCTTTGCTCAGCAGGGAGCCTGCTTCCCTCTCTCTCTCTGCCTGCCTCTCTGTCTACTTGTGATCTCTGTCTGTCAAATAAATAAATAAAATCTTTAAAAAAAAATATTCATGAGGAGATAGGATTTTTGATTTAGCAAAATCCTCTGGAAAGCCAGAAGAAATGAATTCAAGGCAATGGGAACAACATTTTTAAAAAGATGTAGAAAGTGGAAACCACAAAGTATATTTAGGATCATGTTATTTGGAGGACACGACATATATAAGAGAATCATGGGAGATGAGGATACAAAAATAAGTTAGGACTGGAGTATAGAGGGCCTTAAATTAAATGGACATATTTGAATCTAATTTGATAATGAATGATGAGCTATTTAAGGCTTTTCAAACAGCAGATTACCAGATGAGAGCAATATCCAAATTTCTCAAACTATGTTTAATGAAATACTGTTCCAATTGATATTTTAATAGGTGTGCTTAGGAATACATTTCTCAGGTAATCAAACATATTTTAGAGACACCAAATAAAATGCACTTCCATGGAGATTTTCAGTACACATAACTTATATAAAAGAAAAAAGTAACTTTCAGAGGTGCATCATTTCTCTCTCTTGTGATTACCTCCATTCAGACCTCCAATCTTGTAGTCCTTTTTCAAAAATGTTTTGTCATGGGAGAAATGGAAAAAGCACCATTGGGGTATACAGACAACACCATCTTTCTCAATCTCCATGGTCAAAGAAGCAGGCTTCCACAGAACCAGCAGAACTGTTTGATAGTGGAAACAATCATAACTTATAGATGTGTTCCAACAAAACCCATGGTGGTCCCCAACTCCACAGCTGTTATGGATTTTATACCCTCCCAAAACCCTATGTTGAAGTCCTAACCCCTAGCACTTCAGAATGTGACTGTATTTAGAGACAGAATTTTAAAATAGTGATTAAGTTGGGGTATCTTGGTTGTTCAGCTGGAAGAACATCTGACTCTTGGTTTTGGCTCAGGTCATGAACTCAGGGTTGTGAGATCAAGCCCCACATCGGGTTCCATGCTCAGCATGGAGTCTGCTTGAGATTCTCTCTCCCTCTCCCTCCACCCCTCCCTTCTCTCTCTCTCTCTCTCTCAAATAAATAAATAAATAATCTTTAAAAAAAAAAAAAGCAAAGTTGAAACAAGACTTACCGTGAGCCCTAGTCCAATCGGGTATCTTCATAAGAGACAGAAGAGACATAGGAAAGATCATGTGAGGACCCAAGAAGAAGATGGTTATGTGCAAGCTAGGATAGAGGCCTTGGGAGAAACCAAACCTGCCAATACCCTGACACTAGAGTTCCAACCTCCAGGACTGTGAGAAATAAAATTTTTATTATTTAAACCACCAGTTTCTTTGTTATGGCAGCCCTAGCAAACTAATATAATAGCCAGGAAAGTCCAAGCACTTTAGAGCAGGGTAGTATGAGGTGGGAGATTTTAGAAGAAAAAGTGAGAATTATTGTGTGGTTTATTGTTGCAGTGAAATTCATATACCATAGCAGAAAAGGAGAGAAGGATATGGGAAGGAAATATGTCAAAGCCCTTTCTATGACCTTCCTTTTTTTTTTTCCCTAGGAGTCTAAGCAGCTGTAAGTTACCAGGCTGCTAATGGTGTGAGCCATTAGGGATGGGAAAGAGACTTGAGGTATGGTGGGAGGGCGGGAGAAGCCTGTTAATTTTCTCAACTCCGATTGAAAGTACTGAAAAGCATATACATTTATCTATTAATGGAAACAGAAGTGCAGACTTAAGAAAGTTTGATCAAATAAAGTTCAAGATTTATACTCCAAGTGACAATTATTTGAAATGGAGCAATCAAACATTAGAACTGAAAAAAAAAAATAATGTTTTATTCTAAAGGAAAACCAAGTGCCTCTCATGGACACTCTATTTTTACTTGTAGTTTTCTATGGGAAGAGAGTGACTGCATTAGATCTGCCAGATGACAAAATGTAATCTATCAGTTTTGGGATGGGAAACTTCCAAGAGAATTAAAGGTAATTCATTTGAGATTGTCCTGCCACCCCACACACATTTTTTTTTTCCATTTACCTTTCTTTCAGTCAAGGGGGTAATTATAATCTCTGTAACTTTTTTTTAGAGAGAGCACACAAGTGTAGAGGGGAGGGAGAGATGGAGAGAGAGTCTGAAGCAGACTCTGCCCTGAGTACAGAGTCCCACACTGGACTCCATCTCATAACCTTGGCATCATGACCTGAGCTGAAACCAAGAGCCCGGCACTTAACCCACTGCATCACCCAGGCACCCCTAATCTCTGTTACTTTTAAGAAACTTTCTCTTCCTTTCTCAAGGCAACTGATTCCCTGGGCCCTCTGTGACCAGCTCAGTATTATAAAGGAGAAAATCTCTCCGACCCTTCTCATCTCCACCTCTGTCCATGCTTCCCTCCCTTGCTTTCAGTCCTTTTTTTGGAGATGGTAAAAGACATTTGATTTTCCTTTTCCCTCAAAATGGTGTTTAAAATAGGGACTCCCCAGATGTTGGAGTATAAGAGAGCTGGGAAGTCTCATGGTTAATTTTCATCTGAGGTCAGAGAAACAATGAAGACTTCCTCACGTTCTAGTGCAGATCCTTGTAGTTCTGCTTAGGGTCAAAGATACAACAAAATGAGGGCACCCGGCTGGCTCAGGAGGTAGAGCACGCAACTCTTGATCTTAGGTTCATGAGTTCCAACCCCATACTTGGGGTGAAAAACTTACTTAAAAAAAAAAGAAAAAGATAAAACAAAATATTGCCCTACCTTGCTCTTTGTTTTCTCCAGATATACTTATTTCCTGACAATTTTGTTTGGAGAATTCCGCCAGTCAAAATACTATTTAAAATATTTAAATCACTCCCAAATAAAGCTGACTAAAATGCTTAAAAATAAGTATTTAATTCCTCAGGCTTTCCTCCTCTTTCACCACCTTGGCATCTGGGAGAGTACTGGTCAGTATTTTGTAGGATGTTCTCAATTTTGGTGTGTCTAGGTATTTCTTCAAAATCGGGAAATATTATTAAGAGTACCAAAGAAATTATGTCAGGTACTTCTCTTTGTCATGTACTTCTTAGCATATCACAGGGATTACGTGATGTTGACATCTCTTTTTATTGGTGATGTTTACCTTGGTCTCTTGATTAAAACTGTGTCTGTCAGGTTACTTCACTATAAAATTATAATTTTTCCTTTCATAGTTATTAAATACCATGGACAGACATGTTGAGACCACACAATGATCCTGGCTTTCCTTAAACATTCACCCACTAATACTAGCAGCCTTTGGAGGATGGTGTCTACAACCATTGTTTGCCTTGTGATGACTTCTTATTTCTCTCTTTCCTTCCACATGTATTAGTTCAAATTCTTTGGTAAGAAATGAGCTATTCTTCTTTCCTGCTTATTTATTCACTGCTTTCCTACATCAGTGTGTTTACTTGATTTTATGGGTTAAAATAGAATGTTATCATTATTTACTTTGTTTCTCAAATTGTCCCATCTTAGCATGTTAGGAACTCCTTCAAGTTATTTCTTGTGTCATTTTGACAAACCCCCCACACTTTTCAGAGCAACTCCTTACTTTCTGGCACCACAAGATTTTTCCAGACTCCTCTTATATATTCCTGCCTACATCCTCGATCCACCCAATACCCCAAGAAGCCCTAGATGTTATTATTAGAGAATTGTGTGTAGTAACCAAGATGTGAACATTAACTGTGCTAAGGGCTACTGAGCCGTCCTTGCTCTCTCAGTAAACAAAGAGTTAGGAATTATATTTGTATATATTAACAGGTCCATACAGACACAGATCTAAGTTTCTGTGTCTATCTTTGATATACGTGCATTAAAAGTCATTAATTTATACTGATTTCCAATCTTACCCACTGAAACTACCACCAATTGGAGGAGGCGTAGCAGAAATAATTGCTAAGTTATTTCAGAAACTGCTTCTCCCTGAATCTGCCAGGGAGAAGATCCTGGAACAGAAAAGGGATTTTAATGGTAAAACTGGTGAAATTCATTTAGACCAATAATTTAGTCAATTGTATTGTACCAATGTTAATTTGTGATTTTGAGAACTGCACTATGATACTATAAGACATAAATGTTAATGAAAGTTTATATGGGAAGGGTAGGTAGGAGCTCTCTGTATTATTTTTGTAACTGTTCTGTGAGTCTAAATTTGGTTCAAATGAAAAGACTAAAAAATAAGCCATTAAAAATGTAATGTGTTATCCTGCATTTCCCAGTCTTACTTGAGTACATAATTTTACTTTTCAGGAAAATTATTAACTTCCATCCAAAAGCATTAGTAATTGCACCTTGGAACACAAATTTGGCAATAATATGAAATAATAGAACCACTATTTATATACCACACACAAAAATTAATTACAGTGCATTTTGGCTTAATGTGTTTCTACTATGGTTGAAGATTTCCCAAAACTATTAAGCAATCTCTGGTGAAACAGTTATTTGAGAAAGCCTAAATTTCACTTAAATTTAAATGTACATAATTATAGTGTTCATGACAGAAATCTGAACAAGACTATCTCTCTATAATTTTACAAACACTTTGCATGTAGAGGTACAATAAAATTTTGCAAGCTAAGGAAATAACCACAAATGAAGGTGTTCTTCTTTTTAAAAATAGACCAATTACATTGAAAACAACAGACAAAACTTAATAGTGTTTAATTTTTGTTTTACAAAAAGCATTGCAGCAATACCCAAATCTGGTTTCCAGATCCCATTGATGAAAATAACACACTCGTCCTAGTAACTTAATGAAGGGCTTCTTATGAAATAACCACCCCTGAGGAACATAGTTACAAAACTGCAACTTTTTGAAACTGATTTTACTAAAATTAAAAAGCAACTTCGCTTTCCCCTTATTTCTAATATGTAGTTATGGATTGTAACATTGGAATTCTTACATCTTTCCACCCATTCAAAATACTTAAAACATATATTTATATCATATACGAATTGATTTCTAATTGAGGCCTCCCTTTCTGTGGTTATAGAAATCAAAAGAAAATTATTGCAGTATATTATAATAATGTATTATGAAATCTGAATCTGCCAGCAACTGTTACTTGCTTACATTTATATGACTTAACCATTTTCTCTGATCTGTCTTTTTTATCTTTATGTCTTCTGCTACATTTTAAAATAATTTTACTGCATTTAATACTTTCCTTATTTAAATTATTTTTTATAATGCATTTCTTCTAAACAAATTTTGAAAAGTTCACTAAAAACTTGCATCCTTTTTTTAAAGATTCCATTTATTTATTTGTCAGAGAGAGAGGGAGTGCACACAAGCAGAGGGAGTGGCAGAGGCGAGGGGAAAAGCAGACTCCTCACTGAGCAGGGAGCCTGTTGTGGGACTCAAGTCCAGGACCCTCAGATCATGACCTGAGCCGAAGGCAGACACCTAATCGACTGAACCACCCAGGCATCTCAAAACTTGTATCTTTTAAGAAAACAAAATAGTTTTGTACCTCCTGTAACTCTACTTGGCTTTCTTCTATGAAACCTTCCATGACTGAATAATATATTGCTTAAGAGTAAAATGCCTGACATTGTACATACCTGAGTCATCTTTTTCAAAATATATTTAATCCCAATCTCTGTAATACTTAAGACTGAGTTGAAAGATTGGCCATGGTGAGATATATACCTTCATTGTTAATTGTTTGGAAGCATTGCGATAAATATTTGCTCATTAATGTCATTCTTTGTTCCAAAAAATATCCAGATAAAGTTACAAACATATTCTAATTTAAATAAAAAACACATGTGTGCGTGGCCTCAGTCTTTTCTTTCTCCATCACAAATACATATATGGTTCTGGGTGTCCTGCTTTGTCTTTAATGCATCTCTCCTGCCACACTCAAACTGTCCCTGACACCAAATTTAAAAAATGATTTTGATGCATATAGAATCTGACTCACTTGATACATGTAAATAGAGCCAATGAGAGAATTAAAGAGTACCTACCTACTAGGGTCTGGGATGACTGTACTTAATCCTCAAAATAATCCTGTGAAATGACTTCATCCATTTTCATGGTTTAAAGTGTCCGTATGCTGATGACAGCCAAATTTTTATCATCAGTGTAGCTAAGCTCCAGACTCTATATTAGACACAATCTTGGGAGTCTAACAAGTACCTTAAATTATGTCCAAAATGAAAATCTTGATCCTCCCCAGTCTTCTTCATTGTGGTAAATCACAATTATATTCTTCTGGTTGCTTGGTCCAAAAATTTGCAGTCATGCTAGACTCTTTTCCTTCTGTTCCACCCCACATCTAATTAACAATTCCTGACAACAAAACCTTCAAAATACATCTAGAATCTGAGCGCTTCTAATCACTTCCATGCTTGTGCCCTTGCCCAAGACAAGATTTAACTTCTCTGGCTTAGATTAGTCCCATAATCTCTTAATTGCTTTTGCTCAACCAAGAAGTCATGTGTTTGTTTCTCTTATTCAAATTTTATCACTATTCTGCTCAGAATCTTTCAATGATCTTTCATTTGAGAATGATGGGCACCACCCTTATAATGGCCATAGGACCAGTGTTTCCCTGTCAGATCTCAGTTTTTACTACCTTTCTTGTCCGTCCATTCTAGAGACATTAGTCCACTTGCTGTTTCTCAGATCATTAGATGTGTGTCTATGTGAGATATATTTTACATATTTATTTTTGATCTGTCTCCCCAATTGGAATAACACCTTCATGACAGCTGGAATTTTTCTATTGGTTTCCTTGTTGAAACCGTACCAGAGTATGGTTCTGTCACAGAGTAACCATTCAATAAATAATTGTCAAATAAATGAATAAAGTAATGGATGAGAAAATTATTACCACAAATTTTCCATAAAATATGATTGAGAATGAAATGGAGGATGTAATTGGCTCAGTGATAGTTAACTTTGCCAGTTAGTGAGTCAACCATTTCAAGCTGCCAGAGTGGGTGATCTTTTATCTCTGTCACATTTCCTTCCTAAATTTATGAGCCCCATTTACAGCATGAACACTACCAAACAGAAGTAATTTTAGTTGTGATTAGGATATGTACTTCCCAGAAAGTCCAATTTTAGTTGGTACTTTAGTGAGAGAAGTTTTTGGATCACATATTTTATAATAATAGGCTTGATTTTGGCTCACTGATAAATAGTATGTTAAAATTCAGGTAAAGGGCCAACTATCAAAAAGTAATAATAATTAACAACTATACTACAGATATACTTAATAATATTTTTTAATAGTGCCAATTTTGCAATCACCGCATTTGAGCTGTCTTTCTAATAAGGAGCAATGACCTTTGTATTTCACACAGAAAACTTAGGCTTTCACAGTTATTTTCATGAATCAATATATCTCCTCACAAGAGCCTTTGATTTGTCTTTTATTCTTGTAATATATAACCTAATTATTATAAAAAACATTTAAATAAATTTAAATAAATAAATAAATTTAAATAAATTTAAATAAATATTTATATATAAAGTGCGTATACAAAATTTTTAATTTTAAAATTATTTACATTCCTAGCAGACATAATTAAAAGCAAACTCATATTTTAATGTGCAAAATATAACTATATCTTAAGACATTAAAATGCAATGGTTGGATTTCATGGAAAGTTTCAAGTAGTCCCCGCTGGCAATACTTTGCACCTTTGTCATTCCCCTCCTTCTACTTAGGAGAATAGCCTAAAGCAAAGCAGACATTTTGTGATTACAAGGAGAGAATCTTGGGGATTAAGTTCTACAGCTAAAAATGTTAGAATTTAAAAAAAAAAAAAGGAAGGAACTAGGTGCAGTGTTGAGTCAGACATGCTGTTCTAGATGGCGTGCCCCAGACTTCTCATTTATAAAATGGAGTGATGAGAAGATTCAGGAGTTAGACGGTGGTGATGTTTCCGCCAGGCTGTGACTATGCCAAGAAACATTAAATCGTATGCAATAGAGGGGTGGTTTGTATGGTACGTAAATTATGGCCCAATAAAGTTATTCTGGTGGACTGCAGCATTTATGGTGACAGTTGTGAAGTAATTTTGCTGGTCAATCTTATTCAAAGAAAATCCTTAATTATGTGGAAAAAATGTCTTCGACAACCCTCTTTTGTAGTAAGGCAAAATTCATTTAAGTGTATTGGGAAAAGTCATATTTTAAGGATCATTGAAATGCCTTTTTAACTTAGAGCAAGAGCAATTTATTCACTGAGGCAATATTGTATGCCAATAAATAGTATTTACTAGGACTAGGACAGTGCAATTTAACAAGTCTATAATTAATGATGTATGTTAGTGTTGATGAGCCTCATTTTTATCATTTCTACAACAATAAAATGAGACTAGATATTTGGTTCTAAAGTTGCATCTCATGACAAAGAGGGCTTGGAAAAATAATGAACCCTTGTGATGAGTTCTATGAATGTTTCATTGATTGGTGTTAAAGTCATTTTCAGTATTTTATTTAATTTCATTAAAATGAAATTATTTTCTTCAAAGAAAAACAATTTATTCATAATCCTGTTACATCTTTTCCATTGCACAAATTAAAGGTTTATAAATATAGAGAATAGAAATATTTTCATTTAGAGCTTTAAGAAAATTGCTCCTCAGAAAATCTTACTATCTCAATAGAGCAGAGACATAATTAAAAATAAGGGAGTAAAATCTACCTGAAAATACTGCAGGGTATTTGTTATTTTCCAAGAAATTAAAAAAAAAAGACTAAATCCCCAAAAAGAATTTTCCTTCTTGATTTATTTGATTTGACACTTCACTTAAATAACAATTAATTAACTTACTAATTTTAAATAATCATATTCATAAGCACCACAGTAAAATTTACTTAGAAAATCAACACTTTGTCTAAAATACTAAATAAGGAATAAGAAAAGGTATGAAATGCAATGTAACATTTGTCTCTTCAAATAAGAGTGGGGATGTGCTCACGGATTATATTTTCCTTGATCATCCAAGTCAAATACAAACTCTCTCATAGAACAACAAAATGGTCTTAGAACTTTCCCTCATCTACCTTGAAATGCATATAAAAAAGTGATTTCTTCTATGTTACTTGCTAATTTTATCAAGTACTTTGTTATTTTATAGTAACTGTAAAGTTTTAATTTTGAGGTCAATCGTGTACGTATAGCTTTAAAATAAAAACTTACCTCAGGAAAAGAAAAAAATGGTTTCAAGATCTCATACTAACGATTGTCATTATCCTGTGTTTTAAAGTTTTATTTGTTAAGTATCTTGAAAATAGAAACAGTGTCCTAATCCTAGACCTAACGAATGATGTAGACACTTAGAATTTAGGATGAAACAAATTATCTCAAGATTAGTTAGAAAAGACAGAAAATAACTGCCAGTTTTTTATATGTCTTAGACCACTTCCCCCTCCCCCTTCCCCTCACCCCCCACCCCACCGCTTAACTGGTCTATAGTTGTCTATCTATCTATCCATCTGTCTGTCAGATGAAGATAACTCACACAAATACAAGTGTTGTATAGGTACATATCTAGCTATATACCTTGGCTTACTGTACTTCTAAATCACAGGACTGCACTTATATTATTGTTATTATTATTATTTTTACAATTAAAAAATGAGTTATCTTAAAGAAAACATATACTTACTGCCCTCTAGAGGTATGAACCAGTAGTGTAATAAGTGTAGATGTTGCCGGGCATATACAGTTTAAAGCTAACATGGCGTATTTAAACTCTTCTTCACAAACAACGTGATCTGTTTGAAATAGAACAGGTAAATTAGAATAATTTACCTTGGGAGAGTACTAATTTAAAATAATATGAAAAATAAAACAGCAAATAAAATTACAGAAGTTTCCACATAAACACACTTGTCTTCAAGATATTTTTACGTGTGCAATCTTCCCCAGGAAAAATGTCTCATGAGAGTGAGTACTAGATTATGAGTTAAGTGGCCCCTTCTGTCTTTAATAAAATCATCAGCCTTCAGCAAAATGTTTATTTTTCCTATTCTTCATCTGTACAAGGAGGTGAGAGGTAAATAGATAGTTTGAAGGCGCAGTATGGAAAACAATTCAGGGACTTTATAAAGTACCTTTTAATTCTGATAATTCTATGGTATGAAATGCAGTAGTATTGATTTAAAGCATTATTGATTTATCAAATTCATAGTCACATGGCACACATACTTAGAATTATTAAAAGACATGGTAGATAACATTTATATAGTGGTAATAGATTTCGTACAATCAAAACAACTATGACTTCAGGCAATAAAAACTAATGCTAAAATACATTTAAATTAAAATTGTACTTTGACCTCAGGACCTACAGTCATAAATGCAAGAGATGATAGGATTCAATCAGGAAAGATAATAAATGGTAATTGAAGTCACTGACATAAAAGCAAGAGAGTGTGCTAAGGTGGGGACACATGAGAGGTTGCAGGCCACATTAAAGGGAGGTGATGCTACTCAGCCCATGTCTATTACTTCATACAGCAATGAGGGCACAGATACCAGGTATCCAATTTTCCATAGAAGTAATATTTTAGAGAAGTGATTAAGATATTGTTTACTTGGGGGGGTGGACTTTCCTTCCCAAGTAAACAATTACAGTTGGTATGAGAAATAAAGACAATGTGTAAAGTTCTAAGAAAATAAATATTCCCAGAAAATAGTTTTAGCTATGTTAAGAAATAGACGGCTGAATTTGTAGGTGAGTTGGATATCTACAGAATGAATACACAGGGGTCCCTGGGCTGCAGAATCAGTTAAGTACTGCAACTCCGCTCCTCACTTCTCAATGCCATATGATAGCCAAGGTTTATTGAACATACCAATAAAGTCTTCTCTGTCTTTCCCACCTTCTCCACCTCCATTACACTGTCCCTACTTGTTAGAGGGTTCCAATCCTTATCCATAATTCTTAAGAGCCAGATATCAGCTTTTAGAATTATTATTATTATTATTTTAGATTTTAGAAAGGCAATGTGCTTTATCTACCAGACCCTATGTAATACATGTAGGGAGCAACCTATGCTTTAACATAGAATTATTCTTGCAGCTAAATGTGTGAATACTAAGTGGAAAAATAAAATTCAGTGTGAGGATTGCTACCAAATAATTTCAGGTCAGGTGTGATTTCACCACCAACAGAAATGCTTTTCTTTCTTTCTCTCTCCCATTCTTTCTTTTCTTTTTCCCCCTTCCATCCATCCATCCAGCCTTCTTTCCTTCCCTTCCTTCCTCTTTTCCTTCCCTTCCCTTTCCTTTGCCTTTTTTTTTTTTTCCAGAATTTTCTGGATTTTGGAGTTTTGGCTAAGGGACTGTGAATCTTTATTCAAACTATGTTTATCTTTCACCCAGACAAATGCAAGAGCTTCTTAACTACTTTTCATGTCTTCCAACTCTTCAGCATTTTATTACCCTTCCAAAACTGTGCTGTCCAATTAGAGCTGCCACCACCACATTTAGCCATTTAAATTTAAATACATTGAAATACACATAAAAGTTCAGTTCCTCCCTCTTACTAGCCATCTTTTAACAGCCATAAAGTGCTCAAAAACATTTGTGGTAACTGCCTACAGTATCAGACAATGTAGATATGGAATATTTCTGTTATCACCAATAACTAGACAGTGCTATAAGCCAAACAGATTAAAGACCTCCCATAAATTCTAAAGCTTATAGGATATATTTCACATTCCTTAAAATGTCACTCATACACGGGCAGAATTTGGGTAACCTTACTAACATACTATACTACCTTTCCATGACTTTTCTCAGTCACATCGCTGCTAAAATTGCTCATTTATAATAATATGAGGGGAGGCAGAACAGACGGGTATACATGCAGGTTGGGAGGTAGATTGTATAGGTATAAGTTTATGAAAATTCTGTTTTCTTCTTATGGTTCTGTTTTCTTTGTGAAATTGGTGGGAATAACGAGTAAAGGAGAGGCCGGAGGGTAAGAGGAGAAAATACAGCACAGTCGCTTCAGAGAGTGGAAGAAGAAACAGAACAGTGAAACACAGAAATGATATTTGTCAGCTGCTGACCCTGAGAAATCAAGGATCATGAATTTAAAGTGGGAATAGTCTGCACATTATCTTTTGTTTATTTTGTTTATTCAGGCCACATTCAAATTCATGGAAGTAAACACTATCTTCTGTCAAGAAGACCGAGAAAATTCACCACAGTGACTTCTGACAAGTCTAACTAAAGGTCAATTAACTGAGGATGAGTTAAAATAACAGATTATAACGGTGTGCTATGGAATTCAAACAGGTTAAGAAGAGAAGGCAGGATCTGCAGTTGTCAATAATGGTAAAAGTTTGGTAGAATCAATGAATTTTAAGTCCCGGTGTAGTCAAAAGATGGGTGGAGTTCTGTACTAGAGGATGTGAACTGGAATGAGAGGCAGTGGTCAGAAAGAGGGTCATCAGGAACAGAGATTATGGAAGCGTCACATTAACAAGTAAGACATGATTCGTGGCGTGTCCCTCTGGAAGCGGGTGCTGAAATAGGACGGTGAACAAGAACATTCAAAATAGGGGAATTATAGGTACACAAGTCTAGGGCATTGAGAGAATCATTTTCATGGCTATCAATATCATTAACTATTATGGCCATACAGTGTTGGAAAGAATAGTAAACTAGGGGACCAACGGCTCTCTCTCTCTCTCTCTCTCTCTTTTTTTTTTTTTTTTTAATTTCTGCTACTTGTCTTTCTTTTCTGGGATATTTCCCAGTTGCAAACTGCCAATTTTTATCAAATAATTTTTTAATTAAAAATGTGAGATTTGGGGCGCCTGGGGCTCAGTGGGTTAAAGCCTCTGCCTTCAGCTCAGGTAATGATCCCAGGGTCCTGGGATTGAGCCCCACATCGGGCTCTCTGCTCGGCAGGGAGCCTGCTTCCTCCTCTCTCTCTGCCTGCCTCTCTTCCTACTTGTGATCTCTGTCTGTCAAATAAATAAATAAAATCTTTAAAAAAAATGTGAGACAATGTTATATAAAATTTAAGTATATTGAAAATGCATAATGGAGAATTATATCTGTAACAGAAATTGCTATTTTTCCTTATTATCCATTTTCCCCTCTGTATGCAGAAACAACATATCTATGGAAACATGTCTATAGAAATGCTTGGAAGGGAGAAGAATACAAATGTGTGGTTGGCAGGGCCTTGCTGATTTTAGTCAGGTGTACATAAAGAGATGACCCGAGGTAAGAACTGATCACTTTGGAAGCAGAGAGAGAAAGGAATAAAGCTCTCTTAAACAGGGCATTATTTCTTACAGCCAGAAAGCTAAAACAAGTGTCCAAGAAAGAATCTGGACAGTTGCAGAACCAAAAAAGTGACCCATACCCTGAACAGCAGGTGATGATACTTTCTCAGAGTCTTTATGAGAGGCCTTCCACTAAGACTTCTCCCAAACCAATAAAGCCAGGCCTGTGGCAAGAATCAGATTAAAGTGCTGTTTTCCCACTCAAACTTATCTGTTTTAGATGATGGCAAGGTAGCTGTCATTACAATCAAGAAGGAGAAATGAACAGGGCAACAAAAACCAGTAAACACAGCAGGTTTAAGAAAGTCCTTGGAGAAGAACTTGGAGCACAATTACTGACACATGGAAAGGAATGAAAGAACTCTGCTCCAATTTGAACATTTTCTGTGGCCACAGAGACTAGTGAATAAAGAATATCTTTGAATAGACACGAAAAGACAAAGGAGTTACTCCTTAAGAGCAGAATGAGTGTCTAATAAGGAATTTATTACGAGGTCTCTACCATTCATGTCTGACAGGATTTCTTCATTGCTATGGACCAACAACTGCTGTGTGTCTCCAGTTCTTCCTTTTTCTAAACACCGATATTTTACCAAAATTATCTTGTTTCACTATTTTATATGCATAAGTAGTAGGGGTAGAGGTAGCTAACTAATTTATTAGCGTGTGTGTTGCCAGACCGTGAGAAGCCACACCTAAAACTAATTGCATTATCCAGAAGTCCTGGGCTTTGAGTTGGATGCAGTAATTGATACAGCTCTGTGGAGTGTTTTTCATATAAATGGATGAGTCTCTCAATATATAGGGAAAATATTGTACAGGACTACTAAGTGTATAAGGATCTGGACTGTGGCTGAAACTGCTATCACCCATGTTCATTCCTTCCTTCTTCCTTTGAGTAAGAGAAGCTCTTATTTCCTCTTACCCATCCCCCAGCTGTTGCTGGGTGCATGTTTGTCCAGGTAGAAATTACATTTTCCAGCTTCCCTTTAGTTAGCTATGGTCACTTCACTAGGTCCGTCCAGCTACCATCTTATTTTTTTTGTGGACAAAACCACCTTTCCTAAACTCTTTCCTTCTTGTTGGTGAGACCACATAATGGCAAAAACTCCATCTTGATTATGCAGACGTAATTCCTTAGCAATGATAGAATCGGTCCCTTTTTTTCTTTATAGTGTCTAATTTTCCTCCCTTGTTGAAGAAAGCATGTCCTCTTTCAAAATGATGTGCATCTCATGTCTTCTTCTCATCCTTTTACAGTTTCTGTGTATCTGTTTTGATTTAGAACCTTCTTGTTTGTAGCTTCCTGTTAAAGCATGAGCACAGGAGATCAAGTGTTGTCACTACTGAGTGTGCCAAGCCATGGGCAGATACTGATCCCTCTGAGACTAATTTGCCTTACTTTTAAAATGTGAATAGTAACCGTATGTGCCTCATAGGATTTTCTGAGAAGAAAGGTAGACAATGAGTATGAAATGCTGTTCAGAATTCTAAACAAGTACATAAGCTCACAATCATGCTTATTAAAAACAAAGACGTCAATAAACTATCTTGAAATAATGCCAACAATACATTTTTAAAAACGTAAGTAGCAAAGCAATATAGCATAAATTTATTGTTCTGGAATTAAAACATGATCCTCGTTTTACAAAAATGCTGACTTCTGCCTGTAAGCTTATATGCTCACATGTATGTCTGAATAAGCACAGAAAATTTTAAGAGCAGGAATCAAGCTATTAACAGTAGCTACCTCAACGAGTAGGCAAATTTTCAAAAACTATGACTTATAAAATATTAGGATCGTGTGAGATTCTTGGTTTCTTTTTTATTGTTATTTTATTATTTTTAATCTAAGGGGCTTTTAAAATAAGCACTTAGAATTAAAGATACAAGTTTATAGATACTTATGAATCAAATCTGTTTTCAAGTCCCTTTTACTTTAAGGAAAATAAAATTGTTAATTACATTTTAACAAGTCAGAATCTTTTTTTAAAGTCTGCCTCAGTGTTTTCTGAGCTCCTGTATGATTTAAAATACTAGAAGCTTCTTCTATGCAGTTGCTAGGTAACAGATCTTTGGAAAGCAGTAACAACAGTGGAAAATGCACTAAACCAATGCAGGGTTGTGATTTACAGAAATCAAATATCCTTTGGAAAAGAGCTTTTAAACAGGAACACCGAACAGGGTAAATTTTAAAAACTGCTATTTGTTTTCATTTTATGGGGATATGTTTATTACATAAACTGACTGAATAAATTGTGTTATAAAATATCTCACACATTCTTTGCTTATTAGACTGTTTATAAGCATGAGAGGGTCGAGTGCTATGAAAATTGCTTTTTTTTTCCTTAGAGGAGAATGGATAATCTCTAACAATTGAACTTGATTTTGACCCTGTCTCTTTAATCAATACAATAACCAATCGGTGAATGTGTGTGTATGTTGCCTGTGTGTGCACACACACACATGCATGATCATACAACAGAGACTTTTGCCAGTTCTAGGATAGTGAGCCGTTCAACTACAAATCATCTAAGAATAGGCTTAAATGAACCTTTAAAAGTCATTTAGTTTCACAGGATCTAAATATAAGAATGCTTATTAAACATAGAGAATTCAGCTCCATTTGAGATTGGCAGCACCCTATAAAACAGATTTATTATATCTCAATAATATAAAGTATGAGAAGCTTGCTTGATTTTCCAATTGCTTGAATCCTTGCATTATTTTAATGCTGCAGGTTTTAATGTATCGTATTAATTAAATGCTCAGGAGAACCAAGTTTCTTGTATTCCAGAGCAGAACAGTTAATTCTATTAATCTCTGTTTCTTTGAAACATATCAGAAATATTGCAGTTTTAATATTTTTTGAAAAATTAGTGTCCTCAGGGCTCTGATTTCTTTGGGTTCTAACTTAATGTATTCTCTTCTCAGTAGCTCATGATAGTTATTGAGAGTTAAGAATACAGTTATCGAATCATCTTAATAGTAATAATAATACCAAACAATATTTTAGTTTCTATGCTAAGTGATTCATATGTATTTTGTATATATATTATTAAAACTCACAAAAGCTCTATGATGTATATGGTATTAAACCATCTTCAGATAACAAATCAGATGTTCAGAAGTAAAATAACTTGCCTAAATCCATTATTATTAATTTAAATTCAAACTACTGACAGAGAACTCTACAAAAATTAAACAACTTTAAAACTGATTAAACAAATGGATTAAAATAAGTGGTATATTCTAGTGGTTTTCCTTTGTCCTGAACCCACTTTAAGGATTACTGCTTGCTACCAGATGGACAAATGGCTCAAACAGCCACTAAATTAAACTGATAACTGAAAAAATATAACCACTATGTTCCCCAAATACCCATCATTTAATGAGGCAGTTTGGAAGGAATGAAGTCAAACTTGACCTTGAAATCAATTTTGTTACTTTGCAATCACACACACACAAATTGCAGCTAGACTAAAATGATTTGAGTCACTGATTCAAAGGGATTTGGAAAGATCTCTAGATTCATTAGTAGCAAATATACTGTTAAACTGTGATAAATGTTACAAAAAAAAATAAATGCAGGGGCTATTAGGGGATACAAAAGGACACCTTTCCTGCCCTGGAGCAAATCGAAAAAAGCATCTCCAAGGAGGTGATGTTTAAAGGAAGATTTTAAGGATAATTAAGAATAAGTTATTTGAACGGTGAAGAAAGTGGACAAAAGTAATTTTCTTAAAACAACATGCAAGGGACTGGAAGAGATTATGCTGAGTGAAATAGGTCAAACAGGGTGCCTGGGTGGCTCAGTGGGTTAAAGCCTCTTGCCTTCAGCTCAGGTCATGATCCCAGGGTCCTGGGATTGAGCCCCACATCGGGCTCTCTGCTCAGCGGGGAGCCTGCTTCCTCCTCTCTCTTTGCCTGCCTCTCTGCCTACTTGTGATCTGTGTCTGTCAAATAAATAAATAAAACTTAAAAAAAAAAAAAGAAATAGGTCAAACAGAGAGAGTCAATTATCATATGGTTTCGCTCACTTGTGGAGCATAAGGAATAACACGGAAGAAACTGGGAGATGGAGAAGAGAAGGGAGTTGGGGGAAATCAGAGAGGGAGACAAACCAAGAGAAACTGTGTACTCTGAGAAACAACTGAGGGTTTTGGAGGGGGTGGGGCCGGTGAGCCTGGTGGTGGGTATTATGGAGGCATGTATTGCATGGGGCACTGGGTGTGGCACATAAACAATGAATTTTGGAACACTGAAATAAAATAAAATAAAACAAAATTTAATTTAATTTAATTTAATTTAATTTAAAAAATCAGGGAGGTAGAAGGATATTTAAATTTTTATGGAAAATTAACAACAAAAAAGGTCTGAAGATTAAGGAGAGAAAACAATACAAAGTTGCTGACAGAGCATTGGCAATGGGATCTGGTATAGAGATGAGAAGAAAATTGTGTTATAATAAAAGAAAGGCAGGAAGTGGTAAGTGAAAACAAAGCAACATTTAGAAAAATGAGATAAAGTCTTAGATTGTAACACAAGAGTGGAAATATTTTGATAAGAAAAAAACCCACACTGTTAAGGGCCTCCCAGCTGCCCAAGTGAGTTTGTGGTAACATGAATTGGACCCACTAAGTGATTTCTTTTTTTTTTTTTTTTCCTCCAGCAATGCTCATGAGGCCAAGGAGCAGGAAAAGGGGATCCATCTATGTAGGATTTTGTTTGTGTGCATATTTTTTTTTTCCAATCTGGAGCCATAAAAACGAAGGAAATTAGTATAGTATTATGAGTTTGGTTGAAATGACAACCCATAGAGTTTGGTTTGTTTAAAGAGGGCAAAAGAGAAGAAAGGAAAGTGAGGCCTAGGGAGAATCCACACTGATGACGCTTTGGAGCAATGCTCCTCAGCTCTTTGTGATGAAGAACCAGTATTTTTTTTTTCTTTTTCTTAATTTCCAACCCACTGCAGACACTTACGTCGTTCTATTGTACATGACTGGCACCGAAATCATGCCACGCATGACTCACCTATGATTCTGATAGGAGTCTACTCACTTTCCAAAGAGATAACACACTGATGGTGCACTTGGATGTCACAGTGACGTTGAACTGCTATCAAAGTTGCTAAATGCTTACTCTCGATTGCTATACTTAACTTGTAGCCTAGCAAACATCTGCAGCCTGACACTGGTCTTCGATCGGCACTTAATAGCACTGCATTAAAAGTCTTCAGGAGGCAGAAGGAGCGTGTTTAGGTGGTAATGGAAGGTTGAATAAGCAAAACAGAAACAAAGAAGAGTGAGTGAGGTTTGAAGAATATAGATAAGCCTGGAAGTATTTGGGATGATGTCGAAGTACAGGTATATCCATTACATAGTTCTTTCACTCTAAATCTCTGGGAATTCTTGTCAAACTGGAAAATGGATCTTTTGAATCAAGCATTCTATGAAGTTTAAAATATAGTTTCTTAGCACTTGTAAAAATGTATGATAAAGTAGGAAAATGTAAGTGTTGTCCTGTGCTCGATTTAAAGGGTCATGAGATTTGGAGTCACAAGATATGAGTCTGAATCCCATGTGTTTAAGCATGTAGTCTTCAGGCAACTGTGCTTAGTACCGTATTAGACAAATACATATAGTCATTTACATCTGTCTTATAAAAATACAAACTTCAGGTTGAAATAACAGAGGGCAGCATGCAGTAAAACTATAGTCTCATACCAAGTAAATAGTTTTGTTTTATAAAAATAAATAAGTGGCAATAGAGCTTATATGACTGCACACCTTTCCCTTACCAATAAGGGAAGATGCTACAATTTACCTGATTCTCCCAGACACATGACAACCCGTGGCCATATTTATAGCTGTTATGTGCAATCTGTGACAGCTGTTTTTTTGGTAGTGTCATTACTCTGGACAAAATTGCAAAGGAAGCTCTCACATCACTTATAGTAGACATTTAGTACATACTTATTAGCAACTGCTTGCCTCTTGACAGTCTCCCATAATAACTAAATCTTTCCCTTTCCTTCCAAATGATTTTACTAAATGAAAAATGATAGATGATAGATACATAGGTAGACAGATAGATGCTACTCTCAACTAGATGGTCATCTAACAATCTGAACAAAGTAAAAGTACAAAAGAAGACTGAAATTTCAGTTTTACCAGGAGACATGTGCAACTTAAAAGGAATTCCTCAATGCAAAGGGATTTTGATTTAATGGGTAATTGAGCCAAATGTTAGGTCTAAATGAGTCCTTGCCCACTTGGGTGTTCTTCTTCAATACCATCAACTTTCCACCAAACAGCTCTTACAATTCTTCGACATAATATTCATATCAACAGATTCCAAGAAATAACATAAGTTAGGCATTTCAGTCATTCACACTTCACCCACTCTTTTTTGGCCTTAAGGGATAATTCTAGGGGCTCCTACAAATTCTGTCTTACAGAAAGTAACTTTTGGAAAAGTAAACTGATTTGAAGTATTAAAAGATGAATCCATGAACAATCTAGAGGCAAAAAGCACAAAGGTACAAAAAAGTAGACAAAATTTTTGTTAGTTGAAAGCACCATAAATGCAATCCAAAGACAACTTGCAAACTGAAAAAAAAAATGCAATTTTTAAAATGCCAAAACGTTCATAATTTTAGAATATGAGAAATCTCTATAATTCACTAAGAGAAAAATAGTCATCTCTGTAGAAAATAAGAGTACAGGGATGTATTTTATATATGAATGAACACAGAAGTGAAATGGGCAATAGGTACATGAAAATGTGCAACTCTCTTAGTAATCAAAAACTGAAAATCAAAATAAATTAAACTATTAGACAATACCACATATCACTTAACAGCACACATTTTAGAGACAGAGAACGTGGATTAAATACCTGTTTCTACCACTTAGTACAGCATCATCCACATTTCACTTAATATCTTTGTGTCTCCATTTCCTCATTTGCAAAATGAGAATACTCTTGACTCTTGAACAACACAGGGGTTAGGAGAACCAACCTTATGCATAGATGGCAAATCCACATAGAACATTTGACTGCCCTAAAACTTAGCTATCCATCATCTATCATTAACTAGAAGCATTGCCAAAAGCATAAACCGTGGATTAACACATATATTGTATATTATATGTATTATATACTGTGTTTTTACAACAAAATAAGCTAGAGAAAAGAAAATGTTATTAAGAAAATGATAAGAAAAATAAAATTAGAGTGCCGTTCTGTATTTATTGGGGGAAAATGCACATATAAGCAGACTCCTGTAGTTCAAATGCATGTTGGTCAAGAGTCAGCCATATTAATGAAATCTATCTATGGTATCAAGTGTCCTGGAGTAATAATGGCTCTCCTATCCTGGTATTCACAGAACAGGGCTGATCTGTGTAACCAATAGGATATTGTGGAAGTTACAGGGTGGGACAGTGAGGGCTATGTCACAAAAGACATTGTGGTCTCTGCCTTGCTCTCTTGTAGGTCAATGTTTTCTGGGGGAAGACAGCAGCCGCATCATAAGAACACTCAAGTAGCCCTAAGGAAAAGTCCAAGAGGTAAAGAACTGAGGCCTCCTGCAATGGCCAGCACTACCTTGCCAACCATGTGAGTCAAGAATGAACCACACCGGAAGCAGATCTTCCAGCCCAAGTCAAGCCCTCATGTAGTCCCAGCTGATGCCTTCACTGCAACATTGACCATTAGTCCTCTTAAATTCCTGATCCACAGAAACTGTGAGATAATAAATGTGTTGTTTACACCAAAAAGCTTTGGGATTGGTATGGGTACACCCCGATAGATAACTAACACATGACTTTACAAGGTAGTGATGAAAATTAATTCAGTTAATCTACAAAAAGTGCTTTGGAACGGTAGTCCAGGGCACCTGAGGGGCTCAGTCAATTAAGCATCTGACTTGATTTTGGCTCAGATTGTGATTTTATGGTCATGAGATCAGGCAGGGAGCCTACTAAAGAGTCTTTCCCTTTCTTAAAAAAAAAAAAAAAAAAGCAAAATAAAACAAAACAAAGAACTATTCCTTGAACATAATAAGGACTATATAAATGCTGACTGCCACCATCAGTATAATAATAATAATAATGTTCTTAATATTAATTTTCATTTGCCCAAGGGGCAAGAGTTAAAGGAATATTGCCCACTTTTGCAAAAGTAAGTTATACATTTCTGAAGAGCAAATTAGCATTGTGTATTAAAAATCAGAAAAGACCCCATACTATTTAACCTAGAAGTTACACGAGGTAATCATCTGAAGTTTATCACACAAGTTCAAGAAAACCTCTTTTATGATATTGAATATGTAAATATGTACATAGGTATGTATGTAAGTACGTATTTATTTTAGTCCTGGACAAGACTGAGTCGTAGTAAGCTGAAAAACAGAGAATGTTGAATAAACACAATCCACAGAGGAATGAATTTCATCAAAATTACTAATCTACAATTTCAAGATGTTACAAATTTCTTTTCCTTATTTTCAAACACATACACTTCCAAAATTTGTTGGAAATAACATCTCAGCTCTTTACATTCAACTTGGTGATTTTTTAAAAATAGCTATCACTTTTTAACTTTGCCTTATTTTTCATTTGTCATTGGAAGCTGAGTTAACATTCAAGAAGGAAGTAGCTACTGATTTATCATCAGTTTTAGTCTGTATAAATATAAGGATACAGAATAGCTAATGGCTTAAATGAGAACTTGGCACGAATGAAACTGTTATATTAAAATATCAAATGGCATTTGTCACGGGTTATAAAATATAATAATATGCTAATTGCACAATTTCATAAATTCATATACATTATCTTTTACCAACCTAATGAAATTTCAGCTCATACAAATTATTATAGTCTATACAAACATAACCCCCAGTCATAAAGTGAATAACATACTCCGTCCTTAGATATTAACATTCACAAATGTTTTTATGGCATTAATTATACTTGATAATTTGGACCTTGTGGAAAAAATGTAAAAATGTAAAATCTATAAATAAATTTAAAAACAACTATTAAACCACCTTCTACTAGTATTACGCTTCTATATAAAAATGAAATATAATTCATTATATGTGAATTATATTAATAAAACTATTACCCTACTTTAAGGAATTGCATATCTTACTTATTCCATTTATACTGACTTTCATTTTAATATAATTTCTAGTAAGGACTATGGTTGGATAATACATATACACCCCACATCTATGTATCTCATATATCTAGTCTCATATTGCTAGACATTTTGCTTCTTTCTACATTTATTTTTATAATAAATAAAACTGAAATAAAAGTCCTTTTTTTTAACTTAAAGATTTTATTTATTTATTTATTTGAAGAGAGATCACAAGTAGAGAGGCAGGTGGAGCGAGAGGAAGAAGCAGGTCTCCTGCTGAGCAGAGAGCCCAATGCGAGACTTGATCCCAGAACCCTGAGATCATGACCTGAGCCGAAGGCAGAGGCTTAACCCACTGAGCCACCCAGGCATCCCATAAAGGACCTTTATTTAAATGTTGTGTGTAGCTCATAATATTTCTTCATGAAACCTTCATGTAATTATGTAAACATATGTTAGTGACTATGTGACTAATGAAGGAGACAGACAAGGGACAAACACAGGAGGAAAGAACTGGGTTTTCCCTACACATGCAGAAAAACTACAGATTTTTTTTCCCTTTTCACTATTTCATATATTGTCACATATTTTAATTTTACTGAGTTATAGTATTACTTTTGAACATTGTTACTGGATCTTTTAAGATTTTAACTCTTATACTATAGTCTGCATACTTTTAGAAATAAGATACTGTGAGTCGAGCTCTGTGCTTGTCACTAGATACAAAGCATTTAAGAAATTCATATTCTAGGGGTGCCTGGCTGGCTCAGTCAGTGGAGCATGTGACACTTGATTTTGGAGCTGTAAGTTCAAGACCCATGTTGGGTGTAGAGATTACTTAAAAACAAAACCTTAAAAAAAAGAAAAGCAAAAAGAGAAGTTTCTATTCTAGAATTAAACATCTAAGCAACTCAAAGTCAATTAGTAAGCTACTATAATACAATTTCTATTAAATGGGAAGATATACAAAAAAGAGATTAAGGTGGCAAAAAGAAAATAAAATGATTTTTCACTTTCTTTGATTCCCACAATCAATTGATTATTAGGTTTACAGAATATATCTGAAGTGATTCATGAATCTGTTCTCACTCTCCTCATCCATCATCACCACTCTGGTTCAATCCCTCAGTCTGTCTCACTTGGACATCCTAATAGCTTGCTAAGTAATCACTCCTGTGAGGCTCTTTGTGTCATCTCCACTGTACTCCATGCTTCCGCTGGAGCTACTTTATGATCTGGTTAAACCATTATACCTTTACTTATAACTGTCATCAGTCACTCCCTACTTCTCCAGCAACATTCCCATTCATTAGTAAAGCCTAATTCACAGTCTCTCTCACACATTTGTGTGTGCACAGTATGTTCTCATGCAGTCTGTCTTGAGGCAATGTTAAATAAACATCCCAGGATATTATTAAAGCATTGAGATATTATATTATCCTCGTATTAGGATCTCATTCCTTATTTTAAGAGACTTTTCAATACAAAAGTAATTACTTCAGGAATAAAGATATATTAAGTCATGAAAACTTTACCTACATAGGTCTATCAGATTGACTAAATTCATCAATCAAAATCTGATGAAACTTATACATAATTAGAATCCTGAGTTTTGGTATATATGGAGGGTGACAAGGGCAGGGGAGGAAGATCATAAGGTCACAGCTGAAGCTCTACGTGGCAAAAACAGGCTCTGTTCGAGTGGGTGCAGAACGTAAAAGTACGCTGGCTCACTGGTTAAAAAAAGGGTGACGTAGGGGAACCTGGGCGGCTCCGTTGTTAAGCGTCTCCCTTTAGCTCAGGTCATGATCCCAGGGTCCTGGGATCAAGCCCCATACCAAGCTCCCCGCTCAGTAGCAGAGCCTGCTTGTCCCTCTCCCTGCTCGTACTCTCTATCTCACTCTCTTTGAAATAAATAAAACTTAAAAAAAAAAAAAAAAAAAGGTGAGGTAAAGAAAATAAAATCTGCCATTGGAACAGACAGCTAGTCCATCTTTTTTTTTTTTTTTAATCATTACACCACTAGTACCTAGACTAACAAATTGTTCACAGTAGGACTCAATAAAATGTTCTGAATGAGTAAATGAGAGTGAAAGAGGATATAACTGTTCTTCTTTATAAATCATTGTTATCAAGAAACTACTTCAGAGATGGAAAATCATAGATCTGGGTTATAATAGAATATGCCTGGCACTTGCCAAACATTGAAGGAATATACTACTTTGGTTTTCAGCATCATGCAATTGAGTCTTGGAGAAATACAAGACTATAAGAAAATTAATGGAGAAAAATATAAAGATGCTTTGAGTTAATTCAATTTTAAGGGGTCCACAAGAAAATGGCTTGAAATACCTAATGTTCAATGGCAATTTCATCAAGTGTCAAAGAGAACAAACAAGAAAGCTGGTTTGGCTATTCAATAGACCAAGATATTAAAATTTTAAAATCTACAAAAAAAGTAAAACAAATAAGTTATTGATTTTTTTTTTTTTTGCTAGGAGGAATGAAGGACAAGATAATATTTCACTTAAATAATTCACATCAATGTTAATTTTTTACTTTTGATTAAATGGATATAGTTATATAAGAAATTAACATCCTGGGAAGCTGTGTGATGTGAAGGGTATATGGGAAGACTCATTCCTGTCTATACTAATCTTCTATCTAAAAAAATGAAAAAGCAAGTGCAATGAAAAATGAGAAATTGATTTTTTTATTTTTTATTTTTTAAAGCTTTTATTTATTTATTTGAGAGAGAGAGTAAAAGAGAAAGAGAGAAGAGCACAAGCAAGGGGAGGGGCAGATGGAATGGGAGAAGCATTGCTGAGCGGGGAGCCTGACTGGGGGCTCCATCTCAGGACCCTGAGATCATGACCTGAGCAGAAGGCAGACACTTACCAGACAGAGCCACCCAAATACCTCCAAATACTGATTTAATACTGAATTGTAAAAATGCAATTATAAAAGGCATCTTGGGGATAACTGCCAACATTTAAATACATACAAGACCCATGAAAATATCTGACCCTCTTAGGCATGAAAATGTTATGCTGGGTATATAGTAGAATGTCATTCTTTGGAAAAGCACACTGAAGTTAAAATGTGTGTGTGCACATGCACACGTGTGTGTGTGTGTGTGTGTGTATGAAGAGAAGATTAAGCAAATGTGGAAAACTGCTAATTGCTGAATGTAAATGAAGGGAATACAAGTTTACATTGTATAATTTTTAAGTTGCATGTTTGATTTTTTTATAAAGTAAAAAGTAGCGGAGAAAGAAAAAATTTAAAGACTCTCTAAATTGTGCTGGTCTTGAACATGGCCTTAGGTTAAGTGGCTTCTGTTGAGCTCTGCAATAACACAAACATCAAAGAGAATATTTTTATCCAAAAATGGGGAATTTTCAAAGTTGGGGTATTTCATCTTTTGAAATTGTAGGAATTCAAAGCATTATGTTCTTAAGTAGGTTGTAAGAATGAAATTTAAACTGATATCTACGTGGGTGTTATATGGGAAATGAAGAAATTATTCAGCAGGAAAAACTCACACCTTACCACTTGGTGAAAGTCAAGCATTGCACATACATATGTTATTTAGAAACAGCTAACATAATTTCCAATATTTATATTACTTGGAAATATTTTCCACTCTTGTCTAGGTAGAAAAAAGTGAAGCATTGGGATGTCTTGTGTTTCAGCAAAATGAGACAAGGCCTTCATTTTTAGTCACATCCTTTCCCCAAGATTTGTGTGTGTGCATGCATATTCACAGATGAACACGTGTGTGTATTATAAACACTATTTTTAAATAATGGTAGTCACAACTACCTACAATAAGAAATATATTTGTACAGTATTATCAATGATATTGTTAAAAATACTTTTGTCTATACTCTAATTTGTATTGCAATTGAAATCTTCTTAATTTTTTTTTTAATTCCCAGAACTGCTACTGTTCTAGTATAATGAATCATTCTTCTAGGCATGTTTTAGTTGTGAAGTGGAGAAAATTTCATTCAGTCAACACTTTACTATTGAGGTATGATTCTTCCTTTCATTCATGAACGTTAATTCAAATTCTGTTACTTATGAAATACCATAGTCAAAGCATGGACAATAAAATTTATAGAAAACTCACAATTTACAAACCAATTTTTACAGTCTTTACTCTGACTTTTACATTTTCTACTCATAGAAATTTATTTATAAATTGATATTTAACATGCTTCCCTACCACGTGTGGGTGAAAATTTACCAATTTGATTTTTATGTCTTTGTACATCTGTTCAAATGAGGTAGAAAATTTTCAAGGACCCAGTATGTTGAAAAAAAATTAGTTGACAAATAAAATGCAATTGAATATTCACCATAGATGATATAACCCTTTTTCTGGGAGGTAAAGATAGAGTGGCAACCTAAATTTAGCAATTGGCTTACTCATATAACCGGGATTCATCTCCCACTGATTTTCTGAGTAATTTCGTCTGACAAGGAGACAACTTCTTTTAGATTCAACTAATTGGAGAGCTCAGTTTATTCTTTAAGCCATTCAAGGTTTTTCAATAAAAGAGTTCCTAATAAAGTACATTTTTTCCTTATGTTTCTTTTGTTTTAGTGTTTTGTTTCTTTTTTAATGACTTCTGGAATATAAAGTTAAGAAAGAGATAAGGGTTTGGTTTTATTTTGATTAAAATTTAGTCTATAGAAACATGTCTGAAAACTGGACTATTATAATATTTTGCTTTTTTTCATCCTGGTTTTGCCACTAAGAGGAGAATATTTGTGAAGGGCTCAACAATGTGGAACCCTTTTTTTCTAGGTGATTTCTGTTCAGATATATGACCTTGGAGAGACTTTACTAGAATTACTAGTCCCACAAGAGGCTGTCAGAGAATACAAGATGTTACAAAACCACATTTTTATATTAGTCACAGCTATGGAACACTGCCATTACTTCTTCCTATGTTTCAGTACCAACTGCCACTTCTTAAAAAAGAATTGTATTGATAAAAAATATTTCTCACTGGAAAAGAGATTTAACACAACCAAAGCTATAGTACCATTTGACTTTTTTTCTACAGAGGTTGACAAAAAAATAATCCACCAGAGAGAATCTTTTAAAAATAATGATATGGTGAAAGAATGCTGGCATTAATGTACTGGAAAGAGGAAACTATTGAGTTCAAGCTGCCATGGAAGGCATGAAGATGTAGCAGCCTACTATAAGATGTAGCAGCCTACTATAGCACACAAATGTGCTGGGGAACATGAAGACCAGCAGCAGGCTTATAGGCAGAACTCATGGATACCCAGGAAAGAAGACAAGGGGAGTGTTTTGACACAGCCCCGATCATGGGATAAACCTGGGTTGTGTCAGTGGGTAAGCCTGGGATTCTCGGGGAGTCTAACCTATAGCACTTGATGGACTGAATGCAAGTGATCAAAGAATGATTCATGGATTTTGGCTTGAGTTCTAAGTAGATGGTGTTGAGAAGAATGGGATAGAAACAGATTTAAAGTCAGGGAAAATCAATAAATTCTTCTAGATATCTTAATTTTGAGACAGCTGTTAGAAACCTAATAGGAGATACTGACTATAGAGTTAGAGATACAAGATTGAACCTCAGAGTGAATACTGAGGGAGAGATTTAATTTTGGAAATCATAGAAATGCATGAGGTTCCCTAAGGAAAAAATATGTAGGGAATACTGTAGAAAATCTTATTTAAATATTATGGCAATTTTATATCTAGCTTTCCACTGCTTGCTCCTTTTATCTATTTTTGTAGTCTTAATACAGTCCTTAGGATTTCCAGGAAAGCACTGAGTTAAAGTGGTTTTGATAAGCATCCCTGTTTGTACCTAATCTTAAAGGCAGACTTTCAATAAATGGTCATTAAATATTCTTTTTTTTACCTCTAGGTTACTGTGCAGATGATTTTCCTTAAGTTAAGGTATATTTTCTTCGTAGCTTTCTAACACTTTTGCTTTCTTTCTTTTCCTTTTTTTTCAGATTGTAAATGGATACTAAATTCTCTCTCAAAAGCTTTTTTTGTATCCATTAAATTTTATTTTTCCTTTGACATGATGATCTATTTCTGGAATAACTTCAATTTGGTGATGATATATTATTTTTTAAACTACATTACTTTGATAATTTTGCCAACATATTTTAGATAATTTTTCAACTATGTTAATCAATTAAATTGGTTTCTAATCATTTCTCATGTTATCCTCAATAAGTTTTGTATCATGACTAGGTCAGCCTCATAAAAGGAGTTGGGAAAAGATCTTTCTTTTTCTACTCTCTGGAAAATATGTGCAAACTGAGAACTATGTGCTTTTTGAATGTCTATAATAAGCTGTAAGACATCATGAGAAATGCTCAATCACTTTTCCTGGAAATAAAGGTAATATAGATTTGTTAGGAAGATGAGAAATAGGTACGCAAGATTCATGAAAATCATCAATTTGATAGGTACCAATTACTAGTGGCTGATGTTCTTTTGAGTATTTTTTTAATTATAATAACCCTATGAGATAGTTTCTCTTATCATCCACACTTTATATATCAAAGATCTCAAGCTGAGAGAAATTAAGAAGCCCAAGGTCATGTAGTTACTATACAGTAGAATTGAAATTTGACTGAGGATAGTCTCATTCCAGGATTTGCACTATCAAACTCTTTACTTTGACAAATTTATCATAAAAAGGAAAATCGCTGAAAGTAAATTTTTCTATGAGCCAGTTTGAGTTTATTTTCTTCTTAGGAAATCTGTGGTGATTAAAATAATCAAATTATCTATGAAGCATATTTTTATGTTATTGAATCTCATTAAGACTTGTAGTGGTTTATATTCACAAATCCTGTATCATAGCCATTATTCTACCGAAGATATTTTCTATCTCCAGACTTACTATTTTTACTTTTCTCTCTCAGTAAAATAGGTTAAGAACACATCTTTTCTGCTGCTAAAATCATGCCCATATAGACATCTTTCCTATAACTCTCATCAAAGTGTAGATTATTTTAATAATAATCAATAATATAATAATTCATTCAAATAATATTGCAACAACTCAACAGTTTAATGAGTATAGTCATTTTGTTCAGAAGAAAAGGATCCATATATGATATGACTGATAGATGTGCATCAAGTAGTAGCTGCTAGATCACTATATTATTTTTACTTTTTAATATTTGATATACTCATAACTCAAATTTTGAGGTTTCTTCTTTTCATCTTTTAAAACCATGGATTTATTTTTTAAAAAAATATAAATTATAGTCATGGTAGTAGTTCCACAATTTAGCATGTATGAAGAGGCACAGAAATAAAATGATCTCATTTTATATCCTGTATAATTGGAATTGTACTATTTAACACTCATGAGAATGCAAAGACAAAAATATTGTGAATATTATCAAATGAATATTGGTTTAAGATCAAAGCAATTATTATTTTGTTACAAATGATATTAGATATCTATTGCCAAGTAATAGATAACTACAAACAAAACTCATTAACTTTGAGCAACCAATACTTTTATTTCTCAAAATTCTGTAGGTCAGCATGACTCTCTGGGTTGACTATGGGTAAGTTGGGAGCTAGAGAGGTGGGGAGCCTGGGATGGATAAGCGTCACTTCCCATGTGATTTTCATCCTTAGGGAGGCTAAGCTGGGATTCTTTTTTTTTTCCTTATGATTTTACTTATTTATTTGAGGGATTGAGCCAACAGTGGGGAAGGGCAAAGAGAGAGAGAGAAAGAAGCAGACTCCTTACTGAGCAGAAAGCCCAACCTATGCCTCGATGCCAGGACACGGAGATCATGACCTGAACGAAAGGCAGATGCTTAACTGACTGAGCCACCCAGGCACCCCTGAATTGGGATTCCTTACATGCAGTTCTCTAGGTAGTTTTCCAGTGAAGGGAAACCAGAAGCATAGATTTTTAAGACTTAGCCTCTGAAGTCATACAGTGTAACTTTTGTCACATTCTGGTCACAGTCACAAGACCAGCCTGTATTCAAGGGGTAGAGAACTACATTTCACCTCTTCATGGAATAAACTGCAAGATCCCATCTACACTGGACAGACACAGGGAACGTGGTTCATTGAAGACCATTATTTTAACAATCTACCATGCAAACTAAGTGCCAGCTTGATATACTGTCTTTTGAAAAGTAAAGTCTGTAATCTTTTAACCTCAGGCTGAGATGAGAAATATATTATATTGGTTTAAGAGTCTCATAGATCACTCCAAACTGTTTTATGACATTTTAATGAAAGTAGGATGCTTTTACTTTTTATAATATAAAAAAAAAACAGTTCTTCTGAGATGTTGTAATCTCAACCTAAAAGAAGACAGATGTCATTAAAAGGAATTTCAGCAGGTGTCATAAATAAGAAATATTGTGACAAACTATCAGGATAGAACTTTTAATTATCACATTCATTTCAATGGACTTATCAAAATAATGGCAAGATAAGAATATGAAAGAGAATTAATGTAAATAGTCTTTGTAATTATTTATTTGTAAAGGTGGAATATTCCCGTGAATTTGATCTATCTGTTGTAAACCTATCTAGTGCCTGTGAAGAAGGGGAAAGAATTAAAGTCTATTCTGAATCTTAGTTATAACACATTCAAAATTATAAATTGTCTTCCCAAACTACATATTGTTTTAGGATCCACATCTGATATCCATTTATTGAGCACCTAATATGTTTCAGATATTATTTCCTTACTGATAATCTTAACCAAAGAAATAGAGACCTCATACATACAATAACATAAATTAACAAAAGAGAAAAATAAGGTTCAGAATACTAATTTGGCTATCTAAATCTTAAGTGGTGACACTCAAATTTAAATTCACATTTTTAGGACTTAAGTCATTGCTGCCTTCCTTAAAATAATTTCATATTAAGTCATTATCAGGCATGATAAAAATTTTACAATAATATTCCTTTTAGGGGTGCCTGGGTGGCTCAGGGGGTTAAGCCTCTGCCTTCGGCTCAGGTCATGATCTTGGGGTCCTGGGATCAAGCCCCGCATCAGGCTCTCTGCTCGGCGGGGAGCCCACTTCCCTTCTCTCTCTGCCTGCCTCTCTGCCTACTTGTGATCTCACTCTCTGTTAAATAAATACAAATCTTTAAAAAAATATTCCTTTTACTAAATAATAATAAAAAGAAGGCAGCTCAGTTGCAAAAGTCTTTTAGATAAACAACTGGCATTTCTTGAATGCTAATTACATATGTAACAGGTAGTAGATGTAGAATTTACATGCATTTTCCAATAAATTTCACAAAGCCCTTTACAAAGAAGGTGCTTTTATTTTTACTTTCAGTTTAGGGAACAGGTTTTTTTAAAAACAAAACAAAATCATAGCACCATCATCACAAATCATTTAAATCAGTATTTGTACTTAAACTTTCAAACAGATACTAAAATGCAGCCACAGTTAAGAGTCATTGCTTTGTTTGCCATACATTTTTAGTAAACTGATGTCATTAAAATCAAGAGTAAAAGATAAAAAACAGCAAACTAAATTGCAAAAATTTCATGGTTTTCTTGATATTTAGAAATTTCTTAGTGTTCATAATTTTTCATTTAAATATCACATACGAAAGGTAAGCATTTTACGATATATAAACACAGATGAAGAAATACATTTGTTAACACATAGTTAAAATGATTTGCATTTTAATGATGTTTGCAGCTTTAAATTATTAAGGTGAAATGTTAAAAAAAAAAAAAAGGATGTCATTTTTTTCAATGTATATAAACTACTTCCTGGATCAAAATTAGTTCCTATGGAAACATTTAAGAAAAAAATAAAGTATGATCTTACTGTTCAATTTCTTAACAGTTTAAAGTATATGAAACGACAGTTTAAAGTATATGAAATAAAGTCATATGAAATGACTTTAAAAAACTCACATGTATGTTTTTCTTGAAATGTTTTCAAAACCTATATTATCTCCAAATAAATCTTCAAATAAATTTATTATCTCCAAATAAATACATTTTAATACACCTGAATATATTTTAACATTACAATATATTTTAATTTTACTCTAATGCATGGTAAGCTTACAAATGTATTAAGTAATCTATAACAAAGCACCATCTATCCATAACAAAGAGCGGTAGATACTACTTATAACAAAGCACTACCTATTTATGTGTAAACATAGTATAAATTAATGGCTGCAACATTCAAGACCTGTGTTTATATTATGGATAAAACTGTAAGTGCTAATCTATTTATAGTCTTACCAAGGTGTCCAGTAAATTCAATTGATTAAATCACCAAATTATAAAAAAAGAAAAAAATTTTCACTCCCAAAAAATTACCTGGACATTTTTAAAGTAAATAAATTTTCTCATAACAAGTAGATGACAAAAAGAAATCCTTCTATTCTATGCAATCAGGAATATATATATTAAGTTGCCACTAATTTCAGAGATATAACTCTTACTATCACAGTTGGAGGAAATTCAAAGTATCTCAGTTGAGACTAAACTTACCAGCAAATTTGATATGGAATTTATTTTCAGGCTTTAATATCTGGACATACAAAGGACAATTTGGAGCAAAATCTTTTACAGCCCATGCTCTCAAAATTGTTTGGTGGTCCTGAAATGATAAATATCAGAAGATCATGAAATAAATTGAAAAATGTGTAATATATCAAGTAAAAATCTCCAGTTGGTGTGTTAAATGGTCACATCTACAGTTTAAAATTAAACATACAAAATAACGAATTACAAGGACTTATTTTTAAAGATTCTTATTATTTCTGTAAAGAAGAGTAACAATACCTAATTCAATCAGTGTGAATTACCAGCACTTAGAAAATTAGCAGAGATTAAGAGGAAAATTTCTTGACAAGCTTAGAAGTAATTTTCTTAGAAATAATTGAGGGGCAGAGGCTTCAGAAATACAGCCCAACTAATAGTCTGTTAACAGTTTCCATGGAAAAAAAAATGCAGATTTATAACAATTTTAACATGCTTAGGAAGCTTGGCAAAAGAAGAATGACTATAGTGACCATGCATGTAAAAAAACACCATTTTATTTATTTATTTATTTTTGTAAAGCAGTAAAAGTAAAAGGATTTTTGACTCTATGGGTGTGTGTGTGTGTGTGTGTGTGTGTGTGTGTTGGAAGAGATCAGTAACTTTCAGATACAAAAAAAAAGTTTTAAAAAAGCTTCTAAGACTGAGAAAAGGAATAAAAAACATGCTTACCATTAATGTTACACAAAGTGTGACCCCATAAATTATCATTTAATTAGCTAAGTATATCAAAGCAAATTATCTGAGAAATGCGTCAGTTAGCCAATATATTTTGAAAAAGGAAACAAAATCATGTTCAAGGGTACGCTGTCCATATAGTAGTCATTAGCCACACGCGGCTGTATAAATTTAAGTTAAGTAAAGTTAAGAATTCCATTTCCCTATCAGATGAGCCACATTTCCAGTGCTCAAAGCTGTCTGTGGCTTATTCAAAACTATATGGAACACTGCAGAGTTAAGCATCTGCATCATCACAGAAAGTTCTATTTGACAATGTTAGGGAAAGAAAAGGATAAGTAAAAATACAAGTAGATATGAGAGATTGTTTACAGAAATGCAGAAAGAAGCTGCTGTCAGTGGTTGGTATGAAAGTTGATGAAGTGTACTCAGAATTCCTTAACTAGATAAGTGGACAATGTGTGTCTTGCAGGAAAACTCTCAAAACATGACGATGAACCTGATACACTGAGATAGTTAATTTTATGTGTCAACTTGGCTGGGCCATGAGGTGCCCAGGTATTTGGTTAAACATTATTCTGGATGAGTAGGAAATCCCAGAAAAGGGAGGGGCGGAGAAGAGAAGTCACAAATTCTGTGTATAAATTTATATGACATCAGCACACCTCTAAACCACACATGCATGAGACAGAATAAGAGCAATCTCAAGGGAGATTTGAATCACTGCCAACTACTAGGGTGATAGAGTTTGCATTCAAGTGAACTAAATTAACTGCCTGCCGAAATAAGAATGTCAACACTCTTTGGAGAAATATAAGAAAGACCCAGGCTTCAGAACACAATATAATAACCAGAATACATTGCAAAATTATTCAGTATATGAAGTGCCAGAAAAATGTGACCTATTTGTTAATTTCATGGGGAAAAAAGACAAACTAAGTCCAATAAACATTAGCCTTTAGATGATCTAGATGTTTGAATTATCAGACTAGGGTTTTAAAAAAGTGAATAAAAGTATCATCACTGAGGAAAAGCAAATATGGTCATAATAAATAGAAAAAACTCAGTAAAGGAATGGGAAATATTTTTAAAATTAAACAAAAAGCTCAAATATCAGCAAAACATATTCACTGGATGGTCTGTGATGTAGAATGGGGATGACATAGGAAAGTCAGTGAACTTGACCATAGATCAACAGAATTTATTGAATTTGAAAAACAAAGAGAAGAGGGATGGAAAAGGAACAGAGTTCAGGGACTTGTGCAACAATGTAAAAATGTCTTATATAATGTAATTGGATTTCCAGGAAGAACACAAAAGAGAAAATAGAACAGAAAACGATTTGAAGAAATAGTGGCTGGAAACTTACCAATTATGTTAAAGGCATAATTTTCCATATTCAAGGAGCTTAGAGAATCCCAAAACACATAAACAACAACAACAAAAAAAAATTTACCACATGCAAGCACTCTGTAGTCTAATTATTCAAAACCAATGGTAAAGATAATATTTTGAAAGCAGCCAAAGAAAAACAGTTGTATGGCCAAGAATTCTCATCAGAAACCATGGAAACCAGGGGACAGGGAAACAATATCCTAAACTCCAGAACAAAGAGGGGGAAAAAACTATTAAGTCATCATTTCATAGAGAAAAGTCCTTCAAAGAGATGAAAAAAAGGACTTTTTCAATTATTGCTAAGAAAACGTGTTGTCATCAGAATCATACTATAAGAAAATTATAGTCTTACACTGTTGGTGTGAATGCAATTTGGTGCAGCCACTTTGGAGAACAGTGTGGAGATTCCTCAAAAAATTAAAAATAGAGCTTCCCTATGACCCTGCAATTGCACTACTGGGTATTTACCCCAAAGATACAGATGTAGGGAAAAGAAGGGCCATCTGTACCCCAATGTTTATAGCAGCAATGGCCACAGTTGCCAAACTGTGGAAAGAACCAAGATGCCCTTCAATGGACGAATGGATAAGGAAGATGTGGTCCATATACACTATGGAGTATTATGCCTCCATCAGAAAGGATGAATACCCAACTTTTGTAGCAACATGGATGGGACTGGAAGAGATTATGCTGAGTGAAATAAGTCAAGCAGAGAGAGTCAATTATCATATGGTTTCACTTATTTGTGGAGCCTAACAAATAGCATGGAGGACAAGGGGAGTTGGAGAGGAGAAGGGAGTTGGGGGAAATTGGAAGGGGAGGTGAACCATGAGAGACTATGGACTCTGAAAAACAATCTGAGGGGTTTGAAGCAGCGGGGGGTGGGAGATTGGGAGAACCAGGTGGTGGGTATTGGAGAGGGCACGGATTACATGGAGCACTGGGTGTGGTGCAAAAACAAGGAATACTGTTATGCTGAAAAAAAAAAAATTAAAAAAAAAAGAAAAGAAAATTATAAGAAATGTCCTTATGCTGAAGGGATATAATACCAGAGGCAAAGTTAGAACTTCAGATATCAAAGGAGAGTATCAGAAATGAGTAATATCTGAGAGAACAAAGATACATTTTTTCTTTAAAATATATATACCTTTACAAAGGAAAATTTATAGTATCATCTTGCAGAATTTGATATTTATAAAAATAATAGTAGAATAAGTACAAAGTTTCTAACTTCAATAAATTCTGCAATTGTAAAAAATAAGTAAATTGTACAATATTAACATGAAGCAGACCGTGAAGAGTTAAGCCTGAGTAGTGTAGTCCCTTGAGTAGTCACTAAAAAAATTTCAAAAGATAATTTCTAAAAAGCCAATAGGCATATTAAACTTGAATTGCTCAAAAAAATCAAATAATAAAAAAAGTAAAAAAGAGAAAACAGAGGAACATGAATTTGTAGGGAGACACAGGAAACAATTTCCTACATCCAATTATATAAATGATGGTACTAAATGTTAATGAACTGAACATATTAAAATATAAAGAAAATTAGAAAAACAAAACTAAGATCCAACCATAAGCAATTTAGGAGAGAGGGCAACTGGACGGCTGGGTCAGTTAAGCATCCAACTCTTGATTTCAGCTCAGGTCATGATCTCAGGGTTGTGGGATCAAGTCCTGAGTCAGGCTTCACACTCACTGTGGAGTCTGCTTGAGATTCTCTCTCTTCCTCTCGCTCTGCCCCTCCTCCTGTTCTTTCTCAAATAAATAAATAAAATCTTTAAAAAAAATAAAATGGGGTACCTGGGTGGCTCAGTTGGTTAAGCATCTGCCTTCCATCAAAGGTCATGATCTTGGCGTCCTGGGATCAAGCCCCACATAGGGTTCCCTGTTCATTGGGAAGTCTGCTTCTCCCTCTCCCTCTGCCCCTACCTCTCTCTCTCTCTGTCTCTATCTCTCACTCTGTCTCAAATAAATAAATAAAATCTTTAAAAATAAATAAATAAAATAAAATAATGTTACTGATAAAAGAAGTGATAATAAGGGGGGAAAAAAAAACCTTCAATTTGAAAATAAACAAAAGATCTAAACAGACACCTCACCAAAGAAGATACACAGGTGACAGATAAGCATATGAAAAGATGATTAACACCATATGTCAACAGAGAATTGCAAACTAAAATGACAATGAAATACCACCACACAATTATTTGAATGACTAAAATCCCAAATACTGATGACACCAAATACTAGTGACGATGTGGGACAGTAGAAAGTGTCATTCACTGTTGGTGGGGATGCAAAATCATTCAGCAGCTTTGGAAGACAGTCTACAGTTTCTTATAAAACAAAACATACCCTTACTGTATAATCCAGCAATTGTGCTCCTTGGTATTTACCCAAATGATTTATCTACCCAAAACCTGCACTTGAAAGTTCATAGCAACCTTATTCATAATTGCAAAAACTTGGAAGTAACCAAGATGTCCTTCAATAGATGAATGGATAAAACAAACAGGTATATCCAGATAATAGAATATTATTCAACAGTAAAGAGAAATGAGCTCTTCAGCCATGAAAAGACATGGCGGAAATTCAAATGCATATTGCTAAATGAAAGAGCTCTGACTTAGGCTGCATACTGAGGCACCTGGGTGGCAGAGCCCATTAAGCATCTCTTAGCTTCAATTCAGGTTGTGATCTCAGGGTCATGAGATGGAATGCCAAGTGAGTCTTTGCACTCAGCACAGAGTCTGCCTAAGACTCTCTTACCCTCTCCCTCTGCCCCTCCCAGAACACACACACACACTCTCTCTCTCAAATAAATGAATAAAATCTTAAAAAAAAAAAAAAAAAAAGGGCTGAATACCTTAGAAAGCATAAAAAGATCAGTGGTTGTTAAGGGGCTTGTCATGGGGGAGAGTGTAAGAAGTTATAATGGATAGATGGAGTACAGAGGATTTTTAAGCAGTGAAAGTATTCTGTAGGATATTGTAATGATGGACAAATTTCATTATACATTGGTCAAAACCATAAAATGCACAAAGTGAAGAGTAAACCCTAATGTAAACTATGGACTTTAATTAATAATGTATAAATATTTGCTAATTGTCACAATTGTACTAAACTAATGTCAGACGCTAATAACAGTGGAAATTGGGGAGAAGGGATGGTGGAAATTCTCTATGTTTTTTGCTCAATTCTTCTGTAAACCCAAAACTGTTAAAAAAAAAAAAATAGTGTATTAAAAAAAAAGTAAGCATGCAAAGTGTGAACTTTAGAGTCACCATTTTGGGGCTCTAATTTCGCTGTAGAATTTACAAACTGCATGAGTTTAAGTTACTAAACAAATATGATTCTCAGGACAAAATGTTCAATTACGTTTGTAAAGTTGATGTAGGCAGCTTGCTTTTCTCATTTCAACTGACCTTTGGCACCATGTGACATGTAGACCGCTGGCCCCCTAAAATTTTCTCCCTAGGCATCTGTGACACTGATTGTCCTTTGGCTTTCGTACCCCAAATTGAACTCCTCTTCCTGCTGATAATGCTTCCTTTCCTGGAGATGGATTTTTACCAGCACCAAATCCTGAACTCCTCCACCCCTCATACCCCTGCATTCAATCAGTCCTCAAGTCTTGTTGATGACACCTTCTAAGTATTGCTCTAATATATCTACTTCTCTCCAACCTGACTCCGAACAGTTGTCTCTTCAGACTTGGAGTGAAGGCAACAGCCTCCGTATCAGTCCATTTCAAGTTTTATATTTTTTACTAATTCTGTGTTTTTATCAGATTTACTGCCCTTTCAAATGACAATCTGTTTGGTTATTTGGCTACTGACAACCCTGCAGTGACTTTCTTTACTCTTAGCATCAAGTCCAAACTTCTTAGCAAGGCTTACAAGACCCTTTATTAACTGTCCCCAAACTACTTCCCCAGCCTTGGCACTCATTATTCCAGTGCATTCTCCACTGTTGAGCCTCCAGGACTTCTGATGGGAAACAGAACTTCTGTCATTTATTCTAGCAGATCCTCTTCTTCCAACTAAAGTCCACGCCAGCTGCTCCCATTGCATTCTGTGTTTGCCCATCATAGTGTTAACCCACCTTTTTTTAATGTGGATCCCCACTAAATTGTAAGTTCTAAGAAAACAAGGGCCATGTTTTATACTTCATTCGTCCAAAGTGTATCTCTAATACTAAGCTTTCATTTGCTTTTCAAAGATGAGCAGGAAAAACCATATTGACTTCATAGGGATATTGTGAACATTAAATGAGATAAGGTAAAGAAGCATCAGGCATAGAGAAAGTACTTAGTAAATATGTCAGGTCAGTGGATAGTTGGATGAAGCACTGATCCTAAATGCCCATAAGTCTTCCTTGTTTTATTCATGCATTGTGCCCTACCAACAAGAAACTATGATCCTGTGAGTGGAGCATTAAGTAAGGAAAAAGGAAACAAGGGACGTGTACAATGGCATAAATGTTGCATAGCAAATAAGTATTTGCTAATACACATAATAAAACCAGCATAGAAACAAGATTTTTAATTCATTCTTCTACAACAGAGAATGATATTGATCTTTTTTTTTTCCTTGCTGACAAAATTCAACCTGAAATAAGATACTCCAAACTTAATTGTAACCAAAAACTAAAAGTATCCACCATGACAACTTTGGAATAAGCAGTCTAAATAATAAAGGAAGGTAATATATTGAGTCATCATGTTTATTGCTACTGTGAAAGCAGAATATTTCATCTAAAGTTGGTTAATCTAAAAATTAATTGGCTAAAATAATCTTATAAAAGTCAACTTTTATAACTTGAAATAGCTAAAAATTATTCATTTGTTGGCATTCTAAGGATCTAAAATATATCACTTTACCCATGATAAGGATCTTTCCTGAACTCCAAATGACCCATAAAAGAAACCAGAGATTTTAGATGAAATTTTATACATGAATTGTTTCCTCCTTCTCCATGAGAACTTGTAATTTTCATTAGATTCTCAAATATAGTCTATGACTCAGAAAATGGTTAAGACATTAGTCTGATTGAAGGTCACTTTCAAATCAGTTTTTAGTTTATAAAATATATCTGTAGCACTTAAAAATGATACTTTTTTATATTTTGAGTATATTTTGCTAACTTATCTACTGAACACATTTTTAGGGTCAAAGAAACTGAATTCTGAAACTTAAAATAACATATGTAAATAAATTTGATCCCAATTTATAGGCAGCTAAACAACGTAGGTACAGCATTTATATGAGTAAAAAATCTTGCAGCCAACTGGAAAACAAATCTTTCTGAAACACAACTCAAATGTATTGTTTTATAAACAACTCCTGCCTAATATAATCGTTGCCCAGAGAATAAATTATTCCCAGAACTTCCTCTAAACGCTTTGCTTTAGACTCAAAAGCACCTTGAGCGTGAGGGTCTATTTCGTTCACAATTACATTGTCTGGGTCTAATAGGTAAATTGATAGATTATAAGATTAGATTGCATATTTATCTATCTATATATTGCATATATACCTAGATATATATGTACTAGTATAAAAAATTGAATTCTGATACATAGAATCTATAATAAATGTCCTCTATAATTAATTCATTTGGCTTCATGACTGAATTAAGGAAACTACATAGTTCATTTGTAATGAACTGTAATTGATGTCTTTGGAGAATCAGGTTTCTAATTTGATATATATATTTATTATTAAGTGCAAAATAATTTGGGATTTTCTTAAATTGAATATTTAAATATGAAGTATATAACCAAAAACCCAAATAAATATAAAAATATTAAAATATTGGGGCACCTGGGTGGCTCATTCAGTTAAGCAACCAACTCTTGACTTCAGCTCAGGCCACGATCTCTGGGTCCTGGGATCCGTTTCTGTTTCAGGCTCCATGCTCAGCATGGAGTTTGCTTGAGATTCTCTCTCTCTCCCCCACGCATGCTGTCTCTCTCTCTCAAATAAATAAATTTTAAAAATTAAAAAATAAATAAATAAATAACCAAACAAACTTGGGGCACCAGAGTGGCTCAGTCAGGTAGGCATATGCCTTTGGCTCAGGTCATAATCCTTGGGTCCTGAGATCGAGTCCTACACTGGGGAGCCTGCTTCTCTCTCCTCCTCCTTGCTCATGCTCTCTTTCACTATTTCTGTCTCTCTCTTAAATAAGTAAATAAAATCTTAAAAAAAAAAAACACTCATAGGGATGCTAGTATAATTTCCTCTTTCTGCCAAGTTTAAACAGAAAGGAACTGACATTATATCTGAGACCAAAACATTATCTTGGATTTCAGTTTTAAGATTGCATTTCCTGCTCTTTCCAATGATCTCTCAGGAACTGTATTCCTACTTTCAATTCCCATTCTTACAGCTGAAACTGTACTACTCCTTATAGATACATCATGGCAAAAACCTGATTGCCTGTCTGAAATTCCACATATGACATATTCCTAGAATCTTCTTACCACTAATTTTGGCATTGTGTAGCAAGTCAATTTTATGGCCAGTTAAATAACACATCTGCTTTCTGCCTTTGCTTGTCAAGAACCAAAACCTATTTTGTGCTTTGCTCCTTAAAACTGAAATCCTGTATTTTTTCTTGGTGCTTGTTGGCCTAAGGTCCAATAATTTGCAGGGAGACTTACATCCCTTAAATAACATATTTTGCATACTTATGTCCTCTCCCAGATTCTTTAGGAATCACAGTCAACACCAAATCTAATTCCAGATCATAACCCTCTTGGGTCTTCCGTGATTTATTCTTTTAACAAAGTCGTGACCATAGTATCTTAAAATCTCACAAAGCTCATTGACAAGTGCCAAGTGAATAATAAAGTGATTCATAAAGAGGTTAGTTTATCTTAAAAGCATGTAACTGAAGTTCAGTGACAATCATCTGTCAGGAATTTACCAAAAAATATTGCTGTACAGATTAAAAAATGAGTTATACTAGTAGGGGTGTCTTAGTAAGTTTAAAATTCACAGTTTGAAATTCTCTGATTTTATGAATTGGAAAGGAAAATGGTTTTGAGAACAGATTATTAACCACTGGGTTGAATAACAAGCAAAAGACTTTGGAGGGGCGTCTGGGTGGCTCAGTGGGTTAAAGCCTCTGCCTTCGGCTCAGGTCATGATCTCAGGGTCCTGGGATCGAGCCCCACATTGGGCTCTCTGCTCAGCAGGGAGCCTGCTTCCTCCTCTCTCTGCCTGATTCTCTGCTTACTTGTGATCTCTGTCTGTCAAATGAATAAATAAAAATCTTAAAAAAGAAAAAAAAGACTTGGGAAACCTTTCTAAAGAATTTATGGTACATTGTATTGCATAATGAAATAATAGGAATGATTATCTGTCAAACTGTTGCAATGCTCAAAATGGATCTGCTTAAGACAAAACAATATTCTTTTTAAAAAGCTTAAATTGTGAAGGGTAGCAGAATATGCTTTTTGTAGCATAAAGACTATTTTGGTCTGATTATTTTTGATAAAAAGTAACCTAAGGGAGAAGCTCTTAAACCAAAGTAAAATCTACCCTTTTAATCTACATTCATGAAGAAAATTCCATTTGTAAGGGTGACTCTCTCTGTACCAAGAAGAGAAGTATGACTCTAGACCACAGCTCTTTATCAGTGGAGAAGTCACCAGATTTAAATCTGCATAAAACTTAACTGTATTATCTTGATAACCCCTCAGAACTAGTCTCCGTACTCCCAGCATCTTTCTTTTGTCCTTAGCTGAGGATTGTATTTAAGATGATGGCTTGAACCATTGGGGGAGTTTTGCTGCTTTCCTGGGTATCTCCCATGTATACATGAGGCATACATATAAAATTTCTGACTGATTTTCTTTTGTTACTCTTTTATTACTGAAGAGGAGGGGAGAACACTCGCAGAACCTAGAATGTAGAGGAATATTATTTTTCTTCCTCTACAATTGCAAACATTTTGTTTCAGCTCTTTCCTCATGCTGTCTAAAAGGGTCACATAGGGAATACGCTGTCTGCGTATTTGATGATTGTTTGGCTTCCACTCTAAGATTCCATATGTTCAAAAATGCATGTAATTATCAGGAAAAAATGAACATCTTTGACATTTAAGAGGAAAGATAACAGCATAGTATAAAATAATTTTTTTTTTCTAAAAGTTACAACTTAAAAAAGTCTTTGGAGTCAGATGACCAAGAAGACTTTAAAGTTTCCCTCAATTTGATTTCCTGACAGCTTGATTTTCTGTCAGGTTTCTTCCTGAATATAGACCCCTGAACACCCTTTTCTTTGGACATTTACTTTAGAAAAAGTCCAATTAAAATCCTTTTTTTTTTTTTTGCCCCTTTGAGAATTAAATCTTCTCCCAGATTCTCACCAGTTTTATAACCCAGAAATGTCTCTCAAGAACTAGAGGGCCATCGTTCTGAAATGTAAACAAAGCAGCTAGAGCCCCTACCTCCCAGTCTCCATGGGAAGATAGGACCCTAACTTCCATAAGAGACAATTAGCAAATGATGGCATAATCACATGGACCAGTCTCCCTACTTCATTCAGTACTTTTCCACCTCTTTCAGTCCAGAACTTAAAAATCCTCCAGCCTTTGTTTACAGGAGTTGAGTTCAATCTTTCTCCTTCATTGCAACAGTCCTAAATAAGATATTTCTCACTTATTTAGCAAAGTTTTGTGCAATTTTTCCTTGACACAGACAGAATAAATTGTAAATACTAGGTTTTTGAGCTAGTATTCAAAATAGCAAACCAGAGTACTGTTTTATTAGCCTACAAATTGGAGCTAGTAATAACTTCCTTGCAGGGTTGCTATGAAAAATACATCACATATTAATATGTATAAATATATGTAAATGACCTCTAGCCTGTAATTGATATTTAGTGATGGCTAATAAATAAGAGGTGTTATTATGTATTTCTTTTTTTTTTCAGTCCCAAGAAGCAAGAAGTTAAAAAATCAGTTGTGCCAAGAAAGCTAAAAGAGCAAAGCAAACACTACAGTTTTTTTTTTTCTAGAAGTAGGCCATTTATGTAAAAGTCCATATGCCCAGTTCAGCTCATAAAATTAAATTCTTTTACCATTGCAAAGAAAATCCATCCAGAGGGTAAATCTGTTATGCTGCGTACATTATAATGATTCAGTGGAGGCTTAACTTTGAAGAAATCTTTTTGAGCATACCCAATGAGACTGAGGAAAAAGATATTGGAAAGTGTCTGAACCTTTTAAAACATATCACAATAGAAGACGTCCTTCCTTTTGTCCATTCAACCACCTCTTAACTTTCCAGCTCACTATCTAGGACTGTGATTCCAAAGAATGCCTGACATCCTCAGCAACTTCAATCTGTCTACACTCTCGTTCTCTGTTACCTCAATACCCTCATTCTCATTTCCCTGCATACCAGCTTGCATCAAATGTTTCACCAAATAAGCAGACCCTTGTGTAAACACTCATTTTGCTTGTCTCTCTCAATCAGGCTTACTCTACAGGCAAAACTACAACCCAACCCTCTTTCTACTACAAATAACAGACGGTTGGCACAAACACACATGCATGCTAAAGAGGCCTTACTTCAAATTGAGAGTCCATAATATCACATGAGAGATGAACATTGCTCAGCAAACTCCACATTTCTCCAGGCCATTCACTTTCCTGCTGCTCTAGAGAACTATCTTATACAGTTCCTGAAACCTCTATGATGATCTCAACTACTATGAGAAAATAGAAATAATAAGAAAATTTCCATAGTGCTCTCCATCACATCAGACTGCATACGTGCCTCTCGTTAAAAATGAGTGAATATTTTACACACTTAGCAAAAGGAAACCTTCTGCCTGTCTGCTAGATCATATTCTCTCTTGTGCATCCTGTGACTTTACTCTTTGAATTTTTCATTTTCCTGGATCATTCATTTTACCCTCTCTGATGGATCATCTCCTTTAGTACATAGACTTGCTAAAAATTTTCCCACTAAAAAGAAGAAAGAAAAAAAGAAAAAAGAGAGAAAGATTTCCTTCACCAGAGATTACCCTCAGGTACTGTGGCATTTCTCTGCTCCATTTACAGAAACCGCTTCTTCTTCTTGTTCTTCTTCTTCTTTTTTTTAAAGATTTTTATTTAAGTTTTTTTTTAAGATTTTTATTTAAGTATTTTTAAGATTTTTATTTATTTGACAGAGAGAGAGATCACAAAGTAGGCAGAAAGGCAGGCAGAGAGAAAGAGGGGAAGCAGGCTCCCCACCGAGCAGAGAGCCTGATGCAGAACTCAATCCCAGGACCCCAAGATCATGACCTGAGCCAAAGGCAGAGGCTCAACCCACTGAGCCACCCAGACGTCCCGAGACACCACTTCTAAAGTATGTCTTTGCTGCTTCTACTTCCACTTTGCTACTTAATTTTAAACTTTCATTTCTAATCCAAGAATTTAAAGCTATAAATCTCTTTTTAGGCATTACTTCACCTGCGTCCCCTAAATTTTGACATGAGCATTTTCATCACAATTCAATGAAAATAATTCTAATCCTTCCCTTAATCTGCATTTAACTCATGGCTTATTTAGAAATGTGCTAATTTTCAAATATTTGGGTATTATCCTGCTGACATTTTATTGTTGATTTCTATGATCAGAGAACACACTCTGTAAGTTTTCATTCTTTTAACTTTTTTTGCCACTTCTCCTATTGTCCAACATATGATCTTTCTCTGTGAATGTTTTTTACGCACTTGCAAAAAATGTGTATTCTACAGTTGTTGAATGTAATGTTCTATGTGTCAGTGAGATCTAGCTGGTAAAAATGAGCTCAAGTTTTGTTTTGTTTATAACCCTACTGATTTTCTACTTGTTCTGTTAGTAATTTAGAAAGCAATATTGAAATTTCTAACAATTGCAGATTTTTACACCTCCTTCCAATTCTGCCATTTTGTTCTCCGTGTACTTTGAGGTTTCACAGCAACTTTGTGCACACTTTGAAGAGTGTTATGTCTTCTTGATGCATTGATCCCTTAATTAACACAAAATACTTCTTATAGCATTTCTTTTAAAAGAAATTGAGAAATAATGGCTTAACTATTAAGAAAGAATTCTATAAAGATTGAGAGTGCAAAGGCAAGTGGAGAAGGGAATGTGTGTGAAGGAAAAAAAAGGCACCGATGATCACGGAACAAAATAGGGAAAACAAGTAAGTAAGACAACAATACAAAATGTTCTCTATTAGGGGACATTTGGTGTTCTTGGAGGAGTTTCAGAGATATGGAGAGAGTATAAATTGGAATAATGGATCTAAGGACATCATAAGTTTAAAAATAGTGAATGTTGTTTTTTTAAAAGGCTAGACCTAAAGGGGAGGAAGAATTTTAATACCTATAAGAATACAAGCAGCTTGAAGTAATAGATACCATAAAAGTAGTCTAATGAAATAAGTAAGACAGTGTTGCTTTATGTATTCCTAATAATTGAGCTTTATGATTATATTTTACACTAAGCTTTCAAATTTTTATAAATTAATGGTTCAATCTAAAAGGTCAACCTTCTCTAACATTTCATATGCTTCTTCCCCAGCGTCCTCTCCTTAATATTCATCACCAGCTAACATTCTATGCATTTATTTAATTATATATTGATGGTCATTTCTACTAGCAGGCCAGCTTCATGAGAACAGATATTTTTTCACTGCTATGTTCATAAACATACCTTCAGTTGGTACACCAATGCCTGGATGATATACCACTCAATAAATATTTATTCAATGAATGAATGGTTAAAAATGATGACAGTGTTACCCTACAGAAATTTTTTTCCTTGGGTAAAATGCTATGCTCATGCCTAAAGAGGCTACAAATAATTATGTCAATTGAGTCCATGTAAATTTGATCCTAAGTGAACTGAGACATGTAAACCTTACATGAAAATCTAAATAACAAATTAATTTCTGATGATAGTAAGTGCAGATAACAAATCCGCAATAAACAGCAATGGAAAATAAATAAATAAAAATAATAAATGGTAACAAATACCTATAATATACAGTGGATTTTTAAAATTTAGGGTATGGCAGGAAATAATACAAAAGAGGAAATATGTAATCAAAGTGATCACTGGGTCTTCAGTGAACATTGTGTACATAGTCACAAAATTCTAAAATGTTTCTAAATGTTTATTGCATCCAACATTTAGATTTAATCATTAAACAATGGCAGAAAACTTAGTTTTGATCACAGAACAAAAAGGTAAATGATATCATTCTTGAAAGGCAAAAATAGAAGTATCACAGCCCAAAATTGGATCATGGAAAATTGGGAATGAAAGCTGAAGGAAAGAAGGAAACAACTGCCATATTCTTATAAAACAAAGATAAAAAATACAATATCGGGGTGCCTGGGTGGCTCAGTGGGTTAAAGCCTCTGCCTTCGGCTCGGGTCATGATCCCAGGGTCCTGGGATCAAGCCCCACATCGGGCTCTCTGCTCAGTGGGGAGCCTGCTTCCCTTCTTCTCTCTCTGGCTGCCTCTCTGCCTACCTGTGATCTCTGTCTGTCAAGTAAATAAATAAAATCTTTAAAAAAAATCTTAAAAAAATACAGTATCAGCACTTTAATGGATTTAAAGGAAATATCTTCTTTCAGGAAACAGACTAAAAATGGGAAATAGAACAGACAACTGATGCTTCAAATTCTACACACACACATATAATTCTTTTTTTTTTTTACTGATTAAAATTTCAAACTGTGGAACCACTTTTATGTATAAATGTGTGACTCGTTCGAACAGTAAGCTATTATCACATGGGAAGCAGTTTGGTACAAAGAAAGGAGTGTTAAAGTTGACCTGACCTGCATAGAGCCCAGACTCAGCCGCTCTAGGAAATCTAATTAACAGCTCTGAGCCTTGGTTCTCTCATCTATAAAACAATTGCGGTGAGCATGAAATGACATAATGTGCACAAATGCCTGACCACATGAAAGCTACTCATGAAATGTCAAATTTGCTGGTTCCTTTCTGTTTGATTGCTTTATCAAGTAGACTCAAACACAATGAGCTAAAATATGTATAACAAGAGTATCAACATGGACTAGAATTCCAGTTCCATATAAACGTACAAGATTTTTATAGAAAATTAGCATTACAATATTAGATGTTTTTAAAATGTTATCATTTTTCACAACAAGTTATGTAGAAAAATACATGTTTGAGAGTCTGTTATCTTTAAAATAAAAATAAATAAATAAATGTTATCATCTTAAGAAAAAAATGGGCATTTTCTTTAAAATGCAGATATCATGTGCTTTATTCCTTTTTTTTAAGATTTTATTTTTTTAATAATCTCTATATCTAATGTAGGGCTCGAACCCACAACACTGAGATCAAGAGTCATATGCTCCACTGATTGAGCCAGTTGGCACCCGTGAGATTCATTCATTCTTTTAAATTAAAGTTGATCTAAGATCATCAAAAAGGATTTTTGACTTTAATGAAACTACACTTCACGAGTTTTTTAAAAATTTTTTTTGTGATTCAGAAAAATTTACTAAGGATGTTGCTATACTACTTTCAGGTTCATGTTTACCCTATAATATTTGAATAAAGAATATAAAACTTTATATAGGAATATATTTATTTTTATGAAATATTATTAATTCCAAAAAAGAATGCTTTGAAGTATTTATTAATTTTTCATTTTGATAGTCACAACTCTGCCTCTCCCAGTTAGAATATACATACACTAATACTAGAGTTGGTAGTATTCAGCCTGATTTAAAAAATATTATTAAAACAACAGAAGATGGGGTGCCTGGGTGGCTCAGTTGGTTAAACATCTGCCTTCATTCAGCTCAGGTTGTGAACTCAGGGTCCTGGAATCAAGCCCCACAAGGTAGCAGGTCCTTGCTCTTCCCCCAAATTGTGCACACTCCCTCTCTATAAAATAAATAAAATCTTTTTTAAAAAATTAAAAGTTAAAAAAATAAAGCAATAGAATTCATTCAATTCTAACAATATTTAGCAATTTTTAGCAATTTATTCAGCAATAATAATTCATGTGTATCTATCAGAAATAGTGTGCAACATTTTTCAAAAGTGTAACTAGCAAAGAAAATAGTATAAAAGAACATTTTCATAATAGAATGATTTAAAAAAATTTTTTGAGTATAGATGACACACAATGCTACATTAGTTTCAGGTGCACAACATAGTGATTCAACATCTTATACCTTATTCTAAGCTCAGTGCAAGTGTAGATACCATCTGTCACCATATATCACTATTACAATGTCACTGATATAGTCTCCACGTTGTGCCTCTTATTCCCATGACTTATTGCATAACTGGAAGCCTATAGACTTACTTACTGCATAACTGGAAGCCTATACATTGCACTCCCCTTCATCTGTTTTGTCCAACCCCCAACTCTCCACCCCTCTGGCAACCGTCAGTTTGTTCTCTGTATTTATAGGTCTAATTCTGCTTTTTGTTTGTTTATTCATTTGCTTTTGGGTTCTATGAATGAGCAAATTCACATGATAGTTGTCTTTCTCTGTCTTATTTCACTTAGCATAGTATCCTCTGGGTCTATCTATGTTGTTACAAATGACGTGATCTCATCCTTTTTTATGGCTGCATAATATTCCATTGTGTGTGTGTGTGTGTGTGTGTGTGTGTGTGTGTGTGTGTGTGTACACACACAACTTCCTTATACATTTGTCTATCAATGAATATGGAAGTTGCTTCCATAACTTGGCCATTGCAAATACTGCTATAGGAAACATAGGGATGCATATATCTTTTTAAATTAGTGTTTCCGTTTTCTTTGGGTAAATACTTAGTAGTGTAATTACTGGATCATATGGTATTTCTATTTTTAATTCTTGGGGGACCCTCCAAACTGTTTTCCACAGTGACTGCACCAGTTTACATTCCCACAAATAATGCACAAGGATTTCCTTTTCTCCACACCCTTGCCAATTCTTGTTGTTTCTTGTCTTTTTAATTTTAGTTATTTTGACAGTTGTAAGGTGTGATCTCATTGTGGTTTTGATTTGCATTTCCCTGATGAATCCTGACGTTGAGTACTTTTTCATGTGTTTGTCGGGCCATCACATCAAAATGATTTTGAACCACGTTTAGAAAAATTTCTTTGAAAGCATGACCAATATCAAAATCTCAGTTCTATAGTGTTAAAAAATGTGTTGTCACCACACAACAGATAATCCTAACTCAGATGTGCATAGACATAGCAGGAAAATATTGCAAGGTAAATCTAAACTATTAAAAACAATTATTGGAAAGGTTCATTTTAGAATAAACATGAAAAAAAATTAGTCCAGGGGGACCTGGGGGGTTCAATCAGTAAAGCGTCTGTTTTGGCTCAAGTCATGATCTTGGGGTCCTGGAGTCAAGCACCACATTGGGCTTTCTGCTTGCAGGGGCCCTGTTCTCCCTCTCCTCCCTGCTCATGCTCTCTTTCACTCTCTCTCTATCAAATAAATAAATAAAATCTTTTAAAAATTACTCTAAGTTACTTCTTAAGAAATCATAAAACATTTCACTAATTAACTTCACATAAATATCTTTGGAATTAAATTAAGGAAAGAAAAAAAATTGCCTAATCTTATTTATTTAACAACAACAACAAAATTTCTCCAAGGAAGGTTCAATGAAATTGACCTTTACCAAAGTAGAACTTTTTACTTTGTTCTGTAACTGTATCTGTAAAATATAAATCTACATGTTTCTTCCCAATATCCAATGTTTCAACACTACTTCTCAACCCCTGTTGCAGGAGTGACTGATTGCTAGCCCTTGCAGGATAGAGAATAAATTTCCTGAGAATCTCTTAAAATTTTCCCAAGTGATTCAATTGTCTAACATGAGTGAGCTTGATTAAAATTAGAGAGACCAGATATCCTCTTAGCCAAGTGGAGCGTAATTCCATCACGTAGAACACATTATGATTCCAGACCTTCTGGCCCTCCCAAGACACTCACTTACTTTCGCTCCTCAATGCAAGTATAAGTAACAGTGATACTGACCTGACTGTATAAGTGTAAAATTCTAGAGTTCATTTTTCTCTAAGTGAAGATACAAGAAAGGTTTAATGAAGGTGGAAATGATTCGACTGTAGCAAGACTGGATTATCAAAAAGGAGGACTTATTCTCTCCTTCCACCCACCTTCCAGAATGAACAACCTACTTGGGGAGAGGCAACTAAAATAGCTTCTCTGGGCCAAGCCCTTATATGTACAAAAAGATAGAATCAAAACAAAACTACCTAGATTTTTTTTTTTCCAAAATGATGTATTTATTAACCTTTGGGGAATCAAAGAGCAGAACTTCAACTCTCCTGATAGGATTTAAACCAAACACTGGGGTCAGAGGGGCAGGTGGACTATAAGTTGTTGAACCCACTACTCTGTAGGAAACAATGTAGAATTGTTTGCAGCAGCAACTATGACAGGCCCATCCTAAGACAAAAGCTAAAATGGGAGTATGTTCATTATCAAGCAATATGGTGTCCTCAGTACTAACACATAGCTATTTAGCATAGTGCAACATTTTTCTGGATTCCTATTTTTTCCCTAATAAATCTCTAATTGGATCATTGTTCCTACATATGTAAAAATGATTTTAAAAAGAGATGAACGGTTGCCTACTGGTGTGTCCAGATTTGAGCACACTAGGAATAGTCTATCATCCATTTTGTAATCAAGTCCTGAAAGTCTGTTTCTCTAAGGACTGTAGACACTTCTATAAGGCCCTGAACACACAAACACAAAACAGTTGAGAGACTCTTCAGTCTTTGCCAAAAGAGCAGAAATACCATATACTTAGTGCCACTCATGGATATTGGTTTTTCTTATTTGCCATCTGTCCAAACCTAAAACTCCATTCAGTTACCAGGACCCAGGCCTTTCTCCTTGTCCCTCTGTTCAGGTGCCCTAAATTCTGACATTGACTTCCCTTCTGTATTATTTCCCATCATTTTAAATATTTTACTACATTCTCTTTTTCCTTGCATGGTTTCTGAAGATAAGTCAGATGAAATTCTTATCTTTGCTCCTCTGTACTTAGGGTGTTCCCCCCACCAGCTTCTTTCAGGGGCTTATCTTTGATATATATGTGTGTGTGTGTGTGTGTGTGTGTGTATATATATATATAGATATATATATATATGTGTGGGTATATTTATAAATATACCCACACATATATAAAAAATATATTTTGACACCTTTTCTGCTTGGTGTTCTCTGAGTTTCCTGGATCTGTGGTTTGGTGTCTGTTATCAATTTGGGGAAATCCTCAGTTATTATGCTTTCCAGTATTTCTTCTATTCCTTTCTTTCTTTCTTCTTCTAATATTCCCATTACACTTGTTATACCTTCTGCAGTTGTCCTAGGGGCCTTGGATATTCCATTTTGGTTATGGGCTTTTGTTGCTGTTTTTCAATCTTTGTTCACTTTGCTTTTTAGGTTTTTTTGTAGGTTTCTGTTGAGTTATCCTCAAGTTCAAAGATTATTTCCTTAGCCATGTTCAGCCTACTGATAAGTCCATAAGAGACATTCTTCATTGCTGTTATGTTTTTGTTTTTAAATCTCTAGCATTTATTTTTGGTTCTTTCTTAAGGTTCCTATCTCTCTGTTTATACTACCCATCTGTTGAAACATGCTGTCTTTTTTGTCCATGAGAGCCCTTAGCATATTAATCAGTTATTTTAAATGATTGGTCTGATAAGTTCAACATCCTTGCTATGTCTGTTCTGATACTTGCTGTCTCTACAAACTGGATTTTTTTTTTCCCTTTTGGTATACCTTGTAATTTTTTCTTGATAGCCAGTCATAATATACAAAGTTAAAGGAACTGCAATAAGTAGATCTTTAGACACATTTGAGTGAGCCATGGGATAAGGGAAATTGTTCTATAGTCCATGATTTGGTGTCAGTCTTTTAGTGAGCCAATACCTCTAGACTGTGACCTTCACAAATGTTTTTTCAGTGTCCCAGCCCCCTTAATTGAAAAAGAATGGCCAGAGTGGTCTGGAATTGAGTTACCCTTGCCCAGCTTGGGTAGGCTCTGATAATTAGGTTTCCAGCAGGTTAAACTGGTTAATTAGTTTTCCTGAGGGTAAGGCCTGTTAAGAGGAACAGAATGTTCTGGTGTATTTCAAAATGATTCCTTTTCCTTTCCCCTTGCTGAAATCCCAAAGGCATTTTTTTCTCATATTTACTGTGAGAACCAGGTAAAAGTCCCGTAAGTAAATCTCACAAAATTATGTTATCCCTTCCCCATGACTACATTTCCCAGGGGTTTTTTAAGTCTCAAAGTTGTCTGCACTGAACCTTCAGTAATTCATCAATTACAGTTTGGATTTTCCTGCCCCTATACTGATTCCCAGGATGATTTCCACTCATGAGTATTTGCTGAGGTAAATTACTATTCTCCATATTTGTGTGTCAGTCTCTCCAATCTTGGGGATAGTACTTATACAATTTTTCATGTGTTACCTTTTATACAATTTTTCATGTGTTACCCTATTTTTAATTTTCAGGAGCTCTTTTTGGCTCATTAAATGTTTATTGTTTTGTCTTCAATTATTTTGTTCTTACTGTTCTTGTTTTATATATGTACACTCTCCTCAACTCATATTATCCTGAGGAAGTTTGTTATATATTTTAAAATCTATTTCTTCTCCCAAAATTGTACAGTTTTGTTTGTTTCCTCCTCTGAGTTCCCCCTTTTCTCTATACTTCTTATGTTTGTTCATCCGTTCTTTCTTTTCTTTGTCAGGAATTTCTTTATATGTTCACTGATCTCTGTTACCTGAACATATGTAGAAATTAAACACTCAAAAGCTATTTGGGACTTCACTGAATGTGGGAATCTTATTTTCACATAGACCTTACTGTAGGGTGATCAATCTGTGATACTGCTCTAGGGAACTCCAGACTTTATCTATTTATGCACACACAATATATGTATATATTATATATATTATACATACACACACACACACACACACACACACACACACACAGCATTCTTTCTTGTGATGGACCATTTCTCCAGGGAAAATTCCTCTCATCTTGTGCCAGTGGAGATATGGACCTTGTTATTAGGTTTCTGAGTCATTTGAGACAATCACCTCACTTTCAGTGGAGCAACTTACTCAAATCTTTGGCTCAGTTGCACCTACTGATTCTGAGTGAAAGTTATCCCTGGATCAAATTCTGCCAACAGTAAACCTATTCCCAGGATGGGGAAAGGGATCAGCAATGGATTTCTGAAGGGATTCAGGGAATCTAATTGCTTCTTTTACAAACTTTTAATACTATTCATATGTTTAGTCCTGCATATAACCCTACTTACAGAAGCATCTGGTGTCTCTATTTCTTGAGACTTTTGAGGTTCCATTGCAAAAAGCAGCCTGCTTCTGACTTGTTTCCTCTCTCAACTTAAATTTTAACTTCCTTCTGTCTAAGTCGGTTACCACTCATCCATCTGCTTTCTAGCTTCCAAACTTGTGTTAGTGCTGTCTCATCTACCATTTCCTTTGTCCTAATGAGTGAAATTTTTAATTCATTTCCTGTCAATTTAGCAGAGTGTCAGGAAGAAATGAAACACATTTGTTTAACTGAATGATCTCAAATTCACAATTTAAAGGGTACTCTAAAAGATATCATATTTTTATTTATTAATGCTTCTGCTTCTTCTTGTTACTCAAAATGTTATTGATACTGGAATACTATGAGTACTTTAAAACAAAGTTACCACTTAAGGGACACAAGATTCACAATTATATAAGTTAAATAATTATGGAAACATATGGTAGATTATGACCAGTTCAAATTCATTTATTCCATAAATACATTTGGAGCACCTACTGTGCCAAACCAATTAAGAAACTCCTGAAATAGTTATAGTTAAGTACTATTTCAGTACTTAAGTGAACTGAGAAGGGTGTGGTCTGAATTAAGATAGCAACCATGGAGAAGAAGGGGAGCAGATGAATTTTTAGAAATACATATTGCAAAGAGAAATATTTTATAAATTTTTCAAACTGTGTTTGCTCTATGGTCTTGTATTAGTTTGGTAGGCTACAGTAATAAAGTAGAACAAACAGAGTGGCTCAAATAACTGAAATTTATTATTTCCCAGTCCTGGAGGCCAGAAATCCAAAATCAAAGTGTTGGCAGGGTTGATTCCTTCTGAAGATAAGGAGGAAATGATCTGTTTCAAGCCACTCCTCTTGGCTTATTGATGGCTGTCTTCATGTTCACATGACATTCTCCCTGATAACTGTCTCCAAACTTCCTCTTTTTACAAGGACACCAGTCATACTGGATTAAGGTCCATCCTAATAAGCTCATTAGAACTTGATTATCTCTATTAAGACTTTGTCTCCAAATAAATTCACATTATGAGGTACTTTGTCTCCAAATAAATTCACATTATGAGGTTGGACTTCAATATATGAATTTTGGGGGACACAATACAAGCCCTAATAACTCTCTTCAAATAAAGGATGAGAAAATTAGATTTAAAGTGAATAAGAACTTTAGGTAAATTAGAATGAGGTCATAGGAGAACACAGAGCCTGCCACATTCAGGACTCACAGTCTAAATTAATATAACAGACTGTCCTATTAAATGCTCCAGGAAAAAAAACAAAAACAACAACAAAAAAAAACTAATCATATCCCTAAAAGATCCCATGCATAGATTGCCTTTTCCCCAGTCACTACGGAAGCCATCAGGGCTTTGTCTCTGCACCACAGATATGGCTAGAAATAAACTCATTAGCTTAAAAACACAGGAGTTAACAGTACCTGCTCAATATAAAATAATAAAGCACTTTTTAAAAACAATAAAATCATAATGCATGTGTAAAAACACAAGTTATAATTTGGTAAATTATACCATTTAATTTAATTATGAGTTTATATAACTTTAGGCCAAAAAAAAAAATGAATCACAGAGATCATATAAGTTAAAGAGTATCAAGTTGAGATGTACTTCCCTATCACCTGGAGATCTTTTAAAAATACACGGATTCCAGATCCCTACTTTATATACCCTGAATAGAATTTTCATGAATGCATACTTTTTTAGAAGCTCCCCAACTGATTCTAATGCAGACTGCCTGATCCATCTGCTTTGTTTTGAGTTGAGGAAATTGAGATCATTTTAACAACATTACATAGCAAAGGACATATTTAATAAAAATATATGACATTCATTTTGAGCAACAGAAAACCCAAGGACTAGTAGATACTACTTCAAAAACAGCTTTTTTGACACAGTCTATAATGCAGCTATTCTTATACGATGGCAAAAACAGTTTAGAGATTTTGCTTCCCTTCAGTAATATTTTAAAGTTACCTATATTTAACATAGGCAGATTTTTAAAAAAAAATTTTTTTAAATCTTCTCAGGTGAGAACAATTAGAAAGAGATTTTAGAAACTTACAGATGATGTCCTATCCACTTCACAACGGCTGCTCAGAATAAAACAGGCCTCAGCATCATCCATCCTAAATACAGACAAAAAAAATAAATAATCATATATTGAAATATCTTCATAGTGTCTGAAAAATAGAATTCCAATGCTTAGTCCAATGTACACAAAGTGCAAATAAACTATGAGTATCCTTAGGCTTAAATGAAAGTTAGATTTCTAGCAGACCGTGACTGTACTGGACTGGAAACAAAAAAATTGTTGTTGAATTGGCTATATAACTCAATAGTTCATAATGACAAAAATAAAAAAAAAAAACACCTCAAATTTTATTCTCTTTGATGTTTATATGTTTTCTCATATATATGCTTTGTTTAAGGGAGTTGTATTGGCCTTCATTTTATGATTAGTTACATTTTAACTGCAAAGTTAATTAACTAAGAGAGAAGGAACAGAGTTACTTAGTATTCTTATATCAAACTCTACTGTACATTTACATTTCTTGGAGATGATTCATCATCTTGTTCCAAATCCCTGTCCCTTATACTAAAGCTCTACATTTCTTAAATTTGGTGATAAACAGTAGGTTTCAGTGCTTGATTAATAATATTCTAAAATCATAAAAATGTTGGGGTTCCTGGCTGGCTCAGTCGGTAGAACATGCGACTCTTGATCTCAGGTTATAAATTCAACATCCCCTTTGGGTGTAGAAATTATTTAAAAATTAAAATATCTTTAAAAAATAAAAACAAAAAAATGTTAATATCAAAATTAGGAATGTTTTATCTTTCTGCTTCATTATGATAAAATAAACCTTCCCCCCGCCCCCAAACTTTTTTTTCTATGCAGGGGAAAGATAAAAGTCCATGAAATGAGATCAAACCAAACAGTTTTGGAAAAATATTGAGGCATGGTTACAAGATAATGAATATCACATAACATTTTCTAAACATCATCTTCAACAAAGCAATTCAAAATTCATGCAACTGACCTTTGGAACTGGTTTGGAGAATCCTACTCCTTGTTTCTTGCATGGGAAATTGTGTTGAAGAATGTATTAGTTAACATTAAATCCCAAATCTTTATATGACATTAGGATAAGAAATGAACATAAAATGAATATTTCTTTCTTAACCCAGATTTTTTAGTATTACCAGCCTGCTACCTCTCTCATCCTCATTTTCATCCTTTGTATATTCCAATGAATGAATGCTTTTTGTAAATGTGATTGATTTTGCTGAGAAATCATTTAATAATATTAATAATAAATGAATTTCTAATCCTAAATAAATCGTGTAATTACTAAAAAGATAAGTCATTTTCCTTCTCCTCTTCTAAGTTCTTGGCTGAGACCCCTTTGTGTTAAAAAGACAGATTAACAGAAGAGAAACAAACAGAAGTTTAGCAACACGTATACCTCCTGTATACGTAGGAGACACCCAGGAAAATTAACTTCTCTCCCATGAAGCCACCACCTTAAACACTATCTTCAGCTAAAGACAGAAGATGTTTGGCTAATGGTGGAGCCAGCTATGGGAACCTATCAAGAAAAGCACAGTAAATCTAGGTAAGGTTGTTATACAGATCTAGGTCCTTGCCTTCTCCATTCACAAGAGCTTCCAGAGATTGAGTCATCCTCTTCCAGGTAGAGATAGAGATAGAGAGAGAGAGAGAGAGAGAGGCTTATGGATGGAGATTTCCCTTATAAACGTGAATGTCCCTTACAAAAGGGTTAGTTTCTACTAGGTTTTCAGTTTTTCCTGTGTCTACTGCTTCTTAAAAATAATCAGCTCACAATAATCTTTATCCCATTGAGGCATATTTTGTGGTAGCAAATTCTGCTCCCTTCTATAGTATCAAGCTAAAATACTAACAGCTAAAACTAATAGCTTAGATTAATTTATTAGGTAATAAAAAGCCTTCAATTATCACATAAATTCATAGTGAACATAATATAGGAATTATTCTTATGTGAAGAACTTAATGCATATGGTAAATTAAGCATACGGATTATCTGTGCAGATGAAAGTAAAGATCCAAATTATGTTAGTGTCTAAGCAGCTATTTCTTTAGAGCTCCCAAATAATGTGTATAGATAGCAAATAGCAAACACCTAAAGCCATCTATTGCTTGAGGTGCTGGGAGAATCTGACTTAACTCTTGTGTGTACACTGACAACATCTATGAAGTATTTAATCCACTAGAAATACTAATATATTCTCAAGAAGCTAAATTTCCTAATTACATACCATTCACTATATTTTGATGGTTTCTACTAACTTCTTTTTGTTTCAGAAGTCATTAAATCATTAAAAAAAGTCTGGTAATGTCAAAGTTCAAGTTACAAAATACCTAGTCATCACTTTGCAGAATTAAGCCCCAAAAAGGAGTTTGGGAGTTTTCTCCTGTTCTTTTCCACTGTCCCACACCCCCCCATCCCCACCACACACACACCATGCATAAACACGCCCACTCCCACCAACACACATACTCAAGCCATCCAGAAAAAACAAAACAGCAAAATAAAAAAATACTTATGCTCTCAAATTCAGCGAGCAGATTTATATTTAAAGGAGCACAATAGACAACTCAGGGACAAGTGGATAGGTAGGATCCAAGGTGACTCCAAGATGGGCCACATTGGCCTGAAGATTACTTTGAGCTAAAAAAGCAATCAAAGCCCAGCAGATTAAAAACAAGCAAACAAACAAACACCCAGCAGATTCGGGAAAGCTCCTCATCTCCCTCCTCAACCACCTGAAAAGAATTTAGATAGAAAATCTGCCCCAGGAAGGAAGTCATCAACATAGATAACGACAGTATGATACAAACCTGGGAAGGCAGGCAGGGAGGAACCTAGCAAGACCTGTTTGATCAAAGTCCTCCATGTCCCATTGTTTCTGAGTGGCCCAGCAAATATTTGTTCACCAAACATTTACTCCTTTTTTAAATTATTATTAACATACAATCCCTTACTTGTTTTAGGGGTACCGGTCTGTGATTCATCCATCTTACACAATACTAAGCACTCTTGTTCATCTCCCTATAACCTGCTCTCCTTCCCTTGGTAGTCCCAGACCTCTATCCCTTCTCCTTAGTGCACAGTGACATATTTTGCCTGACTTGTCTCTGTAAGTTCCACATCGGTGTGGATTCTCTGTACATACACTATTAAATTTGATTTTCTCCTGTTAATCTGTCTTGTGTTAATTTGATTCTTAGTCCAGCTGGAAGGACCTAGAAGGGGACAGGACATTCTTCCTCACCAATAAAGACATGTTTAAAACTTTAAAAGCAACAGAAAACATGGAGCAAAACCACCTCCGCTGAAGATTTTCTCTGACTTCTGAAACTATGGGTGTTGTTTGAAGAGGCCCTGACTCCCTGGTGTCCATGGTCTTCCGCCCAACTATGTTTTCACTCTGTTCATATGGAACAATTCCATGACCTGTGACAAAGGTATATGCCTATGTCACTTTTAAGCCAGGTTGGCTAGCACACGTGCAACAGGAAAAGAGCAGGTAAAACCCAGTTACCTTTCTTATTCCTCCAGCCCCCAGGGACATCTCTGACACCAGGCAACACAAGTGTCATCTGCCTGTACATAGTACAAACTCTGGAGCTTAAACCTTGACTCAACTGCTTTGGCATTTCCCAATGGTTAGCCCAACATTTTTATTTGTGGAATAAAAATTGTATTTGTGGAATAAAAACTGTGGTCATTTGGAGACTACTCTAACAGTGAGGCTGGATAACTCTGCTCCTCTCTGACAGCTTGAGATAATTACACCATGCCACACTCCTCACTGTGTTGTATGGACATGGTCCACTGAACATCCTTGCACTGAGAAAAGGAGCAAATACACTGATTTTATATTTTTAACCTTTCAGTTTGAGCAGCAGTGGAACTATGGCAAGACTCTGTATACAAAAATACTTAAACACATCTTGCAAGACTGAAAATTGCTAAAATTCAGAGGAGAGAAAAGATATTAAAGTATTGCAAGATGGAAAATAGATAGGGATACCTACTTTGCTCTCAACAGATCCTGATCTTTAAGGGCTGAGCCTTGAAGGTAGATAACTCTTTGTGACCACATTGGAATCTGCAGTACCCTTCGAACTTGCACATCCATTTCAGTAGGACACAAAATCACCACATAATAATCCTATTCAAAACAAAGTGAGCAAAGGGGCAAAATCAATAAAGGTGTGTTTTATATTACATAAGTAAACAGAATGTCTAAGAACATTTAGAAATATGATGATATAGAAATAAACTCCTGCTAACAAGTAAAAATTTGCACTTAAAATCTGGACCTACATTAATTAACAAGATACTATAATAAACATAACTGAGACATATAAAAACCTCATAAACCAACATAAGGTTTTTCAATCTTATTAGTACTATGAAGAGAAGGTAATCAGTGTATACTCAGTAGACATTTCCAACTTATGTTTTCAGTTATATTATAACTTCAGGCTGATTCTAAAATATATAATACATACAGGGCAGAAGTACTTAAAAATCAATTCAAACTTCAAATTTTTACTTTTGGAATAGAAACTCTGATGGTGATTTATATCATTTGGAAATATTATGAACTGATAATACTGAAAAATCTCTGATGACTATCTGAAAGGATAAAGATTCATAAAAATATTGATAATACAAAGTAAATTTAAAACTTTGATATCACATATTTCAATATAATGGTCCTTTGGAGAAAATACAAGAGCACTATGAGTGATAAAATAGTTTAATACACTGATAATAGGAATTACAATTCTCTGAGAAGCATTCACCATTTTATCATCTAAAATGTATCTAGTGGAAATTTGGAGAGTTTTAAGAATTCTCCACATTGATACCAGTCAAAATAAATTAATAGGTGTCACAATTGGGGTACCATATTTTCCCAAAAATTGGTTTTCTTGTTGGAATATAATAAGCAAAACTGCAATTATTTAATATGAATAATAATAAAAACAACAAATATGGTGTTTCTTCAAAAATGCAAATTAATTTATATGGAAGAAAAAGAATGTATGATGTAATTTAAGCATTGCTTATTTATGAACTATATTTTTAAAAAATATTTTTTAAAGAGTATTTTAAAAGATCTCCAATATAGTCATGAAAACAAAAATCTATTTAAGGGAGATCTAATTAGATATACTCAGTACTGTTTTGATCTTGGGATTGTCCAACCTCTTGACACGAATTTATTGAGGAATTACAAGACATTCAAGTAGCTCTTTACTATTTGGACTGAACTAAGTGTATTGAGCAGGAAAAGGATATTACCTAGATCTACACTGGCCCAATACCACACAGCAAGGAGTAGAAGTATCTGAGGATTTTATCAGCAGAGACAGATGAAGAGATTTTTTTTTCTGAATTATTGTTCTCAATTCAACTAGTTATTGTCCAGTTTTGGGTCATTCATTGCTAGTATAAATAAGACCTAGGTACACTCTGGGAAACAAAAGGAAAAACGGAACTTTCAGACTTCCACATTTCTACCAGCAATACTTAATAAAACTTCCAATAATTTCAAGTGAGTAGATGATATTGTGAAATGACTTTTTCATTGTTTGATATATTAAATTCCACTGTTTCATAAAAATGTCATTTGTGCATTACCCAAGAGAGGAAAAAAAATCCTTTTAATTCAAAGAAAACCTTTCTTTGTAGCATTAACATAATTCCATCTGTCTTTTAGTGTAGATACAGAAGGAAACTTAAAATACTGTGTATTCCTTAGGCATTTTTTCTATGTTCCTGGTTATATTTGTAGTTCTTCATTTACTCTTTCTAAATTTGAGTGTATAAATAAAAATCCTCCAGAATGCAGGCCGCACCATCAGTTAATTGACTCTGACAATATGCTAGTTAGTTATGATCCAGTCAAAGACGTAACATAATTTCTATGTACCTGAAGTCTTGGGTGAGCATAGAATTCATTTAAAAAGTCCATAAGTAAATCAATCTTCAGTGAACTGACACACAGAACAACATGCTTCTCAGTTTGAGCTCTATGTCGACTATAGTTTCCACCTGACTTTTGTCTCTCCATCCACAAATAGGCCAGCTGTTCAAACTGCAATACATTTTCCACAGATGAACAAAAAACATTGGACGTGAAAGTAAAAACCAATGCAATACCTCCTTTGTTTATTAGATACACTCAATTTCTTAGCTGGAACTCACTGAGATTCAAATTATCTGTATTCCCTTCAATAATAGACTTTTCATGCGATTGCTGTGTAGGTTGCTAATGCTTCTGAGGGGCTTCAGGTCTCTACAGAAACATATTAATATGATTTTCCTATTATAACAGCACTAAAAGGTTTGTACCTCTGATTTATGTCCAGGAAACCAGGCAGCCATGATGTGTCATGCACTGTGTCAAAGAGAAAAATCTCAAAGGCATTTCTTCTACCTTTTTCTACCAAGTTCAGCACACATGTCATGCAATGCGAGATACCCAACACACAAAGTCACTTTCTAGTTGGACAGTTGTAGTTGGTATATAAAGGAAGTGGAGGGACTAGAGGAGGGATGTCAGAAAGGAACACATGCCTGACTGAATAAAAGTGGGTTGATCATTTTCATACCGACATATATACATACATACATACATACACTGTGGCCAAAGGTTTAAAACAGAAGTACAAGTTTGATTTGTATTTCCTATATCCTGTTTCTGGTCTGCTCACCTATGGGCACACAAGAGCTCACCGTAGGAAAGATTTGGAGATTGCATCTACTTGTCTTCAGACTCCTTTTATATCTCTTTTCCTTCTTTTTTATATCTCCTTTTTTTATATCTCTTTTTATATCTCTTTTATATCTTCTTTTATAACTCTTTTCCTTATATCTCTTTTCCTTTGCAACCACCTTATCCACTTCCAGAGTGTTTTTTATATATATGTATATTAAAAATATATATAATATATATATATAAAATAGTTACAAATCATCCACAGATTTTGTTTCAGTTGACCAATATATGTAATCAGTTTTTATTTATTACAATGTTTAGCTTTTATATTGCTTCAAAAATCAAAAGAAATCAAACCTTCATAACTTTATTGCCTTGGCCTATCATTCTGTAATTACAACTATCACTCTGTAATTAAAAGCTATGATCTTATAACTAATATAGTTAAATATATTACATATGAAATATATATATTATATATATAAATATATATTATACATGTATTTCAAATAAACATCTTCAAGAATTGAAATGAGCCATATCAGTTATGAATGGAGGGTGAAAGTCAGTTTCTAATATAATGTTAAAAAGCATTTCCTGAGACCATTTTAATTCATTGACTAGATATAATAATAACATGTGTTAATATATTACATTAAAAAACCACCCAGCATTTCTTATGAGGCATGGAAGATCTGATTTTATTAAGATTTGCACATTTCTATATAATTTACCCTGGCTCTCTTTACCTGTATGGGTAGAACCACAAGAGCAACACAGATCATGGCAACGACAAAAAGCTTGGAGGACCATGTTTCAGGGGTGACATCCCCAAAGCCCACAGTAGAAAATGTCACAATGCAGAAGTAAAGGGAGTCAAAGAGATTCAGCTTCTTTCCTATTCGTTCCAGATGTTGGATTCCACAAATGCTAAAGAAACAAATGTGCATTAAATTTAAAACTTTCAAATTAGACTCATTATTTCTCACTATTCTTGTGAAAGTCAAAGCACATTTTATAAAGCCATGCAGTAAGTTGGAACCTTATAATATATTTTTTCCCCCTCAGGAAAATATATTTTTTAAGTGTTTTTTTTTTTTTTTTTTACCAACATTAACCAAATGTAGCATTATTTTGATCGATAACCAAAAACTGTAGTCAAAATATCACAGAGTATACTTGGGTATCAGCATGTAAAAGAAATAGACTGAATTCCATAGGTGACTTATACAAACATTTTGAATGCATGCCAGGAAACATAGAGACAGAAATTGCTAAATTTATTCCTTGTCAAAAGAGTGATAGTCTCCCCGCCCCGCCCCAGGAAGCCATCTTATTGTATAATGTGTGTGTGTTTCCTATATATATGTGAAAGGTTTGAGGAGTTAACAATTGCCAAGTCATTTTCAGGAGACCAACCCCCTGTACAAGGCTACTAAATGGTATAAAAGTAAGAGAGCTAGAAATTGTTACGAGATGTCCCCAAAGTAGAATTGTTAACATAGTACTGAAAATAGCACTATTACTGGCAAAGGAAAAAAAAAAAAAAAGAAAAAAAGAAGAAGAAAGAAAAAGAAAAAAAAAGTTAAGGTGAGACTTGGAGGGAAATAGGAGATTTGCACATAAATCGGTACATAATGGCATATGATTCAGCGAGAACAAAAAAAACAGGTATCAATGCATGTTATAATATGAATAAGCCATAAAAAACATGCTGAGTGAAAGAAGACAGATGTAGAAAACTACAGACTATCTGATACTATTTTTACAGAATGTCCAGAAAAAAGACAGAAAGCAGACTAGTGGCTGCCTGGGGCTGGTGGTGGGAAAAGGGTGATAGAAAATGTTCTAAAACCGGAATGTGGTGATGATTGCAGAACTCTGTAAATGCATTTAAAATGATTGATATTTACACTTAAAATGAGTGCACTGTATGGTATATAAATTATTCCTCTACAAAGCTATCCAAAAAAAAATCAGTGTTTACTCTTGGATACTCATTCCAACTCTATGAACAAAAAGCAGACAGCTCAATTTTGATGACCACGAAGAGGTAATATTCAATGTTTAAATTTGAGAAATTCCTTTTCTATCCTTTTAACATAGTCTTCCTATTTGTCAGGATGCCTGGGTGGCTCAGCCGGTTAAATGTCTGCCTTCGGCTCAGGTCATGATCTCGGGGTCCTGGGATCCAGTCCATCAGGCTCCTTACTCAGCGGGTAGCCCATTTCTCCCTCTGCCTGCCTCTTTCCCTGCTTGTGCTCTCTCTCTGACTCTCTTTCTCTGACAAATAAATAAATAAAATCTTAAAAAATAAAATAAAAAAATTTTAAAAAATTATTATAGTCTTCCTATTTGTCTAGGTTACATATCAAAAATATTTAATTAGCTTAATTTTTTTTTAAGGCAAAATCTCAGCCAGTGGGTAGGTAGATGGGTGGGTAAGTACACAGGGAGATAAACTAAGGGACAGAAGAGAAATAGTAAGGTACTTGTCATTTTACGGCTGAGGCAGAAACTGTTTTTTTTTTTTTTTTTTTTTTTCTTTCTTACCTCCAGGTTTCCAGAATGGTTCAGCAAAATTGCCCTTGCTCTATGCTTAGGAATTTTGAGCTGCCAGGTCATATGCGTTGGTTCATATCAGTTTATTTGCTCTTCTGTCCTTATGCAATATAATAGCCAAGCTAATTATAAGACTATTCAGATGGAGCCTTACTATAACCAAATAGAACAACTGTTTGGTAACAAATATTTCTGCGAAGTAGGTTTTCTTATTTTATTACAAAAATATATATTTGAAAATGGAAACAATTTATGCTTAACTTTTATACTTCAGTAGAAAATAAAATAAGAAGATAAATTCCATAGTTTTAAGGATTCAAATGTTAAAGGCTTACTATATTTTGCATAACTATACTTTAAAAGTCAGTACCTGTTCACAGATAAAATGTCCATTTCATAATTTAGATAAACATTATCTTCATATAAACTAGTATAAAAGCCTCCTGCTCTGTTTCCTTATTTTCAGTTTGTTCTTTTTTTAATATACCCTATTAATAATGCCCATAGTCACATTCTTTAAACAAAGCTTAGAGGGGCGTTTGGGTGGCTCAGTGGGTTAAGCGTCCAACTCTATATTTTGCCTCAGGTCATGAACTCAGGGTTGTGAGATAAACCCCTGTCTTGGTGCTTAAGATTCTCTGTCTCCCTCTCCCGCTATCCCTCTCCTCCCCCACGGGTGTGTGTACTCTGTCTTGCTAATAATAATAATAATAATAATAAAGTAATTAACTTTAAAAATCTTGTATATATCAATCACAAGTTTAAAAAAGGTACTGGATTCTTACAGTTTCAGACCACTCTCTAATTCATGGTGTGATAGTTTATTATAATAGCTGCCAGTAAATCAAGCCTTCCTATGCTCATAACTGTTTGCAACAGGATATTGCTGTACTTCCCATCAAAAGTGAAATCTAGTTCTCCATGTCTTTGCATCCGAACAGCATAATAACTTATTTTGACCAACAGAATATTGTAGAAATGATGGTGTGTGGATTGCAGAGTATGGAACTTACAAGACCCTAAAGTTTTTGTTCTTGCTGTCTTAGAAGTCTGAGATTACCATGCTGTAAAAAAGCCTGATATAATCTACTGAAGGAGAGGCTTGTGGAAAAAAAAAAGTCCCAACTGACAGCCAGCATGAACTGCCAGACATAAGAGTCGGCCATCTTGGATACTCCAATTCCAGCCATCAGATGACTTAGCAAGAATAACTGCAAGTAAGACCAGCAGAAAAACTATCCTGGTTATCAACCACAGATCTGTGAGAAACAACAAATTGTGCTGTTTTAAGCCACTACCTTTTAGGTGGCTTGTTATATGGCAATAGATACATGGTACATAGAGAATTAATTAGATTCCAGCATCTGGATCTAATCTGGTTTTTCTCAAATTTTGCTCTCCCTTTATTTCCCCTTCACTTACTATTTGGATGATTTACCTATCATAGCATATATCCTTACCCTTGATATCAACTTTTGCCCAATCTGTTTCCTACATCTGAAGCCCTCTCTCCACAACACCAACTGTGATTCCCATTTTTTTAACTCTAGCTCAAAAATGACTTCCCTCAAAAAGACTTCACCGAATCTTAAGTTCAAGGAATTCCAGAAGTTTCCAGCTGAGTTCCTAGAGCACATATGAGTTCATGTCTCCTATAGGTTAACTTTTACAATGATACCTATTTTTAGAGTTTAGTATGTACTTACCCTACTGACACTATTTACACCTACATTTTTATTTCCTAGAGCTTTAGCACAAAGTGCTTAGTAGTCACTCATTAACTAACTGCTAAAAGAATTTTTAAAAACACCTGCTTAAACCATATTCAAATAATGTATGCAAACAAACTCCAGAAAGCAGTTCATTCATGTGTTCCTGTTTTTTATTACTGCATAGCAAACTCCCCAAAACTCAGTGGCTTAAAACCATAACAATTTATCATTTCACATGATTCCGTGTGGTAGTTGGGAAGTTTCTCTGGTTTTCTGGGGCTCACTCACATGGCTGCAGTGAGCTGGAAGTCTGGCTAGAATGAAAAGTCCAACATGGCCTCACTCCTGTGCCAAATGACCAGTCTTCATTGTTGTCTGTGTTTCTTGCTTGGTTATTACTCCATGTGACCACTCATCCTCCAGTAGATTCAACCTGCTTCCTTATTGTCTCAGGGCATTGATAGCAACTGAAAGTCTTCTTTAGACCAAGCTTTATCTGCCCCATTCTATTTGCCAAAGCAAGTCACTAGATTAGCCCAGTTTGGAGGGGTGGCTGTTAAAATAGACTCTATCTCCTGATCAGAGGAGCTACAAAATTTTGTGATCATGTTTTTCAATCCACTAAACTGTATAAGTGAGAAAACTTACTGCAACCTGTATATATCTTAATAAATATTACTGAATAAATCATGTTATAGTCCAAGATATTTACTTGCCTTGAAATAACTGTAGTTAAATTCATGCTTGCAATCATTTTTTATAATCTCTATGTAAAATGCCGTTTTACTTGACCTAGAAAAGTCATGTGAACTTTTCACATATTTATCAATATCACACTTAAGATTCAAGACTTGCACTTAAGATTCAAGACTTGATATAACTTAATACTCAATAAATCAATATGAAAATGAAGACACTCACACCAGCTGTTAACACGTGTGGTATTATTATACAAAACAAAATTTACATTTTTAAGGACTAATAAAGGTAAATACACTGAATTACTTTTAGAGTTTTTCTCTGATTTTGAATTGGGCTGTCAGCCAGTTTCATTTAGGTCTCATTTAAAGGCCACTGCTTATGTTTGTGGATAATAATGTCATTATATTTCAAAAAATACTGATGTTAATATACCTTCTAGGGCAATAGATATTTTTGTAGTAAATAAATGAACTTAGTTCCTTCTTCCCAAGAAAAACAGGACAGAGACTATTTAAATATCTACCCCAAGAAAAAAGTAATCTTTTTCAGTTATAGATCAAATCTTGTTTCTTCTGTATTCATAACTCTAAATGCCCTTTTATCATACTCAGAATAAAATCCAAAAGCCCCTGGGGCTTCTTGGATGTCATCTTCTGAGACCATCCCTTCCCTCACTGCCCTTCAGCCACACCAGCCTCACTGTTATCCCTGAAATCTTCCAAGTGTCACTCAAATCTTCTTTCAACTTTCTGTCTTTATTTCTAATATTTCCAATGTCCACACAGAATCCTAAACTTCCTCTCTAAATCTTTCAAATCAAATGGTGGCACATACAGCTTTTTTGTTGATCAGGTCACAATCCTAAAGTCATCCTTGACTTCTCTTTCTTTCACAACTCACATGCAAATCCTTAGCAAATTCCACCGTTTGTAGCTTCAAAACAGAACGAGAATTCACTATCACTACTCAGCACTGCTACTGCAATGATCCTTGCCATCATGTTCTCTGCTCTGAACTGCAATAAACACTCCATCCTTCTCCCAGCAGCCTATCGCCCTCATGCCAGAGTTGTGCTATGAAAACACAGGTCAGGTCATACTATTTCCCTACTTAAAACTCTAAGAGGGCTCCCTATTTCACTTGACTAAAAGTTAACGTTCTTTCACTTGCCAATAGCATACTACCAAATCTGACCCTCCCCTACTATGTCTTTCAGACTAATTTTCTACTCCTCTCTGGGGTTCACTCTGCCCCAGTTACACTGGCATTCTTCCTTTCTAACCAACATGAGAGCCTTGTTCCTTGTCATGGAACATTCTCTGGCTAGAACCCTATTGCTCCAGACTTTGTCATCACTAACTCCTCACATCTTCCAAGTCTTTATTCCTATATTGACTGTCATAATTACTTCTAATCTTCCTTATCCTGATTAATTTAAAAAAAAAAGGTTTTAGTCATGTGTTGGGTTTGATATCCATTGTCTATTACCCTCTATATGAATGGAGGTCTATTAGAACAGAGAGTCACAAGCTTCCTTCATCCATATTGCCTGAGCACCTAAAACAGTGCCGAGCACAGAATAATGTTCATAGATCTCTATTGCCATATTTAAATCACCAAGCCATTTACTGTGTTTAGATATAAACTAAATGCAATTTATTTGCTTTTAAAAAAGCACCCAAAATGTTTATCTGACCACTTCCTTAACTGTGGAATCTAATATAAGTAAGTGGCAATATTAAATACTTCTTTAGGGAGACAGGGGAGGCAGGGGCAGTCAAGGGACGCAGACACAATATTCTATAAGTCTATTGGCTTTCCCAGCACCTTTTAACCAATATCCCTTGAAATATTTAAGTACTATAAATAAGCAAATTGAGTTTTACTTTCCCTAGTAATTAGTATTTGTAACTCCAGCATTTGTTTCAGTTAGTACTACTTAAATAATATGATAAATGAAAGATTTGGAAATTGGAAATGCACTGACTAATTTATTGAAATTCATTCTGCTTGTGTAATATACAAATATATTGTGAACTAAAAATTTGCCTCTTTATAGAAACAAATTGAATATTCAGATATAAAACTTGTATTTATTCAATCCCATTACATTCTAAATTCTCTATGTCACTAATGTATTTAAAAATATATCTGAGTTATTGAATTGAGTTTGTTACATTTAACTATTTACTAATCAAAAACTTCTATCTTCAATCCCATTCAGGACACTGTAAATGAATATTACAGACTTTAATAATACTACACTCAGTCAATCAGGTTAGTTATAGAATTGTCATAATATGAAAGTGTCTAGCTTATGTTTTGTAAAAGAAACCTACCACTCTCAATATTAGAGATAGATCTACCAACAATAACTATACAACCTGGACTCCATTGTCACTTTCACATGAACTTCTGCAACTACTTCCCTTTTTCTCTCTTATATTTATGTAAAGACTCATGTTACTTGAAGGACAGAAATAGTTTAGGAGGGAATTTTGCAGAAATTTACACTAGCTTAACAAATTCTAAAGATAGAATATTCACAATATTTAAGAAAAAAATAAAGGTTTTCCAACCTCATTGAATCATAAAAATTAGATTTAAGAAGTATTTTGAAATTTGCTTGTTCCATGTTGTTAATTTTGTAAAAGCAAGAAAGTTTAGTAAAATGGCAGAAACTGGACTATTCTGATCATATTATATGGCTATAGCATCATTTCCTCATCCCAGTCATGGAGTACCTACATGCAACATGTAGAGAATGTTAGGAGTTGTCTGCAACTTATTACATACTATTTTGGTTATAGCAACACATCTAGCAATGTTTTGAAGTTAAGAAATAGAAAAATGTGTATAATTTTAGATTGTTCATATATGCTATCTTTCCAAACAATTCAGCTTCTTTTATGAAGGAATGGAAAAGTATTATCTTCAGTGACAACTATACTTCAGTTAAAAAAAGTGTATCTTCAGGGATGCCTGGGTGGTCCAGTTCATTAAGCGTTTGCTTTTGGCTCAGATCATGATCTCAGGGTTCTGGGATTGAGCCCCGCATTGGGCTCCCTGCTCAGTGGGGAGTTTGTTTCTCCCTCTCCCTCTGCACCTCGCCCCCCCAGCTTGTGCACACTCCCTCTCTCTCAAATGAATAAATAAAATCTTAAAAAAGAATGTATATTCAGGATAGGTTAGATGCACAGCTTATTGTTACTTTATTATATAATTCTTAAGACTAGACAGTTTTGACATTGAAATAGTCTTGATTTGCATTATGCATAAACATTAATAATTCATTTATATGTTAGCTATTTTTCTTAGAACTGTGAATGCTACAACATGCTGTATAAGGATTTGAAACTGTTCAGTGATTATAATCCATTTTAATATAGATTATTATCTTATTTCATTCACAGATGTCTTTGGAGCCATTATTGAACAAAAACTGCCTCTCCTCCCTGATCATAATTGATGAATTTCAGTTAATTATTATTTTGAGTCCATACCCAGAAGTGATTTCAATGATGGGTACAGATTTTCTGATAAACTAAATCCAAGAATGTGCTCAAATAGACCACACTCATAATCAAAATATTCTATTTTGCCTTATCATAAGAGAAATATCTTTTCAGTCACAGACTATTTAAATTATATCCTGAGTTGAAAATAGTGGAAAAATTTAATAATGCAGAATTTAAAAATTAATAATTATAGCTGGTAGATATTAGTAAATATTCTGATCTTTTAATTTTAATCAAATATAATGTTTTGTGACCGGGCAATAATATTAAAAACAAGAAAGTTTTGCTTAAAATGCTTGATTTTAGTGAATATCTAATTGCAACAAAATTTATTTATTTATTTATTTATTTATCTGAGAGAGAGAGAAAAAAAAACACAAGCATGGCAAAGAGCAGAGGGAGAGGGACAAGTTGACTCCATTTTGAGTGTGGAGCCTGACACAGGGCTAGATCCATGAGCCTGCGATCATGATCTGAGCTAAACCAAGAATAGGATGCCTAACCAACTCAGCCCCTTAGGCACCCTTAATTTTAATAAAACTTTTGTTTATTATCCTGTATTGTCTGCCTAAATATCTGAAATTATTTACTCCTATTTAAGATAGAAAAAATAAACCAGTATCACATCAAGTTCTATTTATATTTTTGTTTAGTTAATTTGCATAAAAGTTAATCAGATTCATTTATAGTGGTTGACTATATGCAAAGTTGCATAATAATATAATTGTCTTATAATTTCTCTATTATAAAAATAACTATAAATATTAAATAAGAAAAAAATTGGTTTATATAAAACCAATAGGTGTTATAAAACTTAAATGTTTTATAATGTATAATGGGTAACTTAATATCATAAAAGTAGGTCATGTTTATTCCTATACATTTATTGATGGTTTGCTAGCATTAAGCACTGTACAGTATTATAGAGAAGCAGATATGAATACAACACTGTAGTTTACATAAAAGAGCTTCTAAAATCTAAAGGGAATGATTTTGACCAGAACTTTATACTACTACTACTAGTCATACCATAAATTAATAATCAAACATTTAATTTGTAACTTGATTAAGGCTAAGTTAGATAAATTACTTAAGCTTTTTAAACTTTATCCTTCTCAACTGGAAAATAAATGCAATATTAACTTCTTCATATGGTGATTATGAGAACAAAATGAATTAATAATGCTCAGTGAAATGCCTGACACATAATGATGTTCAATGAATTCAGTAGTAATTTTGTTATTTAAATTTCAGCCCCAGCATAAAAGAAATAAAAGCACAAAAATAAGTCAAATGTAAGAATGAACTATCTACACAAAATAGGTATAAATTCTTTGTTTTGCACTTTACAGAGCAATTAATGTACTATTAACAATACATCCAGGGATTATAGAGAAAGAGGGTAAGAATGACAAAGTAGTGGGTCTGCTCCTCTTTGCTATGGATTTGGTACAAAAGTTACTAGCAGCAAAAAATCATCCATGAATTAATGAGAGTAGCTATAATCTTGTCCAATGTTTTCTCAATCCTGCAACTTTCAAGTGCTTTGGAAGTGGCAATATGAGCAAATTAGGAGGACTTCAAAAAGAAAAGTTAGGCAATTTGCAAGGTAAACTCATAATCTTTAACTACATACAAAGAACACAGTCATGCTGATATTAGCTGACCTTTGGAGGGTTCACTATTACCATTTACGGAAACTGACAACTAATTCTTGGTAATGCAGTCAGGGGAAAAATATAGGATTAAGCTACTATTTTGAGACCAAAATGTCAGTAACAGGCTAGTGACATGTTTTAAAAAGGACTACTTGGCCCTGAGATTGCTTTTTGCTGATTATGTAAAAGGCTGCATATATGTACGTAATATATGTATATATTTATATAGTTTACTGATCTGGGTAACTACTAAGTATATCATCATATGGTAATATTCATTATTTAAATATTAAAATACTAGTATTTTGGGGGGAGGAATACTAAAAAAAAATTCTTTTTCTATTATTTTACCCATACACTCATATTTACTATTATTTAACTAGATATATAATTTTATATAACTTGTGGGTTTTCTGCTTTATGAAGATTAAATACACCTATTTTGAAACTATGTATTTTGTGAAGCAGAAAATTCTTGCCATGCATGTGTTTGTTTTACATAATTATGGTTGACATTCACAATAGTCCACTTAAACTGGACTTTCAAAACTATTTCAGAGAGGGGTGCCTGGGTGGCTCAGTGGGTTAAACCCTCTGCCTTCGGCTCAGGTCATGATCTCAGGGTCCTGGCATCAAGCCCTGCATCGGGCTCTCTGCTCAGCAGGGAGCCTGCTTCCGTTCCTCTCTCTCTGCCTGCCTCTGCCTACTTGTGATCTCTGTCAAATAAATAAATAAATAAAATCTTTAAAAAAAAAAAAAAACTATTTCAGAGAGCCACCTTTCCCTTATAATGTAGTTTAGTTTTATGAATCCCCACTTGTGATGATGTCTGTTTTAAAAATCACTGTTAAAGAATAAAAATCCTTTAGGAATTTTATGGTATGGCACTTTGGCAAGATTTTCTAAATCGAAGTGGACAAGCACTTTAACTATACAGACTTGAGGACAAAATATGTCCTTAAATACCTACTCAGAATTTTATCACAAAAGAAATATAAATATAGAAAAATGCCCTTAGGAATTACATATCATCTAGCACTTCCAGAGAAAATAAGGATAAGAGATTGAATGTATGACTAGGGCTGTGTGAAACAAATACAGTTTTTGAGAAGTGTAACGTTTTATTTTTTTTTCTTTCTTTAAAAAGATTGTATGTATTTCTGTATGTATACAGGTATTTAGTGTGCAAGTGGGCAGAGAGACAGAGGGAAGGGGGAGAGAATCTCAAGCAGACTCTGTTAGAGCACAGAGCTCCACACAGAGCTTGCTCATGACCTTCAGATCAGCAGAAATCAAGAGTCAGGTGATTAACTGACTGAGTCATTCAGGAGCCCCTGGTTTGCAATCAATATTTATAGATTTTCCAGTCTGACCTATTGACATCAGGAGATAAAGACAATGGATATCATGATATAATGTAAAGAATATTAGGGCAAATTTGCTGTTAGAGAGGGATGAAAATTATTTCATTTTTGAAGATGTTGAATTTATCATTCCTGTAAGATATATATGTCCCATCTATTGTAATAATGTATTTTATTTATATATACCTATAATAAGCCATTCTTACACTGCTTTGGTAAACCTGACTTGATGATAATTTTTTTATGGTTCCAGTATTGTCAGTGCTAAAGAATATTAATTTGCTAATACAAAACAAATAATAAAGATCTAAATAATAAGTTATTAGTATTATTCTACTCCTATTTATTGTTATGGTAATTAATATTTAGTAAGTGCCCTTTGTTAAATATTTTATTTTGTATTGCTTTAGTTTTTACTATAAACTTTTGGATTTAGTCTGGCAATTTACTACTATAGGATTTTTATATCCAATTCTTCAAAGTGACCTTGTTCTATGGTTCTGTACCTCAATATATGTTCCTTGAAACACCAGTCTACCACTGTTTATGGTTAGCCAGTTAGCTAACCGGTCTGTGTTGCATGGTTGTATATCACAGGATTATGAAGTCTCTGTAGCCATCTTTCTAAAGAACAATGTATCATTAAACCTGTATTTATCAGGAAAAAATGGCAACTCTGGGTTAAACATTTATTTATTTAGCGAAAGACTTTTCAGATCATCTTAATGAGTTAATTTTTATTGTGGATCTCTGAGAATGGAATAATTTTCAAAGGATTAACCAAACAAACCTGCCAAAATTATTAGTTTTGATACAGTGTCTCAAAGGATTAGGATTTTATTAACTAAATGAAAATGTTAGCTTATAGTTTGTGCTTAGCCGGAGTTTTTCAGAATCACAGTTTAGCTTAATCATTAACCGACTGGGGTAACTCTTTATCTTTGCCCATTCCCTGAATTACACCGCCTTGGATTAATTGTTCATTGAAAGAATTTAACAGTGAAACTGTTAGGCCCTGAAGTTTTTTTTTTTCTATTTTTGTTTTCTTTAGTGGAAATCAAAACATATAATTTTAAAAGTGCTTCCTTTCTACCTTAATCTCTATTATTGATTATAAATCTTAAATATGCATTTGGAATGACCTACCGTTCCTTCCATAGATCCACAAGAATTAATAAACCTCAATCATCATTCTTTGGTCTTCAATGAATTCCTATAAATCTAAACATTAAACATATCTGACAAAGTTTATAAATACAGGCCCACAGCAGTCATATTGAGTACTGGATAAGCAGAGAGAAAAAGCTTTCTCTCTCTGCTGACAAACTAAGAGAAGAAGACAAATTTTTTCATAAGCACTGTGACTATTTGAAATGTGGATCACCAAATTGAGCATGCCATATGGAAAGGAGAACTCCAAATTGTATCTCATTAAAAAGAATTTAAAATTCTACTTTTTTTCTTAACTAGAATACTGTTAAATCTCACTAAGGATAATTTTACTTAAAGAAACTATTCAAACACTTATGTAAAAGCCATAACCACATTAATAAAAAAAAAAGGATTGGGCTCAATTTTGCCATAAGTATGTAGAGCCATGATATATATCGTATCAAACATTAAATGTATAATTACCCTTAGAAATAAAAAAACCTAATATAAGTATTAATTTCCTAAAGTTTCACTTTAACTAAGGAGTCCTCCATTAGGAAAAGCTACCAACCTAATTTATGCATTTAAAATGTGCTTTTTCTGACTTACCTAGTAAAAGAAGGATCATCAGGATATGAGATAGAAATTAAACAAGGCTACACCAACCATAAATGAGTGGTAAGTCTTCTTTCTTCTATTAAACACTTCAATTAAAGGGATCCCACAGTGTCTTTTATCATTCTTATTCAATATATTTCTTTTAACAAAATTACATAAAATTGTAGTTTATGTTTCCTCTCTTCATCATCAGTGATTTAAACAAAATAAAAGCATCTGCTGAGCAGTCTTGACAAATTACTCATAGACTCATCAGCCTACGGGCCATTACTATGATAATACATGCAGATGGAAGCAGGGTTTTTTGTTCATATTAGGAAAGATGGAACTATAATCATGTAATGTTCTGTGCTGTGTTCCTCAGGTTATATGCTGCACTGAGGATGTATTCCTAGTCATCCATAATTTTTTTGTAAGACATATGTACTGGGTCTCAGTGAACATGTATCTTCTACTGTGAATTGTGAAGGAAGTAGAGAAAGGAAAAAGGCAGTGGGATCTAAGAGATGAGTAAAACAAATTAAACTAGGTGAAAATAAAGAGAAAATCATTGTAGTAAAAAATAATAACATGGTATAGTCAAGAATCGAGTAAAATCATGATCATATTCTTGTAACTCTCATTTTAGGGGGCTCTAATTTTAAGAAATGAAACCCTTAAATGGGAAAAATGAAAACCTGTACCACCAGGAGAAAGTTATTATATTTTCATATTTTTAAAACAAAATAACATAGATAAGACAGTAAATAAAGACAATGTGGTACTTAATCACCTTACATTTCTGTTAACAGGTAAAGTATGTATTATTTGCTATTTCTTGCTTCCTTGAAAACTTGGATTTTTCTCTCCTGAATCTCCAATAAAGTGCTTATAATTTCATTTTTGCTAATTTGTAAATCATATGCATTTGACAAAGTTTTACATTTATTTGTTCATCTATACATTGAGTGTTACTAAATAGTAGGCACAGAATTAGGTACTATGGTATGGAAATGGTATGGAGAAGTTGGCATGACTGCTTCCTTGATGGGAATTAGAGTCCAGTGAAAGAGACAGAAAATGATGACTAATATAAATATACATAAAGTTACAAAGCACCCCACACCCTCAACTGGCTATGTTTTCCTATAATTGTGTTGACCTATTCAGGTGGATCGGACTTCAATGACAAAATGACGTTTACAGTAACACACATACACACACACAAAAGATGAGTCATATTTTACTCTGGAGAGAAAAAAGGTAGAGCATTCTAGGAGCAGTAGGGGGAAAAAAAGTAGGACTCCTGAGCAGAGGAAAAATTAAGAATGTGAGATGAAAATGAAAAGATGGAGAGAGGGGCACCTGGGTGGCTCAGTGGGTTAAAGCCTCCACCTTTGGCTCAGGTCATGGTCCCAGGGTCCTGGGATCGAGCCCCATATCAGGCTCTCTGCTCAGCAGGGAGCCTGCTTCCCCCTCTCTCTCTGTCTGCCTCTCTGCCTACTTGTGATCCCTCTCTGTTAAATAAATAAGTAAAATCTTAAAAAAAAAAATGAAAAGATGGGGACAATCTTGATCGTACAGGAAATTTAGGAAATATTAAGAATTTTTGTGTTCATCCCAAGACACATGGAAAATTTTAACAAGAATTAGCAAGCAGTAACACAATTATATTTACATTTCACAAAGGTCAGTCTGGTTGCTATGAGATGAATAGTTTGGAATGGAACCAGAGTGGACCTAGGTAAACCAGTCACACAGCAGTCATTATAAAAAGGTTACAATAGCTTAGATGAGCGAGGTGATATCTGAAAGGAACAAAAATTGGTAGATTTGCAGGATATTTAGGAGGTAAAATCTGTGGGATTTGCTGATTGTGTATTTTGTCACAGAACAGGAGATGTTAAGAATGACTCCATTCTTTGCAATTACCCCCAAGGAATGGATGGTAGTTACTATTTCAGAGATGTGGACAATTTGAGGAAAAAATAGCATAACTCTGCCTTTGGACATACGTATGTTGAGGAATCAAAGAGGGTATGTCACAGAAACAGTTCAATATAAAAATTTTATTTAAAAAACTTAAAAACTGGCCTAAGAAAATTTGTCTGCTCACAATTATCAGATTCTTTACGGTACACATTTTTATAACCTCTGATGTAAGGAGGAAAAGTGGAGGCAACAGACTCTACTCCCCAATACACTTGTAACCAAACATACACAGAAAGCAGTATGTTATAAAGCAAATTCTGCCACATAAAACGCCTATTCATTCTTGTTCAGTAAGATCAAAGAGGTTCCTGTTCTTTCCACAAATAACAAACACACTGAAAGAAAGATTCATTCTTAAAAAAAAAAAAAAAAAAAAGTGAAAATACACTAAGGGCAGTTTCAGCTAATGGGCTGGTGAAATCAGACAACAGAATTTTCTCTTAAGTAAGAACAGAATTGATAGGGTCTCAAGACCCTTGTCACCACTCCATGAAAGGTTAAGCTTGATTATTCTTTTTTTTTTAATAAAGATTTTATTTATTTATTTGACAGAGATCACAAGTAGGCAGAGAAGCAGGCAGAGGGAGGAGGAAGCAGGCTCCCTGCTGAGCAGAGAGCCCCATGTGGGGCTCAATCCCAGGACCCTGGGATCATGACCTGAGCTAAAGGCAGAGGCTTAACCCACTGAACCACCCAGGCGCCCCTAAGCTTGATTATTCTTATAACCCAATTATGCAAGACCAGATAGAACCAAACAATACTTTCTGGCCAACTACACAACTTCAAATATATTTTTAATTCCACTTTTGTTAATTTGTAAGGATTCTGACACAAAAATTGAGGCTTGAAACTGATGATAGCCTAATAGTGTGTTCTTGATTAGTCCTTCACATGTTTATTATTATCCCTTAATTTGTGTAAACAAAATATACTACACTACCCTGAAATATTTGTGGGATTACAGAAAATATAGCTAAATATATATAATGTATTCTTAGCAGAACAATATTAAATGAAAAGAAAATTGCCACGGTCTGATCATTGACAAAATACATCTTTCAATGAAATGTTATAGAAGAGGATGAGGGACATAAACAGTGTGTATATCAGGGAGGAGTTAAGATGGCAGAGTAGAGGAACCCTAAGTTTGTCTTCTGCCTTGAATACAACTAAATAGTTATCAAATCATTCTGAACAGCACAGAAATCAATCGGAGGTTTGAGAAAACAAATACTGCAAGTCTACAAGTAGAAAAGCGACCACCTTTTGGAAGGTAGGAGGTTCAGGTTCTTGAATTTCATGTGATACAGCTGTGTATAATATGGCGGCAGGGATTAAGACTCCTTAAGGAGCCTACTGCAAAGCATTATAAGCAGAAGAGCACAAAACAATAAAAGAAAGGATAAGAACCATATGATCCTCTAGATAGATGCAGAAAAAGCATTTGACAAAATACACCATCCTTAAAAATCCCCAAGAAAGAAAGGAGAGAAGGAACATACCTCAAGATCATAAAGGCCATATATGAAAGACGTACCAGATAACATCATCCTCAATGGGGGAAAATGGAGAACTTTTCCTGTTAAGGTCAGGAACACAACAAGGATGTCCACTCTCACCACTGTTGTTCAACATAGTACTGGAAGTCCTAGACTCAGCAATCACACAACAAAAAGAAATAAAAGGCATCCAAATCGACAAGGAAGAAGTCAAACTTTCACTTGTCGCAGACAACATGATGCTCTATATAGAAAACTCAAGACTCCACCAAAAAATTGTTATAGTAATATAGGAGATTTGGTAAAGTCACAAGGTATACAGTCAATGCACAGAAGTCTGTTACATTTCTACACACCAATAATAAAGCCAGAGAGAGAATTCAAGGAATCGATCCCATTTATAATTGCACCAAAAACCGTAAGATACCTAGGAATAAAACTAACCAAAAAGGTAAAGGATCTGTACTCTGAAAACTACAGAACACTTACGAAAGAAATTGAGGAAGAGAGAAATGGAAAAACATTCCATGCTCATGGATTGGAAGAACAAACATTGTTAAAATGTCTGTGAGACCCATAAGCATCTACATATTCAGCAATCCCTATCAAAGTAACACCAGCATTATTCACAGAGCTAGAACAAACAATTCTAAAATTTGTAAGGAACCAGAAAAGACCCAAACAGCCAAAGTAATGTTGAAAAAGAAGCAAAGCTGGAGATACCAGAATTTTGGACTTCACACTGTATTAAAAAGCTGTAGTCATCAAGGCAACACGGTATTCGCACAAAAACAGACACATAGATCAATGGAACAGAATAGAGAACCCAGAAATAGACCCTCAACTCTATGATCCACATTTGCCAAAATATATAAAGAGCCCAAATGTCCACTGACAAATTACTGGATAAAAAAGATGTAGTATACATATACAATGGAATATTACCCAGACGTCAAAAATACGGAAATCTTGCCATTTGCAATGACATGGATGGAACTAGAGGGTATTATGCTAAGTGAAATAAGTCAGTCAGAGAAAGACAAATACCATAGGATTTCACTCATATGAGTGAACTAAAGAAACAAAACAGATGAACATAGGGGAAGGGAAGGCGAAACAGAATAAAGTAAAAAGAGACGGAGGCATACCATGAGACTTTTAACTACAGGGAACAAACTGAGGGTTGCTGGAGGGCAGATGGGTGGGGGCATGGGGTAATTGGATGATGGGCATTAAGGGGGGCACATGATGGAATGAGCACTGGGTATTACATGCAACTGATAAATCACTAAATTCTACCTCTGAAACTAATAATACACTACATGTTAACCAAATTGAATTTAAATTAAAAATTTTAAAAAGTGTGTGTATCTGCATTTGTGTGCATGCACCTAGCAGTGCCTCACATGCCCACACACATGCTCATAACCCTCATGCACATGCACATGTTTCTTCATGTAAACTGTTCTGAGTGAAATATTGGGAAACAGTAAATCCTATTTAATATTGGATTATTAGAAATATCAAAGCCAGTAACTTACACTGGCTTTCTGAATCCCACCATGACATCAGATATCCTACTTCCTTCCCAGTAATAGAATAATAGAATAAGGTCAATAGTACCACAAATCATATTCCTTTCCTCCTCCTTTTTTAAGGTTTAATTTTCAAAAACAATTTAAAAAAGCACAACATCTATTCTGCTTTCCTCTTTATTTGTGCTTCCTCCTAACCAGTAGTTTAATTAAAATAAAAAGGTATTCTCAATAGGAAAAGCTTCATCAAGTTAGGAACAGTTCTAAGTAAGTTCTACCAGTTGCAAAGAATTTTGCATAAAAAAACTAAAACTGTGAAAGCATTACTTTAGTGCCATATGGCTACAGTATAGCCTTTAAAGTGAGACAAATAAGGGGAGATGAGGCCAGTGAAGTTGAAAAGGACAGATTATAAATCACTTTATATACAACACCAAGGAGTTTATATTATCCTGTAGACACCAATGAAAAACTTTAGGCAAGAGAATGATGTGATAAAATCGAGTAGAGTTGAGCCCATTAATAAAAGTCTGCTGATACCCTGAATGGTTAGTTCTGCTCCAAGCAGCAACTATATTTACACTAGACTCTTAGACTCCAGAATGACAAATCACCTTAAGACACTACCCACGCAAATCATCCAAGTGAAGTTACAGCTGTGAGCAGAGACCATAATGGATGTAAAAGAGCTACAAAATCCAGCCCTCAAGCATTTTCTATGTTGTGAGCTCTTGACTCCCTGCAATTTACTCTTTTTTTGCTTGAACTTTTTTCATCTGATTCAGTTCATAAAAGTGAAGCACCTAGTTGGTAAAATATTAGCTTTACACAACATTATTCCCATTATATATTTAAAGATATGTACATATTTAGAGTTGATAAGAATAAAATATGCACATATCTGAAAAAGGTTTGATTTAGCAATAGTTTTCTATATTCCTTTTTTTAATCAAGAAATTCGCAAGATGAACTGTGTAGTGGTCAAAACAGGCCACTTTGGCATGTGCACTACTTCATGCTGAAGACAATGGAGACCCTGCAGGCTCAAGAGAAACTTTTCCCCCTCCCGTAACCACACAGAAAAAATCCAAGTTGAGGGTCTTTCCCAGAATAAGGGTTTATTAGAGATAAGTTTTATCTGACTAACCTATCTCTATGGAGAGAGATATTTGTTTACCAAACATCTACTCTTTTTCATCATCCTATGAAATGCATCCCTTCCCTTTGAAGTTCCAGGCGCCTACGCCTTCTCCTTAGTTCAGAATGACATATATACCTCATTTGCCTGAGTGTCTTTGGAGTTTCCCTCTCTATGTGGATTACCCATACCTACAAAATTAAATTTGATTTTCTCCTGCTAATCTAGCTCATGTCAATTTATTAGTTCATTTAGAAGCACCTAGAAGGGGACAGGACATTCTAGCCACACCCTCCCTTGCCCCAACAATACTTATTTATATTTCCCTGTTCGTGTGAAATACGAAATGGCATCAAATAAATATCAGCTAATTTAAGCTGATTTACACTCATTTACCATATTCCCACAAGCATGTATTGCTAGTAGCTACTACATAACAAAACCAATCCCTAATATTTGGTCTCTAGTCAACAGTTTCTGAAAATAAAATAAGGCACAAAATAAAGCTTTATGCTATTCTATCTGAAATGGTCCAAATTTAATCTGCTACTGAAATAAAAGAGAACATTCAGTTTATCATGTTACCTCACATTGTAAGGAGTGGGTATTACTCTCATAGCAAGAGAGACTCTTATTTTTTATAATAATTTACTCAAATCCAGCTTTTAAAATGTAATATGAATATAGTATGTCATGTTCATTAACAGAAAAATTTTGCAATAATGATAGCACTTTTACTTTTATAATATTTAATCACTGCTTAAAATCAATTGAAAAATTTCTTCTTTTTAAGAGATGGCTAAGTGAACACGTGTCTATTTCATGGAGTATAATATTCAGATAATTCTGTAATATACAAATATAACCATATGTAACCAAAAGCACTCTTGAGAAGTATCTAATCAATCCTTTTGGTTATTCGACTAACATTTTCACTGATGTTGCATTTAATTGCTCATAAACTAATGTCAAACAGACCAGTATCTATGTAGAATGGTCTCCTAGGTAAATAATCATCTTTCCTTTTCCCTGGAAATTACAACTGTTTTCCTGATCAATGATATTTGTCCAAAGAGCAGTTTCGGGAGGTCAATGGCACATTCTAAACTAAAGAAATTTACCGGAGAACATGATTTGTGTTGACATTTACCTAATACATTTTGCTCCTATGGCTTCAAGTAAAAATCTCTTAAGAACTTTACCATGTCAGATTATTTATACTCAAAGAAATTAAGCTGGAATTAAAGTTGTGATTAAGGTATTACCATTTAAGATCTCTGATCCTGTATTTTTGCATCAGAAAAAAGACTAAGTAAGAGATAGTATTTTTTAAATCACCATATGCAATAAATTTATGCTATTTTCCTCTATATTTTTACTCATCATGAGCCCCATTCAGCTCAAAATTTCATTTAACAGATAGTATCTCAATAGCACTTTTCTTTATTCTTAACAATTATGAATGTGAAACACTAAGACAGTAAGCAGGAAATCAATGCTATTTTTGCATTTAAAGATTTTTTTATAAGAAATAATGTACAGTACACTTCTATACTGATATATAATGTCTACAATTCTGCCTACGGAATGAGATTCTTGAGTTCAGGAGAGGGAAGAGGAGATTAATTACATTGAGAAATATGTGTGCTTTCTTCTTTCTCATAATGAGAGCTAAGTACAGTTACACTTCTCCCTCCACCTCAGCTGCCTTAAAGCTTAATATGAGACTCATAATTCATTCTTATTATGTTGATGTGTTGTTTCTTCTATTCCTATTATAATGACCCAATTCCATATTTGTTTTTAAAAATGCCTCAAGTCTTTTCTTAAGGTTTGTACAATATTTTTCTTTATTTGACAAATTAATAAATTAAGGTTCAGAGAGACTGTCATTTAATTAAAGTCACACAGCAAGAAGATGACAAGAAAACCAAGATATGTTTTTACCTAAAGTTGCTCTCGGATAGTTGCATATATACATATATTCCTGTGAGAAAAAAAAGCCTAAGAAGAACAAATTTTTCACTTAACTACAATTCCTTCCTCTAAATTATAACAACAAAAAATACTTTCTACTTAAATATCATTTTATAACGTAAAATACTTTAATTTTATATAAATTTATATAGTTATTTTTGTAACTACAAAGATAGTTTGATTTCAGCACTGGGCCCTGTTTTTTGTTTTTTTTTTTCAATTTTATTTTATTTTTTCAGTGTTCCAAGATTCATTGTTTATGTACCACACCTAGCGCTCCATGCAATACGTGCCCTCCTTAGCCTGGTGGGCCCTGTTTTAATTTATAATTATAAAATAGGAAGATTTACTAAAAGGTAAACTAACCAAAAAGTCTTGGGAAGAAAAGTTAAAGCATTCGGGAGATATTTGGCTTGAAGGAAAGACAACTGGGTGCTTCAATTGTCAATATAGAAGATAATTATAAAGCAGGGAATTGAAAGTGGTTTTTCACCTTGCAGTAGACACACTAGAGGGAACAAACTCATATGAAATTCAAATGAGATATTTAGAACATCCTAAAATCAATTTGTTAGCAAACCAGGAACCTAAAAACAAAACAAAACAAAACAAAAAGGCAAAAAACTTAAATAGAGAGATATAACAAGGGTCTGCAATAAACATAGCTCAATGGGCTAATAGAATAGGAGCTAAAAAAAGAAAGTATTAAATAGTCAAATGAACCTAGATTATTAGGGATACTCAGAAATATTCTGTATGACATTTGCAGAGCTTTGGTGAAAGCTAATATAACCCCCGCCCTGGGGTAGGAGATACATCAGCCTAAGCAATAAATCTAGAGAAAGAAGACAATGCTAAAAGAAGTCTCTCAACACTCTAAATCAAAATACTGGAGCGCCTGTGTGGCTCAGTCCTTAAGCGTCTGCCTTCGGCTCAGATCATGATCCCAGGGTCCCGGGATCAAGTCCCACATTCTGCTCCCTGCTTGGCAGGAAGCCTGCTTCTCCCTCTCCCTCTGCTGCTTCCCTACTTGTGTTCCTTCTCTAGTTGTATTTCTCTCTGTCAAATAAATAAAATCTTAAAGAATATAAATTAAAAAAAAATACTTTAAAATACATTGGCAAAGATTATGGGTAAGAAAGAGTGTAAAGCATAATATGATAAAATTAATTTACAGTTTACTGATAGGAAATTGTGAGAAGAGCAACGATACGTGATCCCAGTAAAAGGATTCTAAAAGTCAGTTGAAATGCAAATCTATCTAAACAATTAAAAGAGTTAGGTAACAGAATAGGAATTAATAAGAAGGGAAAGGCAGGCCGAAAAAATGAGGAATTTTAAAAGAGGAAAAAAATATAGTTGGTGGCTTTTAAAAGGATGTCTGAATTCTGCACAGATTTGACTGCTTGATGGTAAGAAAATGCTTTTATTATAATGAGAATGTACTATAAAAGCTCTGACGTTGACTGTAGTTTAAAATAGACAACCATCTGGGTTGTATGGTATAGGAAAGGCTATGTTTGGAGAGGTGAAAATAAAAAGAATTCTTGGATCTATTTTAGTGATATGATTCTTTATTAAAATCTTCTGCTACAATTACATTCTTATCAAGTTTTCTTGGCATTTTCACTAGATTTTACTTTTTACGTTAACTACCACCTTTTTTGAACACAGAGGTGAATGAAGATTCTGTCCCTATACGTTGTGCCATTTGTACTTATACAATGCTTCTTACTATTCTGTTATGGCTTTATCTTGCTTTGTTTTTAATAAAAAATTCCACTTGGTTTATTCCCTAGATGCTCTTTTCTAATGATCTTCCTTTCACGATTACCCATATGCTGATTTTACCCACTCTACCAAGCTCCAAGCTCCTATAGACACGTGGCTGTTCAACACCTCACAAAGGCTTCTAAAAAGCAACTCAACTGTAATGGACTCTCGATTTCGTTTCCTCTTGAGGTTTCCTTCTGGGTTTCTTCATCCTCATACATGGCACGATCACTCAGTCAGTTTCCCAAAATGCAAATCTCAAAATCGCCCTTCAATTTTTTTCTCCCACACCTGACATCCAGTTTTGTCATTACTGTGTCACTTCTTTTTTTTTTTTTAATTTTTAAATTTACTGCAGTAGGAACACAACATGAGATAGATCACTCTGCAGAAACGGATAAGCACACAGTGAGTGATATGAAGGTAGAGTCATGGAACTAGTTAATGTGAAAGGCGTAATATGGACCCAGGATTATCTCATTCCAATTTAAGATTTGTATCATTCATACCAAAGAGCAAGCACGTCTTAGAGCTTGCCAAAGAAAGCAACTCTGTAGTCACTCTGGTGCGACAAGAGCTGTCATTAAGATGGAAATTGAAGAAGTCCATACTAATTGACAGAAAATAGGATAACTGTGTGAAGAACAACCTGAGTGAAATGCACATGGTAAATGAAAAAGTGTCAACACAGCCTGAACCAGAATGGAGAACCTTTAATTGATTGTAAAACTATCACTTTTTTGTCATGGTTTCTCACATCATTCCTAAGAAGGAGCCAGCAAGTAACATGACTAAGTATACAGCTTGGCCTGACCCGGAGGAGAATGCACTCACTGAGTACTTGAGAGTCCTCGGGTAATTCTTGGCCTTAAAGTGCACCATTCACAGCGATGACCATGGACCTGGGCTCTGAGCACAGATAAGAACTCAAGTAAGACATGATCCTGGGCACTTGGAAGGCTTATGGAATTTATGACAAAGCTCCCCACGCAGGTGTGGTAGGAGCTAAACAGATGTAGTGAGACTCATCTCATATCTCATCACCAACCTGCAACTGGGTCAAACCTACTTACTGCAATGTCATATATATTTTGTTAATATTGCTTCATAAGAAAAACGATATTAAAAACCAGGAAAATAGGATAGGTACTGAAAAATTTTACTAGATAAGCATACATTTCAAATATTAAAAGAATGTAAATGAATTAAATACAGTTGGTTTAAAAGTTTCAATGTGAGCCTTCGGATTTTTTTCTTTTAGAAAAAGTTTATTTTTTACATGTTTTGTGAAGAATGCTGGATTTGAAAGTCTACTGGGAGATCTGTTTCTTTACAAAATATTCTTCAGTGTTATATTTGACACAGATCCATACAAAATAATTTCAGTGCTATACAATTCTAAAACAAAATCTGAACATTTTACCCTCTTAAAAGAACCTGAAAAACTGTAATTGATTTGCTTAAATAGACCCTATATATAATAACAAAAGCATCTGAATTACTAATCACTTGTAATTAGTGCTCTTTAAATTTTGCCTCTTTTAAAATGTTAACTATACATTTGGTTATATAGTAGGTCCCCTCTTGTCTGTGGTTTTGCTTTCTGGGGTATCGGGTTTCTGCAGTATGGGCAGATGATCCTCCTTCTGTCATTGCATCAGGTCAATAGTAGCCTAAAGCTATGTCAAGAGCCTATGTCACTCCCATCACTTCATCTCACCACATAGGCATTTTATCATCTCACATCATCACCCAAGGGTGAGTACAGTACAATAAGATATTTTGAGATAGACCACATTCATATAACTTTTATTCTTATATTTTTATTATATTAGTATATTATACTAATATAATATAATATATATACTAATAATATATATAATATATAATTAGTGTATATATAATGATATATATTAGTATATATATGATATATATTAGTATAGTATGATATATATTAGTATAGTATATTATACTAATATAATATATATTGTTATTACATATACTAATATAATATTAGTATATTATTATAATTATTTTTTCCATTATTAGTTGTTAATTTTTATTGTGCTTAATTTATAAATTGAACTTGATCATATATATGTATATATATATTTTTTTTTCAGTACATTCCACAGTTTTAGGCTTCCAATGGGGATCTCGGTATGTATCCCCTATGGATTAGGGGGAACTGTACAAAGCTTTCAAGCTTTGGCAAGGTTTATAAGGACAACATTAATTTGAATGAAAGGAAATATTGAGACTATAAACTTTCTCACCACCTGGTAAATGTCAATTTGTACAGTAAAATGTTTTCAGAGAAAAAAAGTCATATGGCAGAAATAAATAACCTTAAGTATCCATGGACTCCCTATGAATCCATTGCTGTGCACAGTTACTTAAAAAACATAATTAGCAATGGTATTCTGTGCTTAAAGAATCCAACACTTTGATTTCATGCTTGTAGTGCAGACATTAGTATTCAAATCAGAACTTGCACTTTGGTATTTACTTGATGAATACCAATTCATTTTCATTTCCTATAGAGTATCTCCTTAAAACTTAATATTCCCATGGAATTTAAGATATCTGAGATGTTGGGAGTTTTACACTTTCTAGGGAGAAATTCTCTGTTTAAAGTAAAAATAAACCTAGTTTTCTATTGTTGCAAGTAAGTTCTCATACTCCTGGGCATTGTCGTTGAGTCTGGTAAAAAAAGGTTACTGAATCATGCCATAAACCATTAATGAAGTCAACATACACTGCAATTTGGTAATTCATGAAAAGTGACCAGACCTCACCCTAATGCACAACATGTATTTTCATTATTTCAAAATAAATGGATGATGAACTCTTTTCAGAAGAGGCTCAGGATTTAGATTAGTTGGGAGAACCAAAAGTGAGACTGAACCAAAAAAAAAAAAAAAAAAAAAAGTCAATCAATGAACAAAGTAGAAGAAAAAACAAAAATCCTGAAAGATGATGGGAAGAGAAAAGTCCAAGAGTATGTGTATTGCAATGCCCTCTAGCAGTTAATCAATTTGTTTCTGAGATCTAGGAGATGATAGTTTCAGTAATTTTATTAAATTGTTCTGTTCTTACAAATTCTAACATTAAAGGAAGAAAAATTCTCAAGGCATAAATTCAGATGTTATAGGGACAAAATTAACAGCCAAATTTTAATTTATCTGGAAGTTCTTATTTATACAGTATGTGTATGAAATTTATAAAAATTATTTCAAAGAGTATTTCTCTTCAATTAAATTTGTAGAAGTTTTGCTACCCAGTTATATTTCCTTGGCAGAAACAACAATCCTAGAATGTCTTCATAGATCACACTGAGAGTGTATAACCTCACACCAAAGTTAACTGTGAAAAGATGGTATTTAAAGGAACATTCTCAAAATACATGGCTTGAGTATACTTAATGTACAATATACTTAAGTATCTCCAGTTGATAAGATATTGTTTGGGAATTTTGACCTCCAAATTTTACTGTGAATCAACTACAAACATTTGTGAAGCATCCTACATATCCAACTAAGAGATGTGGGACATAAAATGGTGAGGAAGGAAAACCGACTCTGTTTTTATATATCATGAAAATATACCAAGAAACCCTGATATTTAAGGAAACATTGTACATTTATAATTTTTTTCCAACACTGAGAAGCATAAAGCTTGGGCATCTCCCATAACTCAGGTAGCCTTCAAGAAAACTTAAGGGCAGATCTTCAATTTAAAAATTGAGACTCAAAAAGAAGTTGGGACTCAAAGAGTAAGTAGAAGATAAAGTCGGAGAATTTGGATTTTTAAAAAGCTTAATATAAGAATCACTTTATTAAGGGAAGAAATTATGCAAATCATATTTGACATTTTGTGTTAAATTTTGCTGTCTCTTTTTAAATTTATAATTTTTATGACTATTTTTGTTTGTTTTCAAAAAGTATACATATCCATTCTGAATATTTAAGCCATAGCAGAAAGTATGTGGAGGAGAGTTGAAAACATGATACATAATTCTATATCCATATATAGTCACTTGAATATGTTTCCAACTTTATAGATATACAGAAAGTGAAATGGATGAACAGGTAAATGGAACTAATTTAAACAGATAATAATGATGTATATGTTATAATTTTATCTAAATGTATTGTATATATGTTTGCTAAAATTAGAAACTTGCTGAATTTGAAGCAACCAATTATTCACGCAAAAGAGATGGCAATGGCAAAGTATTCTATCCTTAATCAAAAATATCTAAAAGGTAAGAGTTAGTTATCCTAACGTCTAACTAAACTGTAATTCTACTTCAAACAGTAATTCGAAAATTCACAATAGAAATGAGAAAATTAACATAATTATTTTTTTTAGTTTATTATTTTTGTTAATGACTTCTGGAACATCATACAAATAATATTGCAGTGGGGAAGCATGTGGGCTCTGGCACCAACTTGCCTATGCCCCTACCTGAGCTCTGCTTTTTACTAGTTGTAGACCTATGCGAATGTAAAGTCTATCTTTTTGTTGGAACTCTCTGTGTCCCTGTCTCTTTTTTTTTTTTTTTCAAATTTTATTTATTTATTTGACAGAGAGAGAGATCACAAGTAGACAGAGAGGATGGCATAGGGGGAGGGGGAAGCAGGCTCCCCGCTGAGCAGAGAGCCGGATGCGGGGCTCAATACCAGGACCCCAAGATCATGACCTGAGCCAAAGGCAGAGGCCTAACCCACTGAGCCATTCAGGCACCCCTGTGCCTCTGTTTCTGATCTGTACCATGAAAATTGCTGTGGCACAACCACTTTGGCTTTCTCTCACCCCTTCACCCCACCTTCTAATTGAAAACATCCTTTGGCTAGGTACCTATGTCATGGAAATTAAAAATGGTGACTCCGCCTCTTCCTGGATAAGCCCTCAACTGCACTTCTGATACAACTCAGTATGAAAATGGGGTTTCCCAGAGAAAGATCTAAGGTGCTGCTATTGCATAAACCACAGATTCTCATAAGCTATACATTTTTCCTTTCACTTTATTCTTTTCTTATTCCTGCAGTACATACTTAATAATAGGTAAGTAGCATACTTTCTAAGTTTTTGTATGTCTGAAAATAACTATACATTACCCTCATAACTCAATGATGGTTTAAATTCTAATTGTCTAACATCTGCCTTCCCACTTACGGAAAATTTAGTTGGGACAAAGAGTTTTCTATATGTTCTAGTGTAATACAAACCTGGGGGCTCTTTGTTTCCAGATCTTCAGACAAACACACTTTCTGTCATTCATTGGTAATAAACCAAAATAAATGTGACCAAATAAATCTAGTGACCAAATACCATGATGGCGATAACACCATTAGATGATGGTTTAATACTTTCTCTAAAATTCAGTTCTTATTTTTTCACTGTCCACTTCCTGTCACAAGGCTATTTGCCTTAAGAGTTAAATCAGTAAAAAGAGTTCAAGAACTTCAGCACCGAGCATCAAAATAAGCGTTAATCAAAGATGTACAAGAAAATTCCAAATACTTTTTGAATTAAGCATGTTAATAATTTTAACTAGGTCATATTTTTAAACAATAAATGGATTTCTTTTTTCCTGAAATGAGACTGAGAAGGTAAACTAAATTTCTTACATTGGACTAAAACATGAAATATCCATGAATATAATTCAGATCTTGATGTTACAGCTCTATGAAATAATGTGAAAATATCTAAACATACATATTCAAATAAAAAATTACAGTTTGAAACAAAGTAGGTGCAAAATAAGCCTACTAGTGTAAAATTAGAAACACCAAATGCATTACAAATTAGAGTACTTATTATTGGTTAGAATATGTTGATAATTAAGCTAAAGTCATGTGCTTGATTCCCAATGTACCAGTTTCCTCTGCTTTGTTACAGAGACACAGGCTGAATCACAATTCCCAGCTGTCTTGGAAGTGTGCATTATTGATCAAGAGGGGTACACAGCGGATGTGGGGAAAGATTAGTCCAAATTCCATTACAATGACAGGAAAAACAATTCTGAGCACATCCCCTACAGAGAGTGGGTCAGCAGCTTAATTTTATTTCAGTTTGGCATGTATCTCTTGTAGACAGATGCTTAATGATAGTTCTTTGTAATGTTAATCATGATGAAGAGAAGATACATTTTAAAACTATAGAGCAGCTTTCCAAAACAGGTAATTTTAACATTGTGAAATTCGTGAAAACATCCAGTTCATCAAATATTATCTCCTGAATCTTTGGGGGCTTAAATTGTATGCATTAAAAATTCTGATTTGGAAAAGCACTAACAGTCTTGCTCTATGACATAATGTAACTGCAATTAAGGCTAATTTCATCACAATGTAAAAAAATAATTTTATATATATATATATATATATATAGAGAGAGAGAGAGAGAGAGAGACAGAGTGTGTGTGTGAATTTGTATAGTATAAAGTAGTAAAGGTACCCAGAGAGAGGGAGATGCTACCAATACTTTTAATTTAGTGGAGCTAACTAGAGGAAACAAATATTAGGAATAAGTAGAAAGTACAGAAAACCTGAATACATTATAATGAAGGAAAATGTTTCCTCATATGTCCCATTAAATATATTTTTAGGCATCTCAGTTCAGCTTTATATTATTATTAAGTTACTATGCCTAGATCTTTTAGATCAAATTAGTTTTTGTGCAGTCACATAATTTAATCATCTTATATACAGAAGATACAGAATATATGGAAGATTGAGGTGGAAAAAAATGAAATTTTTGGAGTGTTCATACCAAATGCCACATCCTCTGATGGACATTGTATAAGCATATCTAACTTAGTCTTCATTAAAGAAAAGTATGGCAAAAGTCTTATAGGATAATTAATATTATCCTCATTTAATAATGTGGCAAATAAAGCTGGATAATTTCAGTAAGTTGCCCATAGGCTCCAAACTGGCATAGCCCTGAGTTTTAAACAAGTGATATACATATGGGTTTTTACGACTTACCAGTGCAAGAGATTGCTTATTGTTCCACAGTATCTGGTTTCTCTTCCATGATAGTATAACATTCAGCTGGGTATACTCTTTCCCAGCTAGACCAGATTTCTGTAGACTCCCTATCGGCTACGTTTGGATATATGAGCAAATTCTGGGCTATATTATGCATGTAATTTCTGAGTTGTGCTTTATCTTCTTCCTTCCTACAGGCTGGATTCAGGATATAATGGCAAGAGTAGACTAGCCATCTCGAGCCACGTTACAGAAACCATGTTTTGGGAATGGCAGAAAACAAATTCTAAGGAAATTTAGTATCAATTAATATGAAGCTGATGTAACCTTCTTGGACAGACTACTTACACGTGTCCATTTGTTTAAGTTGCTGAACCTTTGTGTATACTTGTATTTTACAGTGTCTGTGTGGTATAACTCTTTGTTAAAACAGCCTGTGAATTATAACTAATACAACATTGTTTATATTTTTCTTATCAATAACTACAGTTTTGATGGTGAATTCGAAAAAAGATTTATTCTACCCTCATATGATGGTCATGACTTATGGAGACATTTTGCTTGGAATGCTAGAGAAGAATACACAGAGACATCAAACTTCAGCTTATCTGTTTTAGGTACTATAATTTAAAAAACATGTTTATGTAAATGTATTAATAATAAATATATTGCTGTACACGTGATTAAAAGCAATAACACTGCACATTTATAATGTACATTATGAAAACCAGTAACACACAAGAACAACAACAAAAGCAACTCCAACAGCAGATAAAAAGTAAGACACAAATAATTTAAATGATAAATAAACTGCATAATGGCCATTTCATATACATCACAAAAACTCATTATCTAGCACTGCTGCATCCCTAGGTATGAGAAAGTAGCAAAATTTGTCTATTTGCTTCTTTAGAAAATAAAATCTACACAAGAAACAGACAAAAAGGCAAAAAGTAAGAGCAGAGAGCCCACCACTATGATGAGGATGTCTTCAAAACAAAAGTGCTGAGTGAAGTGTTTTCAGATAAAAATAACTTGTCCTTATTTCAGCATTAATATTTCTTTTTTTAATAAAGGATTTTATTTATTTATTTGAGAGAGAGAGCTTGAGCAGGGAGAGGGGCAAAGGGAGAAGCAGACTCCCTGCGGAGCAGGAGCCCAGTGAGGGGTGTGACCCCAGGACCCCAGGATCATGATCTGAGTCAAAGACAGACACCCAACTGAGTGAGCCACCCAGGCGCCCCTCAGCATTAATATTTCAATTACCTCTTTACTAAATTTACTTTAACATACTCTAATAATATTTTTTAAATCATTCATTTCACTTTTTGTAATTTTCCAGCGTTTGAAATATTAGCATGTACACAGGTATTCAAAAAATTTTAATTTGGAGAATTTTTCCATAAATAAAATGATAAAAAAACTTCCTAAACTATTAATATAATGTTATTATCTTAAAATTAAGAATTTTTAGTGACTTTAGGAGGGAAATCATTCCTTTTAATATTTCATATTTATGCAGCTAGGTGTTTACTAGGTGAACAATAAAAACAATTTGTGAGCAGTAAAAAAGATTAAAATTATAAGATGGCTTTGTGTCAATTTTAGAGAGATATCTTATACTTAAGGACATTTAATGTCTTAAACTGTATTTATTTTTCGAGATATAAAGTATGTAATAAAACCTATTTTAAATCCAGTTAATAGAGAATTAACTACAAAGTACTGATACAAAGTAGTTGCTATACCTACATATCTCTACCTATGTTTATATATATCTATAGCTCTTTTTATATCTAATTCAATTGTACTAGCATATGAGGGCATTCTTCTTATTTTGTACTTCCTAATTAACTTTTTCTCTTTCTTGATAGGTCAAATCCAGGACAGAGCACAATTACATATAATATCTAGGACTCCTACAAAACAGATATATTATTCTACCTCATTATTTTATGTTTCACATTTTTTCTCCTCTTAAGGATCTATATGAATCCATATGTGCAGCACAACATTTCCCACTGGATTACTTTATAATCATCAAAGTGAGACTTTCCAGAAGAAGAAATAACTGTTTTCTATAACAAAGCAAAGTACCAGGTCCTGCATTGCTTTGTCAGGAGATCTGCCCTTGCTTTCTGCCTGACTGCACACTAAAACATCACGGAGGGAAGGCACAGGCAGAGACAGTGACAGGCAATGACAGTTTTCTCAACAGTGTTTCTGCTTTGAAGATTGTAGAAAGATAAGGGCACCTCCATGTCAGCCGTTTGAAAGAAAATTTCTTGTTTGACAACTGTGGCATGCAGTACAAATTCTTGTAACTTGACTGTTTACAACATTGGGGAAAATGTCAAAGTTGCAGTAAACATCAGTATCAAATGATAGATGCACCTTCTTGTTTTTTCTGTAAGACTGAACAAGAGATTTTACTTTTATGTCTATAGGTGACTCCTTACATTTATAGTGAATATTTCTCTACTTATTTTAGCCAACTGAGTTAAAATGATGTATATTTAAAAACTATAATTAAATGAGATAATAAAAATGGTATGTACAGTCTTACCAGGTGAAGATAAGGCATAGTAATGTAGATATTAAAATCAAAACTTGATTAAACATTGCAGACTGTGTACGCTGAATGGCTCTGTGCAGATCATTCTAAAATAAAACCAAAGAAGCCTATTTTAATTTTGAAAATACTACATATCCATGAGTTTCACTACATTTGTTAGTGTGTATTGTACCTCATCATATTATATATATCTTGTGCACATTCAATGGATATACTTTAAATGGATATAGCTTCATATTTCCATTTTTGCCTAGGTCTAAATATGCTTCACCTTAGCATTCATATTACAAAGATAATACTATGGGGGACCACCAAAGCCCCAAATTTCAGTTTACTCTCCCCTTATCAAGATCTGCAGAGATATTGTACTGACTCCTAAAAAGTCCACCATAGTGAGCAATGTCTCTAATGAAAAATTCTAATTTTAATAGTAATAGCTAAGTCAAACTACAATCACATCTCATTCTCTGAATCAGGAAAAACGACATGAAATATGCCATTAAAAGGAAAATGCAAAACAGTCAATGAATAAAATTTTTAAATTTAAATTCATTAATATAAAGATGAATTAAAGATATACTTTTTATGTTTCCAATTGAAAAACATTAAAAAATAATAATACTCAGTGTTGTTTAAAATATAAAACATGAGCACTCAGAAATGATTGATATTGCCATGTAATTTGTTATAAAATTTCTTAAAGGTGATTCGGTAACAGAGGTCACAGCCATGCTCTTTTTATTTCATGCATTCATTAATTAATTTAATCAGTATTTACTCAATAACATAATTTCTAAAAACTGACCACATGAAAATCACCAGAGATAAAAATTAATATTTATGTTCACCTTATTATAAAATTATAATACTTATATATATAATAAATATAATAAATGTTCATTGCTAATAAAATAACTAAAACACGCAATACAAAATGGTTAAATAAAATGATCAAAACCGTATAACAGATTTATATGCAGCTATGAAAAATGATTTGAAGACATATGAAATTGAGCACTACAAAAACAAAATTCAAAATTCAAATTATGAAACTGAACATACACTGTAATTTCATATATGATATGTGTGTATTTTTATAGGAAATATTAGAAGGATATAAATTATTATTATAGTATAATAATATATATAATATAATATAATATAGGATTATTATATAGTATATTGGTAGATTCACAGGTTTTTTCATACTTTGTAGGTTTCTGCTCATCTCAAATATTTTATAATGAACTTTTAACTGTCTTAAAGTCAGTGTTGCATGCAATGAATCACTTCACCGATATAAAATCTCACTAAGCCACTATTTTATCCTCCTCTACCACATACTTAACCAGAACTGTTAAGAAAACAAAAAACTAAGTTGATTAGAAGTTAACCTCTCATCCCTTACTTTCTTTTTAACAGACATGTTAATGAGCAGAAAAATAAGTAAAAATTTCTCCAACCAGTGAAAAGAGAAGCAAAATACAGAAACACAATGGAAAATGAATTCTAAATTAATATTGCAAAATACTACTTTCACTCTCAGTGACTGACTAATGACTCCCTTGGTTAGGCAAATTTTTTCCACCAACTAAGAACACAAATTAGTATAAAGAGGTTTATTTTTTCCCTGTGTATTTCTTTCTTTAGCAGTTTAGGCAATCTTTATTTAGTGAAATAGTATTTTTTTAGGGGGGAATAGTGAAGACAGCCCAACATTTCTTCAAACCATTCCACAGGTCATACTCCCCTATCATTTGGACATGTATTTTCATGAGATTCCAGTAGTTATTTAACATAAATGTTTAGAAACATTCATTTGATTGTGAATACTCAAATGCTACACAAATATTCCTTTGGCTAAAATTTTTGTGTTCCATTTCTGTTCAAAAACATTTAAAAGGAAAACCAGTTTGCTTCCAAACAAATGTAATTTCAATATAGTAAAACTAACAGTATTGAGTCCTTATTATTTTTATGCCAGATACAATACTTTACACACACACACCTCCACACACACCTACGTGCTTATACATATATGTAGTTTCATTTAATTCTTATAGCAAAGTCTGTAAGGTAACTACTTTTGTTCTCCTCTTAAGACAAAAAACCAAAGTTATTGGTAGCTCTGGACTGGTGATATTTAGAAAATCGGAACTGTTTTTGTTCACCAGGTCACAGGGACTTACAAAGGTGGTAACTTGGCAATATGGGCCAAGTTAAGATAGCTCAAAAAGTTTTTACTCTGAATTAGGATACAAGCAGACTTAAGGTCTTCAATATTAATATAACATACTACTTTATTTGATAAAAATCTTATTCATTTTTACAAATATTTAAATGAAATTATTTACTGGGATGCTAAATTTATTTTTTAATTATTAATTTAAAGTAAATTTATTTCTTTTAAAAATGAAGAATTTAGAAATTTAATTATACCTAAATAAATCACAACAGTATGAGTTTATATTTCATAGGAGAAAGAAAAATGGAGAAGTACAAGACTGAGACCTCAAATCATCTTCTCTTTCTGTTTAATATAAGCAGTGAAAGTATGTAAGAAATAATGGAAGGGTAAAAATATTGTTGTATTTACACTTCATTTTCATACTTACAATCATATTTTCCAAGGCATGTTTGGCAAGCCAACAGTTTAGAAAGACAGGGACAAATAGATTCCTTAAGGAAGGCCAGAAGATCTAAAAAACAAACCAAAACTAAACTTTTATCTCAAAGCAAAAATCATATCCAGCAGATTAAAATGTAGAACAAAAAAAAAAGTTAATAAAGACTAAAATTTTTAATACATGTGATAAATTCTTTAAACTCATTAATGAAACGCAAGGAGAAGATCCAATCTTTTCATTCATTGGTCTAAGTCTTACTTAGGGAAAAATTCTTTGGGAAATTATTGTAGAAGCAGAAAGGAAAAAAAATGAGCTCTGCTGAATGTTAGCTATAACTATGGTAATTCTATCATTAATCTTTCATTGTGACAGTTTATAATAGACATCACCTCTTTCTTCCCTACAGCTCAAGGGGGAAAGTAGGAATAAGGAGGGAGAGAAGGCTTTCCCTTTTCATAACATTACCACTTACTCTCTTCAGATTCAAACATTTTAAGTGACATTGGGAACCATATTCAATTGGATTATATTTACTTAGCCTGTCATTTAATCTAGTTCCAGTTGTTCCTCTAGATAAATCACTCAAATTAAAATAATTGTCAGAAATAAGCAACCACTTAAAATAGTATTTGCTTATTTTCATAATTTTCCAAATAAAGTTCAAAGGAAGTGTTAGAAAGCATATCCCCAACAGACATTATCATAACTCTATGAAATACAGATTAAGACCTAATTTTGCAATGGGAAAGTGTTTGTTACATACTTATGGGGCTGCAATTGAGCAGGATCATTGTAGAATTGGTATTCCACAGTACTCTGATAAAGAAGCAAATTGCTAATTGTCTGGCTGTTGGCAACTTTCTTATTAATGGGAGAATTGGACTTAGTAAATATTGTGTTTAAGCTAGAAATAAATATACGCTCAGTATGAAAAACTTTTATCAATACTTCATTTCTATTTTTTTTTTAATTTGGGTATAGGTGACATACAATGTTATATGAGTTTCAGGTGTACAACTTAGTAATTTCACAAGTTTATACATCATGCCATGTTCACCGCAAGGGTAGCTACCATCTGTCCTATGATATCACTACTACAATATCATTGATTATATTCCTTAAGTTATGACTTTTATTGCCATGGCATTCATTTCATAACTGGGCCTGTATCCCCACTCCCTTGCACCAAATTGGGTGCAATTTGCCCAACCCCCAACTCCCTTCCCTCTGGCAACCAACAGTTCTCTGTACTTATAGGTCTGATTTTTTTTTTCTTGTTAATTTCTACTATTTTTTTAAATTCTGCAATATACACAAGAAATGGAGTGATTAATTTCTACTCTATCTAGATAATATTAACACCTATTCACATGGCAATCCAGAGCATATATGTCTAAAAAAGTATTTTATTTTGTTATTGCACTAAATAACATTTGTTTTCATTTAATTTCATAATCCAGTTATCCAACTGATTTTACTATTTATTTTTAATACCATGATCCTAACCAAAGCCTAAAATCATTTATTGGAGCTAATGTATTACTTATTAGTATTTAGATTTAGAGACTTAAGTCTAATGACAAAATTATTTATTTTAAAGATGCTTTTAGGACTTACTGATATAATGAAGGGAACCGCATTAATTATTTCCAAGATGAAGGGTATTCGTAAAATCTGTTCCCAGATGTTTCCCTTCCAAGAAAGAATAAATAAAAATGAAAGTCAATTATACTGAATCCCATTAAAGGGGGAAAAAGACAGCACTCAGAATTTCTCTAGCAAGGATGCTTACATTAACAGAATACCAAATCATTACATAAAAATGTAGCAATAACTTTTAAAGAGTATTTTTCTCAATATAATTGTACTCTTTCAATTTTTTGGTAAGTTTAAGAAGTAGAACAAACATTTATAGTAAGTCTGGAATATTGCACACAACACATTTTGATCATATAATATTTCATGGAAGAAAACTTACTAGTAAAAATACCCATAATAAAGACGGTACAGAATCAGTAAAAAGTGATTCAATCTTAATTTTTTTACTACATGAGTTATATTCACAAACTATAAAGTATGTTAAATAGCTTGTAAATACATACATTTGTTAACGTTCATTGGTATTAACATTGTTTCTATGTTAAAACTTAAAGGAAGGACTTTTTCAATCATTTAGATTCTAATCATCCAACCCAGATAGTACAACAGTATTCATTAAAACTGGTGACGTAATTTGTGGGTCCTAATGCAAAATGAAAATTCAGGGCTTCTTATTAACAAATTATGAACAATTTCCAGAAGATGACAGGAGAATATTAAAATAAGCACAAGCCCTGGAGGGGAGGGGGGTCAGAGGGATGGGGTGGCTGGGTGATGGACATTGGGGAGGGTATGTGCTATGGTGCATTTTATGAATTGTGTAAGGCTGATGAATCACAGACCTGTACCTCTGAAATACATGTTAATAAAAAAAAATAAGCACAGGCCTTTCTAAAGGTATAGCCGTGTGCAAATGCATACTACACAGTCATGAAGTTGTGTCTGATATAAACAGGTTAATCACTGACACTTTCTTAAATGGTATCCAATGGGGGGGGGGGGGGGGGGAAGAAAAAGAAAAAAAGAAAAAACTCAGAACTCCCTAAAGCAGTTTATTCTTCTTTGAAGAGATCTCCATATTAGAAAAGCAATTTGAAATCTGGGTCCCTGTATTTTCCAGTCATTTTATAACACTGGCTTCAAAGTTAGGAACTTTTCTTAATTTTCCTTGAGGTCCCAAAGGCTTCAAATATTACAGTAATAGAAGATACTACCACATTACAAAGCAAGGTTCTAGACTGGCTAATAATCATGAACTCAAATATTAGGCAATAAGTTTTGCTGTATGTCATTCTTCACCATCTCCAGGCTATCCAGAAAGTGGTAGGGGGAACAGGAGGAAGAAATGCAAGCAACGAGTAACCCTCTGTACTGACATATTAGTGATGCTTTTGTGCTTCCTCAAGAGAACCACTTTGGGAGCTTGGCTCACACATAGAGACTGTATTTGGCTCATGCCCGAGACATCTAAACATGAAGAGACAACAGTGCAATGAGAAAAGAAGGCTGAAACAAGAGCAAGCCACAATGACGCCAATTCTAGGACAAAGGTACTTGTTTTCTGGGAACCAAACGAGACTCTAAAGAATAAAATCTATGGCCATTTTAAAGGAGTTTACACTCGGCACAGCGGTGTGCCTGAAGGCGAAACAAGACTTCAACAGCTGGTGGACTTCAGAGGTCCACGGCTTGGGTCACAGCCTTAGCGGCCAACCAGAGGCACTGAAGCATCCGAGGAGCACCAGGCAAAGGTCTGCAGAAGACCACAGCGGCCCTACTTGTGTCTGTCATGCAGAGCAACCCAACACGAGACTCTCTACTTGTGCCAGTTCGGCACCTTGATTCCAGATGGTGACTTGACTTCACTCCCTGTGCCTCCTCAGCCCCAGAGGGACCAGGATCAGCAACATTAAATAAGAAAGGAAGTGGGAATGACAGATAACCTCACAAGGATTCCCCGTCCCAAGCAGGTCTGAGCCAAGGTTAAGCTGAAGTCTTGGAGTGAATGAAAATTTTAAATGTTTATATGTATTGAGCATAATTTCTAAAATACTAAACTGAAATTTGCCTTGTGATTGGAAACTACAAATGTTCTGGGACCTTGACAACATATCATCTGACCAGCATGGATCAGGAGGCTGTGTGGATTTGGAAAAGTGTCTGAAGACTAAAGACCTTTCCTACTTGTGCTAAGTCAAGTTGGTTCAATAAAGCAGTTATGACTGATTTGGGGTGTGCATGTTAAATTACCATTTCATTCACCAGTTTTTTTGTCTTGTTTTGTTTTGTTTTGTTTTGTTTTACTGAATGTTTAACATTTGGCTTATTTCATCCTTGGTGTGTTTTTACTGGTGATTGTACCTCTCTCTTTGGTGTTAATGACAGTTGCTGGGGAAAAGACAGATGTGACCAACAAGAGAAGGAAGGGTGTGGAAACAGTTACCACTGGTGATATGTCAGCATATCTCTATTAATGCACAGCAAGGTTAATATTAGTTTTCTTAACTATGAGATACTGTTTGGACAACTTTAGTTCATAGTAAACAAAAATGTTATATATCTCTGATGACTCTCTTCATTTCCTTTTGTAATACATCAATTTTATTTCATGGATTTTTTTTCTCAAACAATTAAGAGTCTCATAAGTGTTATCTGACTTAATCTGGTTAATTTCTGATTTATCTTCTATATTAAAGCCAAAAGATTTTTTCTAAAATGCCACTACCAACATAATAATATCCAAACTATTCCTTGGATTATATGAAGGCTCATAATCTGGACTCTGGTTACTGGTCTTTTTGTATCTATTATACTTTTATTTCCATCTTGAATCCAGCCACAGATTCATCCATACTGAATTTTATACAGTTCTATGAATAAGTTAGGCTATTTCATACTTTTATAACTCTGCTCACACTTCTCCTACTGCTTGGAATGCCCCACTCCCTATGCCTTTACCACTAATCTCCTGGATAAGTGTTAATAACATGTTACAGAACTGCTTGTTTCCTTGCCTGTTAGGGCTTAAGAAGTATGTTAATGCATAAATTAGGGACTCCTGAATGGTTCAGTCTGTTAGCATCTGCCTTTGGCTCAGGTCACAATCCCAGGGTTCTGGGATCGAGCCCCACGCTAAACTCCCTGCTCAGCAAAGAGACTGTTTTCTCTCTTTGTTGCTCCCCCTGCTTGTGTTCTCTTGCTCTCTCTGCCAAATAAATAAATAAAATCTTTAAAAAAAGAGAGAGAGAAGAAAAATAATTTCTTAGCTTTATCTGTTTTAAGTGTGTAGAACTACGTTTCTCTTATGGAATTCAATAAAGTATAAATAAACATTAATCCAACCATTTTACAACATTTGGTATGGACCTAACTTTCCTTAATCAATAAAAATGCAGGAAAATAGATACTTTTCTAAAATGTATCAGGCTTTATTTTTATCATGAATAAAAATGGAAGTTGTAACTATTATCTATGTACCTCTAAAACGCACTCAAAAAACTATAAGATGTATGGTAATATTGTTGTTAGACCAAGATGTACCCAGGAACTTTTTAAAAACACTTTCTTCTTCAATATTAAAAATACCTGTATGGGCGTCTGTGTGGCTCAGTCGGTTAAGTGACTGCCTTCAGCTCAGGTCATGTTTCTGGAGTCTCTGGATCAAGTCCTACTTTGGGCTCCCAGCTCCACAGGGAGTCTGCTTCTCCCTCTGACCTTCTACCCTCTCATGGTCTCTCTTATTGCTCTCTCTCTCAAATAAATAAATAAAATCTTAAAAAAAAAAAAATACCTGTATGTAAAGACGAAACTAAAAAGACTGATAACCTATCTTCTTTTAGTGAATTTAAAATAGTGTAGTAACCCTAAGGTAGTCTTATTTTGTATCTCTAAATATAAACTGAAAAATAATCAGATTCACCATTTCCATGGCACCAGAAGCAAAATCACCAGTATTGGGGCACCTGGGTGGCTCAGTCCATTAAGCAACCAACTCTTGATTTCCGATGGCTTGGGTCATGACCTCAAGGTCATGGTGCTCCGTGGGGAGTCTGTTTGTGCCTCTCCTTTCCCCTCTGCCCCTAGTCCCATTCTCACTCACACCCTTGCGCTCTCTCTCTCTCTCTCTAAAAATAAATAAAATCTTAGGGGGAAAAAAAGAAGAAGAACAAGAAGAAGAATCACCAGTATCTATGGGTGTCTGGGAGTCCTAGTCAATTCCTTTGTTCTTTGCCAGAAAGGAGCCCATCATGTGTTAAAATTTCAAAACTGTTGCTTTTTATAAAGTGATTATAGAAAAAAGAACTGTAGATTTAACAGAAGCCTTCTAGGTATGTTGGATTTTTGTTTGCAGAATTTTGGAAATTATGCTGGGGTTTGTTTTCGTTTCCTTTTGATTTAATGAATGTGTGTGTATAAATAGAGTTCTATTTTGAAAGCAGTTGATAAAGACATAGAGGATATTTATGGTAACAGAAGAATAAGAACTTTACTGCTGGGCGATCCCGTGGTTGTTCTGCCAAGGAGCTATAAACATGAATGGAATGATGATTTAAGTACAGACCTGCACTTCTGTAGGATGGAGGATTCAATAAGTTGATGTCAGGGATTTTTAAATCATTATCTGCTAACCTCTACATGCACTTGATAGAGTTTTTGCTCATTTAAAATTCTTTTTATTCATTGTTTTTGTTTTTCGAAACCTGCAGTCTCCACGATTGTTTAAACTGTTCTGTTAAGGATTAAGTCATCATGCTTATTGTAGAATGCTTAACTTCAAGAATTATAAAGTGCTTACAGGTTACTGTATTAAATTTGCTTTTCAATATTATATATATGTATATAATATATACAATATGCACATTATCTGCATATACATGTAAACAAATATAAAAATAAATATTGATTTGCTATTAACGTTGATAGTTTAGAACCTAACGTATCAAAGAACAATATTAGAATGTATATAGTTGCTAATGCACTATCTATTTCTGTGTACCTCTCTATAATTTTTCTCAAAAATCTAATTTGAAGAAAAAATCTAATTTCAGAGGAGGAGCTCATTGAGTTTCTGCTATCCAAATTTGCCTTAATTATAAACCATAAATAGCTACCAATTACTTAATTTATTCATCCTTACTTTGTGTAAAACTTGCTTCATCTATCATTTTTTTTTTTTTTTAGTCCTTTCTACCTAGTTTCTCTAAAGGATGCAGATCTTTTCCATCATTGGGCAATCCTCTCTGCCTCATTTGACCACATCTAGGGTAGTGACCCAGTTAATCAACATTCTTCATTTCTCACTTTTACTCCTAATTGTATACCATTGAAATTGGTTTCATACAAGTGAATAACAAATGATTTCCAAAGTCTTTCTACCTTTCTTTTTATGTCTCTGCGTTCCCTGATTACTCTGTCCTTCTTTCAACAACCATAATGAAGCATCTCCATCAAAGGAGCCTTAGCTTCGCCGTTGGTTATTATCCCATACTTAAGACACTTACATGCTTCTTTCACCATCTCTGTGAAAATGACCTCCACATCTTAAATGTCTCTTCCCTGCATGTTCCAGATTCTCATTTTTAGTTGTCCACATGTCATGTCTACCTATCTATCCATAAGCTCCTCAAATTCACTATTTCCAAAACTGTTTCCATTATTATATCTATCTTGACTCCAATCTGATTTTTTCTTGGTGTAAATTTTCTAAGTTTTATTGCCATGATCCCAGTCATTTGAATTTAGAAAATGTTAAAGTGATGTTTGATCGTGGCTTTTCCTCAACTTTCTCAACCGATTGGTTGATGATTTCTTTATATTTCATCTTGCATCAACTCTGTCTATTCTATTGACCCAGCCAAAAACTCATTCCCAGTTTTCCTTCCTATAATTGTGTCTTAATTTAGCACATGGCTCTCAGTCTCTCTGACCTGTGCTGCACAGATGTTCTGAACTAATACTCTTAAAACTTAATTACAATTATAGAACTCTCATGTTCAACATTCTCCATCAAATTCCCATTATATGTTGTTATACAAGGCTCTCACAATATTGTGCCAAATTTTCCCAACCAATATTTTCCCAAATGCCCCCAAATTCTGCCTAAACTTCTATATTATTCTTCCAATTTTATATGCACATTACTTCTTTTATGCCTTTGCTAATTCTATAAATCCCTAGTGTCTTGTCTTTTCATCTTTCCTTATTGAAATCACTGATTCAAGGATTCTGCTCTGCTTAAATCAGTCAAATATTTTCTTTTCATCATATGATAAGATATCTCTCTACCCCCATGGGACTTGATTTGCTCCTCACAGGAAGTACCTACTGTTCTGTTTTGTATTATTATTATTTGTATTTTGTATCTGCATAATTTTTTCCTGCTTATCCCCCTTTCTAGATGGAAACTCACTGAGAAAAGAACAATGCACAGTATGGAGCTCTTCATCAAATATGGACTCAATAAATATTTGTTAAATTGTGTTAGCCAGACACAGCCTCACCAAAAATTAAATAATTCATTAAAATAATGCCTAGCAGACATGCTTTTGTTCCCTCAATATCTTTGTCTACAGATCAGGAAAAGAGGTTAAGAACAATTAAAAGCAAGACCATTCCATTTGCTTGCCTCACATAAGCATTATATAATAGGTAAGTTAAGTACAGGAATTAGTGAAATATTTTAAGCCATCAAGGAAAACATTATTATACTACAGATTTTTATCACATACCACAGAGGCCCAAAATAATTAAAGAGGTTTAAGACGAACTTGCTTTACCCCAGGGTATAAATTATAAATAGAGGAATACTGGGTTATGCTAGTAATGTGTTCTATCAGCCAAAAACTTCCAATTAAAATAACTTACCTTATAACTGAGATAACCAAGTAGTATTGTTTCAAACAGACTTATCAATGCCACTGAAACCTGAAAAAAAAAAGTACCTTAATGAGAAAATGCAGTAAAATTTTAAAAATATATTCATGATTGTAATACTATTAACTTTATAAATATGGACATATATGTGTGTATGTATGCATATATCTGTATAATATACAGATATAAACATAAGGAGGTATTATGTGGCACTCTAACTTCTATATACAGGTGACAGGTTGCAAGCCATTCCCAACACTACAGGTTAGTTTTATATTTCTAATACTCCTTAATAAATACTTTTATTATCTCAAATATAAATGTGGAATTAGAATAGTCAGACTGGCTGGAGTTTACATGGTATGTAGAGAATAGGTTCTTTTGTGTGTGTTCCTAATATGCATAATCACACACAACTGCACCACCACAAACACTACCCTCTCCCAGCAACACCTCCACCACCTCTACAACATCTATCAATGACAGCAGTTCCTTTCAGAAAATAAAAGAATGTAAGCTTCAACTTGAGAGATACATTCTTTCCTGTCACCCACCTCAAACAACCAAAAAAAAAAAAAAACAGCAACATCCTTGAACACTAAATAAAATAGTCCACATCAACAGTTCAAGATACGTCCAGATTTTATTTGAATGGATTTCATAACCAATTCCTCTTTCACAGCTGGAAGAGCATGTCCTGGACAAGCTTCCACCTTTCTCTACATTCTCTGTTACATATACAATTTCTGCTGCTGAACTACCAAAAGGCTATAACTGCAACAGAAAAGGTAACTAGAAAAAATATCCAAATTATTTTGTACTAAGTACTTTCAGCACTTTGGAGTAGATGAATAGAAGCAAAATAAGCAAGCATAAACAAGAAATTACTCTAATAACAAATATATTGATTTAAAGATTTTGCGGTTTAAGACTATCTGCATAAGAAAGGCAGATACCCTGGAGTTTCAAATTTTAACTCCTATTGGAATGAAAACTTTGATTTAAGTGAATATTAAAACAGAAGTACAATAAAAAAGCATATGAATGCATGGCAATACAAGTAAAATATATTCAGAAGTACATATGGAAGCCAGGCATTGTTCTGATATAAAATGCACACCTCTTAAATGTTCTCCACAAGTCCTTTAAATCATAATCATCCATGCTTTTTTTCTATAAGTAGTGTTAGATGGTCTTTAGAACATTTGTAGCATGGATTACTCAAAATCCTATTTGAAAATGAACATTATTATTATTATTATTGTAAAATATCATTATCAGATAAAAGCAATTTGAAAATGTATTTGAAGGCCATATATGACTATTCTTAAAAATATTAACTTACTTTAAAAGTGTATCTCACTGAAGAATAATATAGGAATCAAGCTAGAGATTAAAAGACTACATTTTTAGTGAACAGTTAAATATTTGAAAAAGTATTTGTACTTAATGACACTGCAATGAAAATCAGTACGAAAAAAATTAAATGCAACTTGACTTCAAAAAAAAGTATGAAATATCGAGACAGTAAAAACTTGATTTCATAGTTATAAACACAATGCATACATAGTTAAAATAATCCATTATAACATTTAAAATGTACAGACTTCACAATCCTAATGACTAAAAAACAAACCAAACTCTTGATTTTAAAGTATTTTAAAGGCTGTTTATACACAGTCGGTTTTAGAGTCTTTCCATTACTTCCAAGATTCAACTGTCTTCCAATCTGTAATTTTTGGCCTTTTTATCTCAGTGACTGTACTCTTTAAAGAACTTTTACTTTTGAAAAATAACAAAGTAAAAAGTATCTGTAGGAGAGAGACAAGAGTACATGTAAAGGAAAGAAATGGGAACATGTAAAAAGTTTGCTGGGCGTAAAATTCAACAGAAAAGGAACAAAGAAGAGGTATAGAGGACTCTAGGGAACACCCCAACAATATAATTCAGACATGTTCCCTCTCATTTCTTACTCTTTCCTCAGGACTCCTTTTATGCCAGAACATATTTTTCCTTTTATTTACACAATTATCTGTTTAGGGACCAAGCTCTTGCTATTGGTTATATGAGCCATCCATTCACTTGTTTATGCACTTGATAATTATTTACTGAGATTCTACCATGTTCCAGACACTGTAGATAACAGTAAAAGAGCAAACACGGTTATGGGCTTTTAATGAATTTTTCAAGGATTGTATAAAATGAATACCTAGAGTCATTTTGAGAACTTGTGGTGCCTTAATACACTGATTTACTCTGTTTTTCTCCATACCCTCAAAAACTTTCTGAAGTCTAATCCTGATCAGAAGGAAATTCTCAAAAGGTAGAATGCAGGGCTCAGGCAAACACAAGGATAGGGAAAAAAAACATCTGTCCAAGACATGCATCAAGATAAATTAAGCAATAAAACAAATTCAGTTTTAATATCAATAGTTTTCTCTCCAACAGTATTTCTCTATGAAATATGAACAAAACCAGAAGTAGAGGGGTAGAACAAAATTGTACATAACCTGTAAGCCCCATAAAGGTAGACTTCTGTTCACCCAAAAGATATGAGACCTATAAAAAATGATAAGATATTAGTTTTTAAAAACATGAAAAATGCATTCATCTTAAAATTTTGATTGAAGTTAGAAATATCTAAATACTACTGCATTAAAAGGCAATAAAATCTCAAAATTGAAATTAGAAAAGTTTTATATTGTTTCTGTTTTCTTTTTGATAATATTCACTTCTATTCGAGGAATAGAAAATGGTTTATTTCTAAACCATTTGTAATTTCGTTTTTATTCTCATGTTAATAAAGGAAAAAAACATAATGGACTCTTATCTAAGGAATGATTATGGCAAGGTAGAAAAACTTCAAATCCTTTACTAGTCAATGCTCCACTGAAAAGTCACTTAAGAGTCTTCCACAAACTCAAAAGATTTTGTTATTTTTAACACTGTTAATATTTGGGGAATACAAAGTCAACAGCATAAATAATCAGAATAAAGTGAGTAACTCATAGAGCACATTAACATTTCAGATCTGGGTTTGTATAAAACAGTATGCCACCAAGAATATCCGTAACTAAGGTTAGCATAACCCATTATGTGGGACAGAGTGACTGTCCTTAAATATCTGCTAAAAATCATATCATCTCTGATGTTAAAAATTGTTTATACTCTGTGAAAAAACACCATATACTTCTAATATAGCCACTAGTTATATATATTTTTAAGTATGTTCCACGGCCAATGTAGAGTTGAACTTACTACCCCATCATCAAGTCAATGTTCTCCTGACTGAGCCAGCCAGTTGCCTCCACTAGTTACAATTTTTAACTCCTTATACCCTACTCTTGCCTACATTATTTTGTTTACAGCTAATTAATGAAAGGTCATTCACAGCAATATAATCTATTTATTAGATGATGAGAATAGTTATATTATGTTGCCAAAAAAAGCAAATAAAAAAATTACAAGACAGAACAAAGCCTAGTCACTCTTTAAAGCTATTAAGTATTAGAAGAGTCCCATAAAGTATCAAGTGTATTTTTAAATATTTAAGTTATTTTTTTGGTAATATGTTAAATAATAACAAAGAGCAATAAACTTTTCAAAATTCTAGTTTTAAAAAGAATTGCAAACTTTAAAATAATATTCAAAGAAACTACCTACTGCCTTAAACCGAAGTACTGTGTAATTCCAGAATGTCACATCTACTATCTACTATCTACTATCAGACAACTGATCTCTTCAACTGATCCAAACCAAACCTATGACCTTTCTCTCAAAAACTGGTCCTCTCCATTTTGTACCTCTCAGCAAATGGCACCAAATTCCACCAAGTCTGGTTACCCAAAAACTTAGGTATCATCTTAGATTCTTTCCTCTCCCGTGTTTGCAAATACAAAAATGTGATGCAAATGACATCAATCATCAAATCTTTTCAATTCTTACCACCAAATATCTGTAGAATGCATCTACCTCTCTTCATCTCTACTACCACAACCACTTCAACCAATCTACCATTTTTTTGCAAATGGGATTCTTGCAAAAACCCACCAACTAGGAACCTACACTTCTTTTTGCCTTCTACATTTTTCCTCCAAATTACAAATACACAGGTTCTTTCTAAATGTGATTTAGATCACATCACCCCTCTGTGTATTGGCCCTACACTTTTGTCAGGATAAAGACCAAAACTCTTAAATGGCATTCTTAAACTTACTCAATCGTGACATGACCCTTCCTATCTCAGCCTTTTCTATAGGAACTCTTCCCTTATCCTAGAGCTCTCAGCTCAACTCTCTCTCAGGAAAACCTTCCTTGAAGCAGCCAATCAATCAACAATCAACGTAGTCAACTAGTCTCTTAGGCAATCTCACTCACCACACCTCTTCTGCCATTTATGTAGGTCATAACTTTACATTTATTTGCGTATATATTTCCTTAATATTTGTCTTCTCATTAAACTGCAAGTTTCCTTAAGATGAGACAATATGTCTATTTTCCTCACCATTATAATCCCAATGTCTTTATGAGCACACACCTATAGTAAGTAAGGCATCAATATAAACAAATAGATGATGCCATAAAGGGAAAAATATGGCTGATGAGTTCAGCAATACTGTCCTGTCCAAAACACATCTCTTAAATTCTCAATGACAAGATATGTAACGAGGGATATGGACATTTTTCATAGATCAAAATTATATGCTATAAAAATTACTAAATAACTAAGTAAATAGCAATCTCTGGAAAATTATAAAATACATTGTGAATCAAAAGTTTAAGAGCATTTTCGAAGAGAAATTAATACTTAATATGGAGGTACTAAAGCTAGGTATCAAATAAATAGCATTTTCTTTGGACTGGGATGTTATTCTATTTTGATAGGTCTTGAAATACCACAGGTTCTTAAATTTGAATAAAACTTTAAAGAAAAGCTGTTTCTTAGACAAGACTATGTCATGTGAAATAGGTTTCATAATCCTTAAAAATATTTCTGCAAAACTCTAATATATAAATTGCAGGGTGAAGTAAGCTCTCCAATGGAAAGTCATCTTTTCCATGAGTTGACTAAGTACTAAATTGGGTAAATACATAGAAGAATAATGTATAAATTCTAGTAAAAAGCTAGTGCCCAAACTCTTTTAATAAAATGAACTTATCATGAAAAAAGAATGTAGGGTCTGATCTGCACATTTCTAGATCATCTCCAAAACATATGAGACAGAATGCTGAAACGGGCAACCAGAACATAATTCCAAATGCAGCGTCAATCCCGCCTGACAAAAATGCATTAGGAAGAAAGAATAGCTATACAGGAATATTTACCGTAGCAGGAAAGGAAATGGAAGAGAATTAAAGTAGCCTCATCATCAACAATAGAAAAAATATGAAAATGAGAAAAAAAGTCATTGAAAAGACGATGCTCATAATATTGACCTAACTATATCACTATGGGCATGTTATGTACATGTATTGACACAAAGAGAATTTACAAAAGATTGGGCATCAAAATACTGAAAGTACTTATGTCCAGATACTGATATTTTAGGCAATTTTACCACCTTTTCTTGCCATAGGTATTCATACAGTAATAATCATGAACCAAGTATAAAATCCTGAAAAATAAAATAAGTTTTGCTTTTGTTTATTAGAAAAATAAAACAACAAAAGCAAACATAAAAACCAAGTTCAGTCAGACTGAACTAGGTTTATTGATAAAATCCATCTTTGAAGCATCGTTGTGAAAACTGGAAGAACCATATCAAACCATGGAAGTTACAGCAAAAGTTAACTATAGAAAGTTAGTGACCTGTAGCCTCAGCCACGTTTCACAGCATGATTATTTCTGGTTTTTCCAAAAGATAAGGACATAGCTGTTAAAAAATACCAGAGAAGCTTTAGCAGCTGAGGCAGAAGTCCAGGGGTAAATATGTTAACCAAAGGAATAAAGCATTTGCTAAATACATGAAAGTCATAAGGTAAATATGTGGGGCATAATTCATATGAAAGGACCTGCGACTCACAAACTTGAGATGAATGCAGATTGATAGCTCTCCAAGAAAACAAATGCAGCTTGTATAATTTATTGACAAAAGTAGAATACCCTAAACTAGGGTGGAAATGATAAAACTCCCCTAAGCATAACAAATACTGAAAACCGAGTCCTAGGTATGGTACTAGACCCACATCTCAAAGACATGTAAAATTTAATGTATGTCAGTGGGGCACCTGGGTGACTCAGTGGGTTAAGCATCTGCCTTCTGCTTAGGACATGATCTAGGGTTCCTGGGATCAGCTCAGCAGGAAGTTTGCGTCTCCTTCTCCCTCTGCCCCGCCACCTTGTTCGTGCTTGCACTCATTCTCTCTCTCTCTCCCCCTTACTTTCTTTTTCAAATAAATAAAATCTTTAAAAAAAAAAAAAAAAGTGTGTGTCCGAAACCAAGGAGACCACAATACTGATGCATAGTAGAGTCTTGACAATACATTAGGAAGATTTTTTAACAACTGATTCTTTTCAAAACACTAGATATACTTCATACCAGGTTAGACAGTCAACTGTGAGGAGTATCATAGGGAGGACTAAAGGCTGACTCTTTGAGAGACTGGACTTTAAGAGCCTTTCCATCATATGTGCACGGACTGAAGCTTTCTATCAACACTCCTCTCCCTTCTCCATGGTATAGAGTTGAGTGCAAAAAGGCACTCTTCAGCTAAAGGCTACATTTCTCAGCCTTTGTGTGAAAGTATGGTGATATGACTGATTCTCACATGAGATCTGAGAATAAAATGCAAGTAAAAGTGATGCTAGTCATTTGTTGCCAATAGTTTCAAGAAGTATATATATATACTTCGCCATGCTCTCTTTACCTTTCCCAAAGCTGTTTGCAAAGGATGCTTATGTCTTAGACAGCACATAGACACAAAATAGGAGTGGTTTTCATACATAGTAATGTACTTACCATGTTACAGAGTGTGTGCATGCATGTATGTGTCACCAAACAGAGAAAAGATCTACAGTAAAAACACCAACATTAGACTCCAGTAAACAAAAAGTTCTTTCAAATTTTTGATATTATATGTTAGAGCACTTGGTGCTATTTTAATCTATACTGTAGCAAATATACATGAGAGAAGAGAAGGTCTGCATTATAACATTCCTTCTGATAAGTCATCAAATATTAAAAGATATTGTGGGAGTGCCTACGTGGCTCAGTCAGTTAAGCATCTCACTTCCATTCAGGTCATGATCTCAGGATCCCAGAGGGAGTGGAGCCCCCAAGTCCGTTGGGCTCTGTCCTCAGCAGGGAGTCTGCTTTTCCTTTTCCATCTGCCCCTCCCCCACACTTGTGTGTCCATGCACTCTCTCTCTCTCTCTCTCAAATAAATAAAATCTTTAAAAATATATATAAATAAAAGATATTGTCAAAATTTATTTCTCTTTTAATAACTATTACCCTAAAGAAAAAAATAATCTTTAAAATGTTAATGTCACCTGAACACATTTGTTGCTCTACTAGGCACTGATTTTCAATGTAAATCCAAATGCTATACAATATAAGTACGTTCATGTGCTTCTTACCGTGTCTCTATTACTTGATGTTAAAAACTAACAATCACTTCCACAAATTTTAAAGTGCAAGGGGATACATTCGTTCTGACACACGGTGAAGAACTGTAAGCACCAGCAGGCAATGAGTCAACGCCAATGGTTCATCTCTCAGTGAAATTCATAAGCAACATGCCAGAGGTGTGTTTCCTTTGCTAATGTCTTTAAATCATTTACTACAAACTGTGTACATCAGAGTTTGTCATTTGTGCAATTTCATACATTAACTATTTTTTTCATATCCTCAGTCTGTCCATACTTGCAACATTTTCCTAATAGTTTTGACTGTAAAGGGACTTAAAAATAAAGCAAAGCAGTACAAAATATCCACAGCTTTATTACGTCAGAAGCTCTAATTAAATAAATCTTTTTTGCTGAATTAGCCTCATTATTTTAAAATAGAGCCTGTGCCCATAAAGGCCACTTCTGTTTTTCATTAACCAATACTGCATTGACAATGGGAACTGAACAGAACATTGTATTCAAAATGGAGCCATAAGTTATGTTATTATGTTTTTTAATTGCAGTAATCTGGTTTTTCAAATGTATATCCTCTATAATTATGGCTAAATATTCTCAGTAATATGACACAGCAGTTAATTGTAGGAAACTTTGTTCCTCTTAATGTTTTTCAAATAATATAATTTTACTGTGCCATCATCCCCCAATGCCCTTTCACCCTTGGAGAAATTCTATCATGTCTCATTTATGATTTTCAGTTCTCTCTAATGTACACTTTATTTATAAATCACCAAGTTTTAATAATTATTCTGGTATGTGTTTAGAAAGAAGTGTAGCATGAACCATTTTTAATAATACATAGACAGAAAAATGTAATAAATGTAATATGTGTTGGCATCTCTAGCCAGTGGTCTTCAATCATCTTGATTGTGCAACACTTGCAATAAAACTGCCGGACACAATTTCTTTAATTCAACAACATTCACTGACCCACCAAGTCCTACACTAAGTATGAGAGCTACAGAGGCAAACAGAACATGGTCCTTGCCCTCCATAAGCATGTAGAGAAAGCAGAGAGGTAAATATTAAAATCAAGGGCAGTAAGTTAAGTGTTGGGACAGAAGTATGTGGGGGAGGCTAAGAGAATCCAGAGGCCATTCTTAACCCAGAAATTAGGCTATAATCATGACATTAGCTAAGAATTTCAGATAAGGGGGCACCTAGGTAGCTCAGTGGGTTAAAGCCTATGCCTTCGGCTCAGGTCATGATCCCAGAGTTCTAGGATCGAGCCCCACATCGGGCTCTCTGCTCTGCAGGGAGCCTGCTTCCTCCTCTCTCTCTCTGCCTGCCTCTCTGCCTACTTGTGATCTCTGTCAAATAAATAAATAAAAATCTTAAAGAAAAAAAAAGAAAAGAATTTCAGATAAGGTATTATCCAAGAAAGTATTACCCTGAAGGTCCAGAAATCCTGAGGCAAGTTAAAGCAGTGGGTAGTGAGGAACAAAAATGGAAGACAGATATCAAGAAGACAGAGTAAAATATTCCAAGGCCCAAAGACAATGGAGAGTAGAATATGTATAAGTGGCTTCAGGTAGGTCAGAATGGCTGGACAGCACGTTGGGGAGGTGAAGCAAGCAGAGGTCAGATGATAAAGTACCTTCATTTACTCAGTTATTCACTCACTCATTTAATTATTAATATTGAGCATCGAATTTGTGCCAAGTTCTGAGGATTCAGACAACCTGTGCCCTCACAGGCTAACCGATAGAATACCATGGAATACCCAGGAAACAAAACAAGCAAGTAAAGTACATACAATATACAAAAAACATACAGGCAATGGAGAAAAGTTAAAAGGGAAAAGAAAAAAGTATTCGAAGGAGTCTTGTGAGGAGAATACAATTTTAAACAGGATATTTAGGTAAAGCTTCTCTGAAAATACAATTCTGAGTAAGATCTGAGGAAGTGTTCCTTATGTTAGCTGATGGAAGAGAATTCCAGACAGAGGGAACGGCAGGTATGAAGGCCCTGAGCCAGGACTGTGGCTGGTATATTCCAGAAGCAGAGAAGAGGCCAATGTGGCTGGAGCAAGATGGGTGGGAGAGGAAGAGGAGGAGGTGAAGATACTGAGAAACAGGAGTTCTCACAGGCCAATAAGCGCCACAGCATTCAGAGCACAGCCGTGTAAAGATCTGACTTAGACATTAAAGAAACACTGGCTGCTATATTAAGAATAAACCGAAGGGGAGCAAAGGCAGAATTAGCAGGACTAATTAGGAGGGCTACTGCAGTACCCAGGTGACAGAAGGTGGCTTGTGCCAGGATGGCAGCACTGAGAAGTGGTTGTATGCTGGATAGATCTTGAAAGTAGAAATGACAGAATTTTCTAAGGGGTTTGCATATGCTGCAGAGTGTGAGACCAAAAGAGAAGTTAAGAATAACTCTAAAGCATTTGGCCTGAGCAACTGTTAGGTTGGAATTTGGTTCAGCAGAAATGTGGAAAGCTGAGAGTAGAACAGGGTTGGGGGAAGGACAGAGTTGTCACATGTTGAGATGTGACAGAGCACAGAAGAAGTGGAGTGGAGCATGGCAAGTTTGAAATGCCTATTAAACATCCAAGTAGAGAGGATGAATATGCAGTTTGAATGGGGGGAGTGGGAAGGTTCTGGCTTCCTGTGGTCAAGGACTTAACCAGGGATGAAAGTCATAAAAAATTTAGAGCTGGGGCACCTGGGTAGCTCATTTGGTGAAGAAGCAGATTCCTTAATTCTGGCTCAGGTCATGATCTCGGGGTCCTGAAATCCCCACATCTAGCTCTACACTCAGCAAAGAGTCTGCTGGAGGTTCTCTCTCTCCCTTTACTTTTGCCCCTCCAGCTGCTTGTGCTGTCTCTTGCCCTCTCTCTCAAATAAATACATAAGTAAATCTTTCTTTTTTTAAGATTTTATATATTTATTTGAGAGAGAGAGCGTCAGAGAGAACATGAGAGGGGAAAAGGCCAGAGGGAGAAGCAGACTCCCCACGTGGTCGGGAGCCCGATGTGGGACTCAAACCTAGGACTCTGGGATCATGACCCGGGCCGAAAGCAGTGGCTTAACCAACTGAGACACCCAGGTGCCCCTACATAAGTAAATCTTAAAAAAAAAAAAAAAAAAAAAAAGATTACTGCTGAAGGCCTCAAAGCAAAGGGCAAATATGAAAAACTTTCTGCTTCTCTGTATGTAAGGCAGGAATAATAAGATTAAGTGTATATTGAAAGAAATAACATAAATAAAATAACTAGTCCAATGCCAGAAAATAGCAAGAACTCCAAAATATGCAACCTTTCATAGGTTGAAAATTCCCTGAGGGTGGTGAACATTCCTTTTCTTAGTTATATTTTGACTCATAGCAATGTAAATATATAACAAGTATTCAATAAATATATAGCAAAATAGCCATAATTATATTTCATTAAATGAATTAAAATTTTATAAAGAATTACCACGTAAATAATTACAGAATAAAATTTCACTTGTTAATCTTTAATAAATAAGAATAATTTTCATTGTCTAAATGAAGAGTAACCAATTCATTTAAATGTATATTATCCATCACCATCCATTTTACTTGGATCTTTTTTATTTCTTAATTTTCTTAGGGCAAACCTCCACATGCAAAAATAACTACAAAAGTTAACCATTAAACTTGTCTTCTGCTATGAAAATTATTTTAAATTTAATAGGCTGGACAGGAACCTAAGGTGGTGATGAGTTAAAAATTATGACACAGCTATTTCCCTTACCTACTGCTTCCACCAAAGGATAGAACCTAAGATGGGAAGCCTATAAATGAACAGAAATGCAATTTAGTAAAAGCAACATGATAAGGAATGTAAAAATAAGATAAAATAAGCCAACAAATCATTTAACTCAAATAAGATAAAGAGCTACCCAAGTTGTATCTGAGACTTAAGATAGACGTGCATCCCAATAAATGCTGGAGTGTTTCAAAAGTCATAACCAGATTTTTTTTGTTGTTGTTTTGTTTTGGGCTTTTGTTTTTTGGTTATTTTTAGATTTCACATATCACTTTTTTTTTTTTTAAGATTTTACTTATTTATTTATTTGTCAGAGAGGAGAGAGAGAGAGAGCACACAAGCAGGCAGAGGTTGAGAGAGAAGCAGACTCCCTGCCGAGCAAGGAGCCCGATGCGGGACTCGATCCCAGGACCCTGAGATCATAACCCGAGCCGAAGGCAGCGGCTTAACCCACGGAGCCATCCAGGCATCCCTCACATATCACTTTTTAACTTATTTCACTTAGCATAATGCTCTCATGGAATCTCTTAAAAAAAAAAAAAAAAAAACTAACATTCCAGTACAACTAGAAATACTTATAAAGCTGGTATACATGAGTATACCGGGTGTCTGGGTGGCTCAATCAGTTAAGCGTTTGCCTTCAGCTCAGGTTGTGACCCCAGGGTCCTGGGATCGAGCCCCATGTCGGGCCCTCTGCTCAGTGGAGAGCCTGCTTCTCCTTCTCCAGCTCTGCCCTGGCTTGTTTTCCCTCTCTTGCTCTCTCTCTCTGTCATTAAAAGAGTATACTTTTCTGAAGTGTATGTAAATCAAGAAAAGAAAGGTATGCGGGTTTTTACAGAGATTAATCCCATATTAAACAACTACTTAGAGTGCTCTTGTTAGCAATAAAAATCATACGGGTTGGTGTCCAGTATTAACATTGGATAAATAGACAATAAAAGAAGAGATGTTTATTTTTCAAAAAGAGTGTTATTTTTCTTTCCTTTTTTTTTTTTGAGTTTATTTCTTTAAATAATCTCTTTTTCTAGCATGGGGCTCAATAGTTACATACTCTTCTGACTTAGTCAGCTAGATACCACAAGAAGATATGTTTAAAAAAGAACTTATAAGGATTATGTTCATTTATTAATTGAAAACCAGATCAATTTAATTGTGACAAACCCCTAAAACATCCTAAAGAAAATAAATTCCATAGAACACATTTTAATTTGCATTAAAATTATAATGCAAAGAGAAGGAATTAAGATGGTGGAGAAGTAGGGGGACCCTGGGCTTCCCTCCTCCCTCAAACACAGCTGTATTGAAGTCAGATCACTTGGAACACCCAGGAAATCCCTCTGAGGACTGGGAGAAGTTGGTCCCAGTTAGAGGGGACACAAATGGTCACAGTTGGAGGGAGACAGCTTGCCAGGTGCATGGAAGTAAATTGGGTAAGAAAAAAACTGCAGTTTCATGGAAGGGAGGGAACCCTTTCTACAGAGAGAGAAAAGGGAGAGAAAGAAAGAGACTGAGAGTGCAACATTGAGTTCACACAAGATGAACATCTCTTTGGAACATGGACTGGGAACAGGGTTTCTGAGTGTCACAGGTTTTTTGCAAACAGTATGTGGAGCTCAAACTTAGGTTGTGGAAGTGCATGACTTTTGCAAGAGTAGAGCTGTGGAATGCAATCCTAGGGAGAAGGAGGGCACTGGCCCCGGAGAGCACAATATTGTGTAGGGATTTCCTGGGTCACACCAGAAAAAAACATTCCCCTTCCTGTAGTACATTTGTCCTCTCCAAGGACAAAAGACCCTGTAGGTACCAGCAAATAGCCTTTCAACAGCAAGGGACAGAGGCCTGTGCAGAGGATGGATAACCTAGTTGTTGGTTTTGCTATGCTACACCAAAGATTCTGCATGCTGTGCAAGCATGGGACTGTTTTTCTGGGACAAAGCACACCAGACATAGCACAGCAAGTTTCTGCACTGGAAGGGGGGTGGGGAGGGGGTCCCTGCAATGCCAGGTCCTTTCAGATTTGGAGTTTTGAATCCCAGCTATGAACCAAAGATAAAATGTATGCGGAGTGTGGTACCAGGCACTGACCTCACTACTCTGTGAAGGCTTCCTGAACAGCAGGGAGTGTGGGATCCCCTTTCTGGGACAACAGAGTAACACAGCACCTTTTTCTCCCTCACCATCAACATGTGGAACTTCAGAGAGCAACACAATGGGCCCCAGTGGAGGTGGAACATGCTTACACTAAACCCCATCTCCACCCAAATCCTGTGCCCAGCAAGTGCATATTTCCTGGGGTAGGTCTGACTCTGAGCCAGCACAGGAGGCCTCTCCCCCAGATTATCACCCACAGGAAGCACCACATATGCATCAATCTACTGATCACAGGGTGCTTCAAAGCATCACCTGTGTTTCTAGTGGAAATAAGACCGGGCTTTACCTTCCCCCCCCCCCTCTGGCATCAGGCTTATAGTTTTTTGTTTGTTTGTTGTTTTTTGTTGTTGTTATTGTTGTTGTTGTTGTCCCCCCCATTTCCTTTTCTCTCTCTCTCTCTTTTTATCATTTTTTTTCTTTTTTTTCCAGACTTATGACATCTAAAGGTCCAAACATTTCCCCACTACAAACAAGGAGGAACTGTGCAGAGGACTGACCAGTGGAATAGAGCAGACAAACTGCAATAGCAGAGTGCAAATGCATATACCAGAAACACTTTCTGAAGTGCCAGACCCTGAACAGTGTATGACCCCTTTTTAATGTAGAATTGATCTCAGGTGCAGAAAACATAACTAGCTTTCAAAACACACAAAATATAGAAACTTAGCCAAAATAACAAGACAGAAGAATTCTCCCCAAAATAAAGGTCAAGAAGAAATCACAGCCAGAGACTTAGTCAAAACATACATACACAATATATCTGAACAAGAATTTAGAACAACATTCATAAACTACTAGATGGACTTGAAAAAAGCATAGAAGATACCAGAGAAACCCTTGCTGCAGAGATAATAGATCTAAAAAATTGTAAGGCTGAAATTAAAAATATGGTGTAACTGAAATGCAGAACTGACTGGCTATAGTCACAATGAGAATGGAAGGAGCTGTGGAGAGAATACAGAAGATAAAACTACAGAAAATAATAAATTTGAAAAGAAGAAGGGAAGAAAACTCTTAACTCATGAAGGTGACTTAAGGAATTCAGAGATTTATTAAGTGAAATAATATCTGTATCACAGGACCCCTGGAAGAAAAAGAGTGGGAAAAGGGGGCAGAAGATTTACTTGAACAAATTATACCTGAGAACTTCCTTAATCTGGGGAAGGAAACAGGCATTCAAGTCCAAGATGCACAGAACACTCTCCTCAAAATCAACAAAAACAGGTCAACACCACAACAAATCATAGTGAAACTTGCAAAATACAAAGATAAAGAGAAAATTCTGAAAGCAGCTAAGAATAAAAGGTCCTTACCCTACAAGGGAAGACACATAAGGTTAGCAACAGACCTGTCCACTGAAACTTGACAGGCCAGAAGAAAGTGGCAGGAAATATTTAACATGCTAAATGAGAAAAATATGCAGCCAGGAATATTTTGTCCATCATGGCTGTCATTCAGAATAGAAGGAGAGGTAAAGAGTTCACAAGACAAGCAAAAACTAAAGGAGTTCATGAACACTAAATCAGCTCTGAAAGAAATATTAAAGGAGACCCTTTGAATGGGAAAGAAAATCTAAAAGTAACAAAGAATAGAAAGGAACAGAGACAATATACAGGAACACTGACATTACAGGTAATACAATGGCATTAAATTCATATCTCTCAATAATTACTCAGTATGTAAATGGACTAAAGCTCTAATTAAAAAACATACTGTATCAGAATGGATTAAAAAACTCAACATGCTGCTTAAAAGAGACTCATTTTAGACCCAAAGACACTTCCAGATTAAAAGTAAGGGGTTAGAGAACCATTTATAATACCAATGGACATCAAAAGAAAGCTTCAATATCCATACTTATATATCAGAAAAACTAGATTTTAAACCAAAGACTGTAATAAGAGATGAAGAGGGGCACAATATCATATAAATGGGGTCTATCCAACAAGATCTAACAATTGTAAATATTTATGTCACCAATTTGGGAGTAGCCAAATAAATAAGTCAATTAATAACAAACTTAAAGAAACTCATTAATAATAAACATGCAATAATAATAGGCGACTTTAACACCTCACTCTCAGCAATGGAGAGATCATCTAAGCAGAACATCAACAACAAAAAACTGATACACTGGACCAGATGGACTTAACAGGTATCAGAGTTTTCAGCCTAAAGCAGCAGAATACACATTCTTTTTGAGTACACATGTAATATTCTGCAGAATAGATGACATAACATATTAGGTTACAAATCAGGCCTTAAACACTACAAAAAGATTGAGATCATACCATGCATATTTTCAGACCATATTCCTATGAAACTTAAAGTCACCTGTAAGAAAAAATTTGGAAAGACCACAAATATATGGAGATGAAAGAATATCCTACTAAAGAATCAATGTGTCAACCAGGAAATTAAAGAAAATTTTTTAAAAATGCATGGAAGCAAATGAAAATGAAAATACCACAGTTCAAAAACCTTTGGGACGCAGCAAATGCAGTCCTAAGAGGTAAGAATATAACAACACAAGCCTTCTTCAAGAAGCAGTAAAGGTCTCAAATATATAACCTAAAGCTCCTTACATTTAAAGGAGTTGGGAAAACAGCAGCAAATAAAGTCTAAATTCAGCAGAAGAGAAATAATAAAGATTAATGATACAAAAATCAAAAAAAACAAAAAACAAAAAACAGTACAACACATCAACAGAAACTAGGAGCTTGTTCTTTAAAAGAATTAACAAAATTAATAAACCCCAAAGAAGACTTAACAAAAAGAAAAGAGAAAGGACTCAAATAAATAAAATCATAAATGAAAAGGGGGGATCACAAAAACACCTCAAAATACAAACAATTAGAATATTAGGAACAATTATACATCAACAAATTAGGCAACTGGAAGAAATGAATAAATTCCTATAAACATATAACTACCAAAACTGAGTCTGAAAGAAAGAGAAAATCTGAACAAACCATAACTAGCAAAGAAATTGAACCAGTAATCAAAAATCTCCCCAAAAACAATTGTCCAGGACCAGATCGCTTCCCAGGGGAATTCTACCAAACATTTAAAGACTTAATACCTATTCTTCTGTTTCGAAACTGTTCCAAAAAATAGAACTGCAAGGAAAACTTCTAAACTGATTCTATGAGGGCAGCATTACCTTGATTCCAAAACCAGACAAAGACCCCACTAAAAAGGATAATCACAGACCAATATCTTTAATGAACATGGAAGCAAAAATTCTCAACACGATACTAGCTAATTGAATTCCAATAGCACATTAAAAGGATTATTCACTACAACCAGGTGGAATTTATTCCAGGGCTTCAAGGGTGGTTCAATAGCTGCAAATCGGTCAAGTTGATACATCACATTAATAAAAGAAAGAATAAGAACCAGATGATTCTCTCAATAGATGTAGAAAAAGCATTTGATAAAATACAGCATCATTTCTTGATAAAAATCCTCAAGAAAGTAAGGATAGAGGGAACATACCTTAAAATCATAAAGGCCATATATGAAAGATGCACAGCTAACATCATCCTCAATGGGGGATAATGGAGAACTTTTCCTATAAGGTCAGGAACACAACAAGGATGTCCACTCTCACCACTGTTGTTCAACATAGTAATGGAAGTCCTAGACCCAGCAATCACACAACAAAAAGAAATAAAAGGCATCCAAATCGACAAGGAAGAAGTCAAACTTTCACTTGTCGCAGACAACATGATACTTTATGTAGAAAACCCAAAACACTACACTAAAAAATTTCTAGACTAATACTGGAATTTGTCAACATTGTAGGATATAAAATCAACACAGAATTCTGTTGCATTTCTATATACCAATAATGAAGCATCAGAAAGAGAAATCAAGGAATGGATCTCATTTACAATTGCACCAAAAACCATAAGATATCTAGGAATAAACCTAACCAAAGAGGTAAATGATCTGTACTCTAAAACTATAGAACACTGATGAAACAAACTGAGGAAGGAACAAAGAAATGGAAAAACATTCCATGCTCACGGATTGGAGGAACAAATATTGTTAAAATGTCTATGCTACCCAAAGCAATCTACACATTCAGCAATTCATATCAAAATAAGACCAGCATTTTTCACAGACTAGAACAAACAATTCTAAAATTTGTAAAGGACCCCAAGAAAGACCCCAAACAGCCAAAGGAATCTTGAAAAAGAGAAGCAAGTCTGAAGGGATCACAATTCCGGACTTCATGATGTATTAGAAAGCTATAGTCATCAAGAGTGTGTGGTACTAGCACAAAAACTGACACATAGATTGATGGAACAGAACAGAGAACCCAGAAATGGACCCTCAACTCTATGGTCAACTCATCTTTAACAAAGCAGGAAAGAATGTCCAATGGAAAAAAGACAGTCTCTTCAACAAATGGTGGTGGGAAAATTGGTCAGCCACATGCAGAAGAATGAAACTGACCACTTTCTTAAACCATACACAAAAATAAATTCAAAATGGATGAAAGACCTAAATGTGAGACAGGAAACCATCAAAATCCTAGAAGAGAACACAGGGAGCAAGTTCTTTGACCTCAGCCACAGCAACAGCTTCAAAGGCCAGGGAAACAATAGCAACAATGAACTATTGGTATTTCATCAAGATAAAAAGCTTCTGCAGAGCAAAATAAATAATCAACAAAACTGAATGGGAGAAGATATTCGTAAACAAGTTATCAGATAAAGGGCTAGTTTCCAAAATCTATAAAGAACTCATCAAACCCAACACCGAAAAAATTAAAAATCCAGTCAAGAAATGGGCAGAAGACATGAACAGACATTTATCCAAAGAAGACATATAAATGACTAACAGACACATGAAAAAATGCTCAACATCACTTAGCATCATGGAGATACAAATCAAAACCACAATGAGATGACAAATTGCACTACAGATATTTATCCAAAGGATACAAAATAATGATTTAAAAGGGCCCATGCACCCCAATGATTATAGCAGCACTATCCACAATAGCCAAAATACAGAAAAAGCCCAAATGTCCATAGACTAATGAATGGATAAATTAGAAGTGACACACACACACACAATGGAATATTACACAGTTATCAAAAATAATGAAATCTTGCCATTTGCAATTACATGGATGGAGCTAGAGTGTATTATGTTGAATAAAATAAGTCAGTCAGATAAAGACTCATATGTGGAATTTAAGAAACAAAACAGATAAACATAGGTGAAGGGAAGGAAAAATAAAATAAGATTAAAAAAAAAAAGAGAGAGAGAGAGAGGCACCTGGGTGCTTAGACGTTTAAGTGTCTGAGTCTTGGTTTTGGCTCAGGTGGTGATCTCAGGATCATGAGATCAAGCTCTAAGACACTTTCTGTGCTCAGCATGGAGTCTGTTTGAGATTTCCTCTCTGTCTCCCTATGCCCGTCCCCTCACTCTCTAAATAAATAAATAAGTAAATAGATAAATAAATAAATAATTTATTATTATTTTTTTTTTTTAAAGAGAGGAAGGCAGGGGTGCCTGGGTGGATCAGTGGGTTAAAGCCTCTGCCTTAAGCTCAGGTCATGATCCCAGGGTCCTAGGATCAAGCCCCGCATCAGGCTCTCTGCTCGGTAGAGAGCCTGCTTCCCCTCCTTCTCTCTCTGCCTACCTCTCTGTGTGCTTGTGATCTCTGTCTGTCAAATAAATAAATAAAAATCTTAAAAAAAGAGAGAGAGAGAGAGGAAGGTAAACCAAAAAAGATTCTTAACTATAGGGAAAAAACTGAGGGTTGCTGGAGGAGAGGTGGTTTGAGAATGGGTAAATGGGAGACGGGCATTAAGGAGGGCATTTGTAATGAGCACTGGACATTGTATCAAGTGATGTATCACTAAATTATTCCTCTGAAACTAACTACACTATATGTTAACTAACTTTAATTTAAATAAAATCTTGAAATAAAAATAAAAATAAATTAAATTATAATACAATTCAAAGTAATCAAAAGAATATTGTTGAAATTCAGATAAAGACACCTTACCATTCATTTCCTTGTGAAGGGTTTTCTAGTAGCACTCGGATTATGTATAATAAGCAGCTTAATAATTTGAGAGAAAAATTGAATAGACGAATTCTTAGACCTTTAAACAAACAACAAAAATTTAATTTTTATTTGAACTTAGTCCATGAAGGACCAAAAAAACAATGTCAAAAATAACAACTTTAAGTACAGAACTTAAATTGTATTCAGAAACTACAATATCATAATTGTCTAAACTCTTAAAATTTTAGGTAGCTGAATTTTAATTAATTAAATATTGAAACAAAAATTGACATTGACATATTGTATGCACTGAAAATGGCACTGAATTTTATACCCAAGAATAAATCTAAGTTTGAGCATTCAAAAGTCACAAAAATCATTTCCAATCAAGATTGGCCAAATACGCTTAGAAGTGTAAGCAATTTTTATTTCCATGAATTTTGGAATAAATTTTACCTAGCTAGAAAATCTAGCCGCTTAAAAATTCATCAGATAATTTATAAATCTTTTACTTTCAGAACACCTTGTGGAGTTGATTACAGAGAAATTATAATCATGTATATAATTATATATATATGCATATATACATACGTATATACACACACACACTCAATTAGTAATTATATAATTGAAGAAGAGTCCTAATAGCATTTGCTGGAAAATACATGCATATATACACACTTTTTAGTTCGACCAGTTGAAACTTACTTTTGACTTTAGGTTGAATATCAATGAAATCTTAAATATTTAGGGGGTATTAAGACTGCTATGTATGTATCTATAAAACTGTATAGGTCACAGTTATGCAGCCTATAGTACTTGATGGTGAAGAAGAGCAATTAACATTAGGCAAAATATGCCTAAAGTCTGATTAATAGAAGCATTACCTTTCCTGTAAATTATCAGGTGGTATCTGATTCATGCATTATGAATAAAATTTTGAGAAAGGTCTTCTTATAATTATTACTTAATAAAATCTGGAAATGAAATGTCATCCTTTTACTCTGCTATATATTAATGTATTTGAGGTAACATTTCTTAACAGCAAAATGCTAATGCTTATTAATTGTGTAATTTTTCCTAGGTTTCCCTATTAAAATGCTAGGTACATTTTATGGGTTAGCTTCTTTATAAAATCTTTTAAACTGTTAATGAAATTGCCCTGGTTTTATAGAACTGGCCTCTTCAAATGACTATTTAATCAAAATTGGCTGCTGTTGAAGTATTCAAATAATGCATCTATCTTTTCTGGCCTGGAAAGATAGCATTGTCAGTATTAAAAATCAAGGACACTTATTCAGATGATGTGGCCGCTTTAGGTAATACTTATTGGTGGGACTTCCTTGGAAATTCTAAACAACCAGGTTGGAAAGGCATAAGATATTATTAGTCTTAACTCTGCAGCTAATATGCCATTAAGAATCTCTAACCAGTGTGCCTTACATACTGAAACAGTCCCTATACTCCATTTGGATAAATTCCCACAATTCAGGCTTTCTCTTTGAACCCTATAGAGACACAACTCAACCTAGACCACCCCAAGAAGATTCCAGGATCAAAATTCAAAAAGAACAAAGTCTACAACAAGCTAATATCGACCTCTCCTTTTTTTTCCTTGACATTTTAAACAAAAATCATATGAAAAACTGCATATTGACTCATTATATATGGCTTCTAAAAAATGTGTGGTATTACAGGGAAGCGACAAGTATCACTGACACATCAGCCTTGAATGGTCTTAGGTCAGTGACTATGCTAATTTCATGTCTTCTTGAAGTTGAAATGTTTCCCAAATTTATCTGGTGAGAAAAATCAGTGGTGTGAAACTGTGGGCTGAGGCTATATTTCCTGATTCAAAATCTCCAAAGAAGGTTACTAATAATCTGTTCATTTCAGAAAGCCCTAGATATTTCTTCTTATCATGCATGATTGGGAAACATTAAACTCTTCCTCAATAAATCAGTTATTCCTGTTTGTAAGAGCCTAATCAGTATCCCTTAAAATAAGGGTACCCTGATTTAAGTTCTTTTCCTCAATGTCTCGACTAATCCAGATGGTTCTCTCACAAGTCTGCTTATTGATGTGGGATTTGGAGAATTACAGGTATTCAAAAATCCTGCCAACACCACATGTAACATCTATGCTTTCTAAACTTTTACAGCCCAGTAGACAAGATTATCAATACTCATTCTAGATAAAAGATATTTTGCAAAAGGATTGCACAGCTGAATTTTTTTAGGCAATTTTTTAGGCACATATGTACAAACATATAGACAGGAGAATAAAATAAATGACTTACTTGATCTCTGGTTTTTGATAAAAAATAACTTTAGCCTCTCTTTAAATGTGTTTTCATTCATATAGAATTCAACTTGTACCCTGCAAGCAAAAGATGAAAGTATAATTAATCTAAAGATAAATACATTAAAAAATAATTTTACTTAATGCATTAAATACTTTGCATGAATCCCCACTACAGAAAATGAAAATTGAGTAAAAATGCTGACTTTTTGGAGAGAAAGAGTTACTTTCTAATTCTAAACATAGAATAAGTTCAAATACCATATATAATTAATTCTATTATCTGTATTAGCAGATGTAATGCGTGGTATAGATAATTCAAAACAGCAATAATATGTGTCTTTGGAATAATTTTGAAACAGTGTTTTCCCAAGTTTTTTCTCTGTCATTGGAATCATTTGGGTGTCTAAAGGATCCAGTTTGAACACTATCACCTGATGCACTGCATCAGAATCTTAAGGGACTGGGCCTGAAACTCTATTTTTAAAAAGCCTTTCCCTCCATTGTGACCCTATTTGGGACACCACATTATGGGACACTTTACCTCTTTATTTATTTACTTAGGCTCATAATAAAATATACATGATCAACAAAGGAATAGTAATGAATGACAAGTAGAATGTTAAAGTCAACATAGATAGGTTATAAACCAGACAAAACAATTAAAAAACTGATTTTATATATTTAATCTTCAATACAATAATACCAACAGTGTAAAAAACAGTAGCATGCTAATAAATACATTTGTTTTCTCCCTAAATTCCAGCAAACTTCTCTCACATGCTGACTAATTAATATTTTCAAAATACTAATTGAAAAGAAATATTATGTTCATGATGATTTATTAATAATTATCATTTGAAATTATATTTTTATTTAACATTTTCTTAATTAAATGGTCTTAAGTACACTTAAGTTATGATTCCAAAATAGCTAAGAAAGCACTTTAATATTTACACAACAGACTCAATTTCATTTTTCCTAACATCACGAAATTTTGATAATGTGATCTGTATAAACTAGAAACTTTATTTTGTAACTGGTATTTTGTAACTCTTAATCCCCTTCACCTATTTTGCACTTCCCAACTCCTATCCCCTCTGGCAACCACCATTTTATTATCCATATCTCTGAGTTTTGTTCTTATTTTGTTTGTTCATTTATTTTGTTTTTTTTTTAGATTAGTGAATATAAGTGGAATTCTAGTTTTAAAATAAGTCTGTATAGCAAGATAAATATAATCAATAATATTGTATTGCAAATTTGAAAGTTGATAGGAAAGTAAACCTTAGAAGTTATCTTTACAAGAAAAGAAATTCTAGTGTAGTCTAGTAAGTCTGTATGGTGATAAATGGAAACTAGATTGATTTTGGTGATCATTTCACAATGTATACAAATGTCAAATCATTATGCTTACACCTGAAACTAATATAATGTTGTACGTCAATAATACTTCAATTAAAAATTGCAATATCCTCCAGCAAAACACTTACATATGCAAGTACATAAACTTATACACTTATACGCACTACAAAAGTTCATGCACACTCATACATGTATCTGAGGAATATCCAGGAGTATCTTTGGAATCCATCATTGAATCTGTTTCCCTTATTTTTTGGACTGAAAAGGCAGTTCATTTTAAATAAAGTAACTAAAACATTGATGTCAAGCTAAAATTATTTCAAATCTGCTATGGCTACAACAGTAAATTTGAAAGGATATATGGTTATTATGCAAATAATTCAGCAAAGGGCCATGCAAGTTTGCTCCAGAGTTACCAAATTTATAAGACTATGAGTCCATTCTTCTGATAATATCTGAAGTTCAGTATTGGGTGTGTAAAAGAGATGTAACTAAAATTAGGTCATTTAAAGCCTTATGCAAAATAATGAAGAATCTGGAAAGCATCTCATATGAGGACAAATTTAAAGAACTGGAAATGTTTAGCCTAAATATGAAGAGTTAGCAGTAACAGAATAGCTGTCTTAAATATTGAAGTGAACATCATTATTAAAATGAATTAATCATAATATGATGCTCTATTGTATAGGATTAATCATAGAGAAATAGGAGAATTAGGAATGAGATTACCCAATTTGTAAATGACCATCATTGTGAAGTGAAGTGACCATCATTGTGAATAACAGTTTGAAATACTGTGACTGATTTTTATTTCATTTTTTTCCTGAGGTAAAGCCAATTTTGCATGAGATAAATTCTCTTATTAAATACTTCCAGATTCCCTCCTCATTATAATATTATGTGAAGTAAAACTATTAATTAATGTAGTGATATCTGAGTCAATACAATCACCAAGGAGCATAAGACATTAAAGCATAAGTTTATACAAACGTTTTTTTAACACTAAGGCTAACATACAAACAAAGCAAAACACTTTTTGATCCATGTCTTTTCTTGGGTACAGAAAAATGGTTAAGTTAACTACTCATAATATTGAGCAGAGTTTTCTTTTATTTTTGTAATAACAACCTTTCCCAGAATCAAAGCCAGTTAGTGTTAGTATATTCTTGGAGGACCTTCTTAGCACCATACAGTTCTCTAAAATTCAGGGACTTAGTACAGAGTTTAGTGTTTATCCTTCCTAATTTTTTTCATGATTCTATCCTAAATATCCACTTCATATTTCCTTTTCCAGATTTAAATGTGCTTTCCCTTTTTTCCTTCTCTCCTTTCCTTTCCTTCCCCTTCCTTCCTTCGATCCTCTCTTCCCTCCTTCCTTCCAAACTCTCTCTTCCCAACTAGCTTTATCTGAATTTATCTCCATTCAAATAGGTCAACTTAATGCACTCTCTAGATCTTCCCCAGAACCCCACAGTTTTAGTCACATTTACCTCAATGTAATAGTGGAATTATAATTGTATTTTTAAAAAATGGAATTACAATTAGTACATGGTATCTTGTCCTATTGATATGTTCTCATTGTTTAAAAAATATTAGCTTTATATTGGTCAACGACATTTTATTTGATTTGCATAGACCCTACATATTCTTTGTGACATTTATTTTTGGGTATTTTACAATTTTGGTTGCAATTTTTGAACTGTTTTGTTCTAACTTTCAACTTTCGGTTTTAGTATTATAAATGGCTACCATATTGAATTCCTTCATATGCAATACATTTTTTTCAGATTTATTGCTAGCGTTTTCTGGACAATCGTGTCATCTAAAAATCAATATTTTTATTTACATTTGTTATTTTGTTGACTAGCACTTATTGAAGAAAAAATATCAACTGTGGTATGTATTCTTAGAAGGCCTCTTATGCTTTAGCAATAATTATGTTGTTGACCCTGGATTTACAATAAACATGTATATCTTACTAAAAGATATATTGACATATCTTTTATAAAGATATAAAAAAGAAATAAAAAGATACAAGAAGACATTGAAAAAGATAAAAAGGATACAAAAGATAAATTGATTGCTATCAAAAGCCTTTCTTGATTCTGTCAAATTGATGGTACCTTTTGGGGATGTTTTTGACAGTGATTTGGTGAACTGTTCTAATAGTTTTTCTATCTTGCAATTATTTTTTTCAATTCTTGACTAGTTTTGGTAGTCATGAATTATTCAGGTAATTTACTTGTGGATTCATTTTCTTATATTTTTAGAAGTTTTTCCTCCTTAGTCATAACTAACTAGTACATTGATCTGCTATCATCTTTAGATTATTCTGATATCTTCAAATATGAACTGAAAAAATACACAAATTGAAAACCTCTCCAGATTTTTCTATAAATTATAACAATTTGATTACTACAAAGATACTCTGTGTAACCATTGTCAATTTGCCTTAATATTAACTTCAATTTGTTACTTTTTTTTCCTTTTCTTTTCCTTCTGTTGCTCTGTTTATTTAAATTCATGCAAGATCTTGTTAAAAGCCAACTTCCTTGTCTCTTAAAATTCTTTATTAATTCTAAGGCCTCACCATTTTAACCACACAAAAAATAATTCTGAACCAGACTGTCCACACATTGTTCCTTCAGAAAAACTATTTCACTTTTTTCAAGTGCTAATAATACCCTGGGCTCTGTAGGATATCAAGCCTTTGTATATATTCTCTTTGGGACTTGTAATATGTACAAGGAAGAGTATTCCTCTATTTTTATTTGGCGCTCTCCCTTCCTACCTCCCTCTGAGACTGTCCTATTGGTCACGGAGTCCATGCTTGAGTGTTTATGATTATACTCAACTCTAACAAGGCAATACCTGCCTGGATGTTCTGGTCTCAGCAGATAGGTTCAGTGGACAAATGTTAGTCTCTCTGTGTATTGTTGGTGAGTGTTTTTCTTTGGAAAATCTACATCTGGATGTCAAGTTAATGTACACAGCACCACTGCAATTCCCGTGTCTAAGAACGCTTCCCTTGGTATCATTTTTGTGCTTTTAAATTTGTGCATCTTTCTAACTCTATGTTGGGTGCTCTGACTCCAAAGAATAAGGAAAAAAAAGGAAAGTCTCTCTGCATTATTACCATCAGGTTTCTCTCACTCTATTCCCACCACTACTAAAACTTAAAATGGGGCTGATATTTATGAGAATTACACCTTTCCAAATATACATTACTGTAAGTGTACCCTTATTTTTTCTAAAGTCATTGCTATGCACCAAATTATGTCCCCTAAAAAGATATATTCAAGTCCTAACTCCAGTATCTCATGTGACCTTATTTGGCAATGAATCATTGCAGACATAGTTAAATTAAGATTAGGTCATACTGGAGTAGGATGGGTCTGTAACCCAGTACCACTCGTCTCTTTATTAGAGGAAAATCTGGACACTGACAAAGAAGAAAGATGGCCATATGAAGACAGAGACAAAAACTAGAGTTTTATGGCCACAGTCCTAGGAACACTAGGGCTACCAGAGGCTGAAAAGGCGAGTGAGGATTCTCCTCTAGAGACTTAGGAGAGAGGATAGCACTACCAACAACTTGATTTCAAATTTCTATAATTAATCCAGAGCTTGGAATTAATAAACCTCTGTTGTTTTTAGGCACCTAGTTTCTGGTTCTTTGTTATGGCAATCCTTCAAAACTAATACACTAATATTCCATGATGACGACAATAGCATTTCACAGTTGTATGAAGTAAGTCCTTTAGAATTAAGCTCCAGGAGAGTCAGAACTGTATTTTGTTTTGTTCATGATTTTATCTTTAGCATGTCACATGTTACTTGAAACCTATTAGGCATTAACTGTGAGTGACTGAAGGCCTGAACAAAGGGGCAGGGTAGTCTCTAGTTCTTTCTTTAGTACAAACCTTAGGACTCAGTGCATAACTTGTGTGAAAATGAAATGCATCTTCTTTCCTTCCTTAGATGATAACTATTTGAGGATGCAAAACCTGGGTTTGTAGTGAGGTCAATCCTTAGAAGGTCCTTTTTATTCCAATTTGATCTACTTTAAGATTAATGATAATTTGTGCAGATTTTTTTTTTCAGTTTTTTCAAAACTTAGATTTATTTATTTGCTCAAATTTTTATTTATCAAATCCCATGATTTGATAAATATTTAGGAAAAAATACTTTACATTATTTAACTTTTCCAATGTTGCTATGCTTGAGAAAGGCAGACATCAACTTTACTTTATAAAAAAACAGACTTTAATTCAAATAATTTTAGTGAGTTGCCTAAATGCATAGCTAGTACTGGGACACAACTGGGATGCTGTTCTTTCCATTACTTCTTCTTGCCTCCTGCTTCCTCATCAACTGATTCTTCATTACTAGGAGATTTCTAGGTCATCTATAAAATATTACAAAAAAGTATTGCAAACACCAGACCCACAGAGAGATAAAGACAAGTGTTTATTTAGTTCTGCTGTTGGATTATTTACTCTAAACCAGGTTCCTATCTATTTACAAATATTCACTCCTAACTTCTGATAACTAAATTATTTAACAGAGCAGCCATTCAAATGGAGCCTTGTGAAAAAAACTAAATGAATAAGGCTATAATCAATTTTTAATCTTGACAAATTAGTTTCGCCAATCCATGCTCAAGTGCTTCCAAGGGGTTTCTACCCAGCTTCCAACCTTTACTACATGCACGAAACTAAGTCCATTTTAAATACTATGACATCCCTCCTCCTACTTCCCAGCTTCTTTTTGCCCATCCAATCTTCTTCATAACTACTTAAGCCTAACTTTCTCACCTCCTTTAGTTACTAACCTCTTATGAGGAGGCAGAGATTAATTCTGATGACTTTCATAGCATTCTCTTATTTTTAAAATGATATTTAAAACAATTTCATTTCTGGAACACCTGGGCAGCTCAGTCAGTTAAAACAACCATCTGTTGGCTTCAGCTCAGGTCATGATCTGAAGGTCCTGGGATCAAGTCCCACCTCGGGCTTTGTGCTCAGCATGGAGTCGGCTTGTCCCTCTCCCTCCCCCTCCACTCTTCCCCCAGCTCGTCTGTGCTCTCTCTCTAATAAATAAATACATAAATAAATCTTTAAAATAAATAAACAAACAAATAAATTAAATAATGTCATTTTTAGAAAAGGAATCCTGCTGGTATAGATATATACAATACCTACACACACACATATATATACATGTATATGTGTATAAGTATGTTTGAATGTACATGAAGTGGAGTGCTAATCACGCATCAATGCTCTTTCACTATGGATAATGATGACAGTCTCTCAATAACTGCATTTATGCTCCTGTCACTTCCTGGTAATCAAAGTTTGCAGGTAGCTGGAAATGCACACACTTGTGGTTTCCATGATAAAACACATTACAAGTCCGCCCAAGAGTACTTTTGCATTCAAGTCTCTCTTCAGTTAGAAAACACATGTGCTCATGTGTAGTGCTCATTTGCAGGGCCTACTCTCTGCACTCCTTTATTTTATTTGAAAGACTTAAAGGTAAGCAACCCCATTTAACTTAACTTTGCATGGTCAGAAAAAATAAAGCTAGGATAAGCATAAAGGTACATTTTTTTTCATCCTTTGAAAAGATTTGCCTTTTTATACGCCCACCCAACTGCATGAGTAGGGGGCAGGTGTAGTTCAAGCCATTAAATAAAAAGAAAGAAAGAAGAAAAGAACAGAAAAGAAGAGAAAAGGAAAAAAAAAAAAAAGAAAGAACTGCAAACAGAACATTTACTCATTTTTATTCTAAGTATATAATAAAAAGTAGAAAAATATATAGCATTCAGGCTTGTAGCAAACTGTTTGATATGTATTATATAACTTTATCACCACCAACCACCTCAAGAAAAGGGTCAGATATAGGGCACCTGGGTGGCTGAGTGGGTTAAGTCTCTTCCTTCAGCTCAAGTCATGATCTCAGGGTCCTGGGACCAAGCACTGCATCGGGCTCTCTGCTCAGCGGGGAGCCTGCTTTCCCCTCTCTCTCTGCCTACCTCTCTGTCTACTTGTGATCTCTCTCTGTGTGTCAAATAAATAAGTAAAAATCTTAAAAAAAAAAACTCAGTTGCTTGAAGATCATGTCCATTTCTTTTCTCTCACCTCAACTCTACTTCTTCCCATTGTACACACACACAAACACACACACACACACACACACACACAGAAGCCCACATGATAAAATGCATACAAGCATGTGTACACATATATACATAAACATATATACATGCATGCAAACACATGCATATACATCCTGGAAATATAAAGCTCTTAGCCCCAGAAAGACTTATAAATCTACATTATATGACTATAGGCAGCACAGCCCCACCACAAACGTAACAGCCTCCCAATCAAATCTCACAACTACCACCTGTAAATCCTCTTTTCTTTTTCTCTATACTTTTTAAGAGGATACAAAATACCAGGTACTCTCTAATGCAGACTGGAATAGTACACCCAGTTATTTTAAAACCTTGAAGGACCACATCTTCCTTATCCATTCGTCCGTTGAAGGGCATCTTTGTTCTTTCCACAGTTTGGCAACCGTGACCATTGCTACTATAAACATTGGGGTACAGATGGCCCTTCTTTTCACTACATCTGTATCTTTGGGGTAAATACCCAGTAGTGCAATTGCAGGGTCATAGGGAAGTTCTATTTTTAATTTCTTGAGGAATCTCCACACTGTTCTCCAAAGAGGCTGCACCAACTTGCATTCCCACCAACAGTGTAAGAGGGTTCCCCTTTCTCCACATCCCCTCCAACACATGTTGTTTCCTGTCTTGCTAATTTTGGCCATTCTAACTGGTGTAAGGTGATATCTCAAAGTGGTTTTAATTTGAATCTCCCTGATGGCTAGTGATGATGAACATTTTTTCATGTGTCTGATAGCCATTTGTATGTCTTCATTGGAGAAGTGTCTGTTCATATCTTCTGCCCATTTTTTGATATGATTATCTGTTTTGTGTGTGTTGAGTTTGAGGAGTTCTTTATAGATCCTGAATATCAATCTTTTGTCTGTACTGTCACTTGCAAATATCTTCTCCCATTCCATGGGTTGCCTCTTTGTTTTCTTGTCTATTTCCTTTGCTGTGCAGAAGCTTTTGATTTTGATGAAGCCCCAAAAGTTGATTTTGGCTTTTGTTTCCTTTGCCTTTGGAGACATATCTTGAAAGAAGTTGCTATGGCTGATATCGAAGAGATTACTGCCTATGTTCTCCTCTAGGATTCTGATGGTTTCCTGTCTCACGTTGAGGTCCTTTATCCATTTTGAGTTTATCTTTGTTTACGGTGTAAGAGAATGGTCAAGTTTCATTCTTCTACATGGATAAGGAAGATGTGGTCCATATACACTATGGAGTATTATGCCTCCATCAGAAAGGATGAATACCCAACTTTTGTAGCAACACGGACGGGACTGGAAGAGATTGTGCTGAGTGAAATAAGTCAAGCAGAGAGAGTCAATTATCATATGGTTTCACTTATTTGTGGAGCATAACAAATAGCATGGAGGACATGGGAAGTTAGGAGAAGGGAGCTGGGGAAAATTGGAAGGGGAGGTGAACAATGAGAGACTATGGACTCTGAAAAACAATCTGAAGGGTTTGAAGAGGTGGGGAGGTGGGAGGTTGGGGGAACCAGGTGGTGGGTATTAGAGAGGGCACGGAGTGCATGGAGCACTGGGTGTGGTACAAAAACAATGAATACTGTTATGCTGAAAATAAATTTAAAAAAAATGATTAAAAAAATAAAAGAAACCACTTGACTCTTGGGAGCAAATGAAGCAACTGGGAACTTGAGGATGATGAGTTTTGCCATTTGTTTAAATCTGTGCTTTGGAATAAAACCACATTAAAAAAAAAACTTGAAGGAAAATATAACGGGGCTCACACATCCCGGGATTGCTGGGAATGGCATGGTTAAATATCAAAGCCCAGTTTGAGGAGAAATAAATATGTGTCTTTCAAGAGGAACCCACTGAGTCTCAAACAGTGAGGTCATGTTCAACAGATGCTAGTTCTTAGAATGAATCCAGAAATTACATGAAGACACTCAGGTACAGTGAAAGAAGCACCTTTTAATTTTATATAATTATTTTCACCAATGTCATAAGACTTTAAATCAACACACCAAGCAGCCTCTTTCATTTTGTACTTGTAGGGAGAATTCACTATTCAATAATGGACACAGCTCACTAAGACATACATATTTCCTTAAGATATTTTAGTACTTAGTACTCTTTTTTTTTAAGATTTTATTTATTTATTTGACAGACAGAGGTCACAAGTAGGCAGAGAGGCAGGCAGAGAGACAGGGGGAGGCAGGCTCCCTGCTGAGCAGAGAGCCCGATGCTGGGCTCAAATCCAGGACCCTGGGATCATGACCTGAGCCGAAGGCAGAGGCTTTAACCCACTTAGATACCCAGGTGTCCCAGTACTTAGTACTCTTAATTCAAGTAAAAATAACATATGTAACTTGGAATAGGTAAACTCTATTGGGCTGAATATATTTAAGAACAAAGTGACACAATTTGGATGGAGAAGGGAGAACAGTCACAAATAGAATCTCACTCCAAAAATTGTGACATTAAAACTAGAGTTTTCTACAGAAACTGACATTTTCCCCACATTAGTTTCTTCATTTGTTTGTTTATTTCATATGTAGTATATAGGAACTAAGAGGGATAACAGCATGGACTTTGGAATCAGATTATATGTGCTAGATTATAAAATTTGCTAACTTTTATTTCCTTTTATTCAGTTATTACTTCTATTATCAGGGCTATTTAATGAAAATTAAAGAAGATACCTTATATATGAACATACAAAGCTGACAACTCATAACTTTTTCCTGGTGTGTTGGTAATAATGAAAAAAGTTCCTAGAATAAACATTTATAATTGGAGTAACAATAACTATGGATTACTTATGTCAATTCAATATAGTTGAGTCTCCAAAAAAATATTTACTTGAGAAAAATAAGGGTATAAGGCAATAAATAAGCTCACTGTTTGTTTCAGAAAATTCCTACAGATCAATTTATTGGAGCCTACAGTCTGTTCACCTAGGCAAACACATCACTTATCTACAAAGCCTACTCACTAACACTTGCACTGTCTTTGAACTCATTACTCCTTAAGGCTTCGAAACCCTCACTTTGCTGTGTCCACCAATTCCAAATGATTTATCATGACAACTGACCATGGCAAATCCTTTCTTTTTTTTTTTAAGATTTTATTTATTTATTTGACAGAGATCACAAGTAGGCAGAGAGGCAGACAGAGAGAGAGAGAAAGGGCGAAGCAGGCTCCCCACTGAGCAGAGAGCCCAACTCGGGGTTTGATTCCAGACCCTGGGATCATGACCTGAGCTGAAGGCAGAGGCTTTAACCCACTGAGCCACCCAGGTTCCCCTTGCAAATCCTTTCTTACCTTGAAAGATCCCCTTTCCACCACTTGAGCCCTCATTCAAAAAACCAAATAAATACCTCACTTCTAACATCATCTTCTGAAACACTGCTAATGCTTACTCACTAACTTCAAAGAGTTTCAATAAATTTAGTTTGGCTTCATTAACAAATATATGGTAGCAGATCAATTTAAACAACAGGATAAAAGGAATCATACTATACCTGCTACTCTAGAACTTATTTATGTTTACTTAAACATAGAAGATGCAGGCCTAGATCATCATTTTTAGTCACTACATGGTAATTCTTCTGTATATTCCTTTATATTAACAATACACTATTTTTTCACAAATCCCTTACATATATAAATGGATCTTCAGGTTTTGTTTACTATAAAAAATCATCTATATTATCTAATTAATATAAATAAGTAATAAATACATTTTCTACATTTTTCACTAAATAACATGAAAGCTAGATATGAAATTATAAAATATATGTATAGGACAAAGAATATAGCAATAATCTAAAAATCTTGTTATCATCACACCATTTTAATAGTCAAATAAAGTTCTCCCATGGAGCTTTCCCAATACATTTTTCCCAGACTCTCTAAGGCAGATAATGAATGATAAAGTCAAAATATGTAAATACTATACTAGAAAAAAACAACTGTCAGTTTTGTCAGAAAAATTATCCAGAATTTAGAAATAAGCAATAGAGATTACTAGATGTTCTTTCAGTGAAATGCTGACTTCAAATTTCTATTTTCTGTGCAATTTTACAACTGTGAAGGAGCAGACACGAGTGCAAAGAGTTCTATATAATAGATAAACAAAGGACTGCCACCCACTAAAAAAGGTAACTCAAAAGGATAAAGTTGATGGCCCTGTAGGGTTTTTGGGAGAGGGATACTAACTTAGCAATTTAATTCTAACATTGCCTAGTAATACATAGCTTCTTAAATGTACTGTGGACCAGTTTTAAAGTATTACTGTTTTGCTCATTAATTAATAAGTTGAGGAAAATTTTTGACATGTTTTCATTTTATATTAGTCTAAGGTACATATTTTTCAAACTTTTGAAAATTATGCATTAATATCTCCTCTTCAAATTAATAAGAATTTCTTTTGTCAGTATAATTTAAGTTGGTGAAATCACTTTGGACAACAGTTTGGTATTTATATTATAAAATAATCCAGAGATTCTACAAAATCCTAATCAAATCAAATACAGAATTTTGTGGAGCTTGATAAACTGATTCTATAGAGGTAAAAGATCAAACTAAACAAGAAGAATGAAGAGCAAATATTTGCCCTCTCTAATATCAAGACTTATTATCATGCTACTGCAATTGAGACTTTATAAAAGTGGCACAGAGAAAGACAAATTGATTAGTGAAATAAAACAGTTAAGAAATTGACTCATGTATATATGAGAATATTAATATATAACAAAGGTAGTATGATGGATCAATAGAGAAAACAAAGTATTCAATAAATGGATTTTTAAATGGTTATCCAAAAAGGAAAAAAAAAGAAAAAGAATTATATTGCACTTCTATCTCATACCATATGGGTTAAATTATGTCCAGACAAGTTAAGGAAACTTTTGAATTCCGATACAAAATTATAGTGAATGCTTTATTGACCTTTGAATAGTCAGAGTCTTTAAGATACAAAAAATAATAACATCATATTATAAAATATGTATAAAATATTTGTCTGGAAAAGCAAGAGTATAAATCCATAAATAACTTCCCTGATGGGTTCAGAACATTCATTTGGTTCAATTTATAAAGTTTAAATTTTAATTTTAAAGAGAATAAAAAGCAAATTCTGAATTAGGAAAAGATATTTAGATACAAAACCAAAAAAGGTTAAAAATCAAGACTATATGAAGAATTCTTAACAAATCGATGATTAGGAAAATAAAAAACATGTAGGGCACCTGGGTGGCTCGGTGGGTTAAGCCTCTGCCTTTGGCTGGGGCCATGATCTCAGGGTCCTGGGATCGCACCCCCGCATCAGGCTCTCAGCAGGGAGCCTGCTTCCCTTCCTCTCTCTCTGCCTACTTGTGATCTCTGTCTGTCAAATAAATAAAAATAAAATCTTAAAAAAAAAAAAGAAAAGAAAAAACATGTTGCCAGAAATTATGAAATGGCATTTTATAGAAAAGGAACTCTATTGGCTAATTAACCTAGGAAGAAATTTTCAACCTCATCAGTACTCAAGAAAAAGCAAATAAGACTACAATGACATAATATTTTATATCTGTTTGACTGGAAAAATCAAGAATGACACATAATAATGCCAAATATTGAAGAGAACATGAATCAAAAGATTGCTTAATTTGGTGAAGTGGAAGTTGGTGAGGTCACTTTGGTAAACAATTTAGCATTATCTAATAAAATTGAATATTCATACATTGGCAGTTCAGCCATTCCACTCCTAGATAAATGTCATAGAGAAATTTACACACATGTAGTCAGATGCATGTGGAAGAATGGTGGAAAAAAAGCACTATTTGTGAGAGCACAGAGAAAAACTAGAAGTAATTCAAACATCCACTTACAGGGAAATGGGTAAATTGTAGCATACTTATGCAATGTAAAGATTGCAGTAAAAGTTAATGAACTATGGCTATTTCAACAATATGAACGGATCTTAGTAACAGAATGCTGAACGAAAGATGCAAGTCTAAAAAGACTACAATATGTGCATAATGGTAGGCACTTTAAATTCAAAGATATCTAAAACCAAGCAATAACTTGTTTAGGGATACACATACATCTGTTAAACTGTATTTTTTAAGAGCAGGAAAATGATTTACCCAAAGGATACAAAAATACTGATTCAAAGGGGCACATGCAACCTGATGTTTATAACAGCATTATCAACGCAGCCAAATGATGGAAAGAGCCCAGATGACCATCAACTGATGATGGATAAAGAAGATGTATAGAAGAATAAAAGATAAATATAGATAGACAGACAGATGATAAATAGATGAAAGAATATCCATTTTGGATCCATATGTCCATTTCCATATACATAATATGGAATACATACACACACACACACACACACACACACACAGGAATATGACTCACCCATCAAAAAGAATGAAATTTTGCCATTTGCAATGACATGGATGGAGCTAGAGTGTATTATGCTAAGCAAAATAAGTCAATCAGAGAAAGACAAATACCATAGGATTTCACTCATATGGAATTTAAGAAACAAAACAGATGAACATAGGGGAAGGGGTTTAACCAAGAGAGGGAAATTATATGAATCAAATTTACCTTTTCTGCTATTTATTTTCAGATATACAACATAATGATTTGATATCTGTATGTACTGTGAAATAATCATCACAATAAGGCTAGATAGCATCGATTATCATACATATTTATGAATTTTTTTGTGAGGAGAACTTTTAAGATCTACACTCCTTGCAACTTTCAAACATGCTATATATTAATATGTAGATAAGCTATAATAAATATGCTACACAGTATTATTAAGTATAGTCACCATAGTGTATATTACATCCTCATGACTTATTTTATAGCTAGAGATTTGTAATTTTGATCACCTTTGCCACAAATTCACTTTTTATTTCTTAAAATTTTTTCCTTTTTATATAGTACGCAAACAGATTATAAAATATACTACCAAATCTGAGAGACATTTTAGGAATTTTTTTAATAAAACTTATTTACACATGCAAAAAATGCTTAATAATTTCAGTTTCAACTACTTTATTGAATAAATATTATTCTCTAAGACTGCATCATGTTAAGTACCATATAACTGGATATGGTAGACATGGAAATGTGGCACCCCTCCATCAATAATTGCTGATAATTTCCAGCTCTCAGCTGCTTCAGGGTATGTCTCAGGCTCAATGAGACACCCTACCTGGGTCACACCCTTCTCAGGGCAGCCCACAACCCAAACTCCCTATCGGGATCTGCCTCTAGAGAATTTAACCAGAGACATTGACCATTACTTTATTTAGATTGTTTATAAGTTTAATGGTTCTTAAGCTTGATCAAAAAGCAAACAATTGATTATGATTAAATTGGCAACATATGGATAACATCAAATTGGTTTATCACAAGAAAGATTTCAAAGAAATCAAGGATTTTGCTTCTGACAATGTGGTAGAAGAGTTGTCCTATACACCCTCCCCAAATGAAATATACAGATAAACACACACACATGCACACACACACACACTACCACCAATACTCCACCCCACACCACACCACACCACTTTTTAACATGTATGGCTTCACTAGTAAGAAATAAAGGGAAATCCTTTGAAGCCAGAAAAGACAAGAAAATAAGAATCCAGCAAAGTAACCCAGCATTAAATCTGTTATTCACCCTGGTGCTTTGATGTTATAAGAGTTTGTATTTTGACAGACAGGAAACCTGTTGAAGAAATTCCCCACAAGGAGCTCCACAGAAACCACCTCCCCCCAAAAAAAAAAAAAAAAAAAAAAAAAAAAAAAGAATTCCTGAAAGAGAGCATCATGAGTGCATAAATGAAGAAAAAAATCCCTTACAGAAGAAGATGGTGAATGCACTTGGCCATCTTGGCCATGGTTCTGATTGGTATTGAAAGGAAGAAAGAGATACTCAGACTTGCTGTATTAATTTGCTAGAGTTTCCATAACAAAACATCACAAACTGGGTGACTTAAAAGAATAGGAATTTAGTTTTTCGTGGTTCTGGAGTCCAGAAATCCAATATCAAGGTACCAGCAGGGTTCATTTCTCCTGAGGACTTTCTCCTTGGGTGGCAGATGACACCTTCCCGCTGTGTCCTCAGAAGCATCCCAGCTGTGTTCAACTATCTTCTCTTACAAAGACACCAGTCAAATCGGGATAAGGGCCCACTTTAATAGACTCATTTTAACTTAATTCCCCCCTTTAAAGGACTTTTCTCAAAATACGTCCACTTTCTGAAGTACTGAGCTAGATGGGCTTCGACATGAATTTTGCAGGACACAATTCAGCCATAACACTTATTAATAATAAGCCAGAAATCAGTGATTGCAATTCCTCACCTCTTGTTCTCTCTTGAACTATTCCACCCCATCACCAACCTTCAAAGATCACTGGTGATAACTATTTGTCACAGAAATCAGGTTTCAGTACTCCTCTCATGTACCCTATCAGCATTCAATGTAGCTGATCACTTCCTCACCCTTGAATCACTTTCTTCATTTGCCTTCCAATGCACCATTCCTTAGGTTTTCTTCCTACTTTACAGTTTACCCCTTCTGAGTCTCCTTGGCTGGTTCATCCTCTTCTATTCTTAAAAAATCGGCCTGTCTTATAACTATACGCAAAGTGCAATTCATCTTTATGCCCAAGATTGTCAAATTTATATATCCAGCCTGGCATGTCTCCCAAACTCATACATTCGACTGCCTACCCAACCTTTCTACTTGGATCTCTCTAGTGGACATCTCCAACTTGGCATGACCAAACCAAGCTTCCTAACTTCCTTCCATAAAATCTCTCAATCTGAGCTAATGTCAAATCCATCCTTCTGGTGGTCAAGACGAAAGTGATATAAAACAATATATGAATTCCCTTTTAACTTCAGCACATGTTAGTATTGTTCTCTAGAATTCCTCGAGTAGTCAGTATTGTTCTCTAGAATTCCTCGAGTAGTCACGAAATCATTTAGCCTAAGAAAGAAAACAAACAAAAAAATGCTTGTAACGAACATGTTCAGTCAACCCTAGCTTACATGAATGGACCTACAGATGATTAAAACTTGCCTTCAGGTTAAAATCTATTTTCTAAGGCAAGTCACAGAGAAACAAAGAAAAACAAACTTTCAGTGATAAATAGAAATATTGAACCCAAATGGAAGCTCCATTCATGTATCAATCTACAAAAATAGCTACAAAATATATCACACCATCAAAAGCACTGTGATGTGCAGTCTTCTATTCTAAGGCATGACCTTTAATTAGATATGACTGCAAAAACTGCCAGATTGGATCCCTAGTGTGAGTGATGTATAGTGACACAGAGGGAAGTATTGTAAATGAAATAACCACCCACTTTCTTCTTCCCATCATCCTGTGTCTGAGAAAAGAAGGTACTCTGATCTACCTGCTAATTTTCTCAATGCTTACTCCCTCCCTTCCCCAATTAATTACAGTTATGGCATCCAGGGTTCTATAAAAATTCAGAATGGTTTAAGGGAGAATAAAGTTTGTCCTTGAACAGTTTCTTAAAGCCACATTAAACCTCAAACTCCTCTAAAGTGATATTAACCAGTTTTTGCTTATAATTGTTTGCCCACTGCCTAGACTATAATGGACGTTCACTAATATACATGGAATTAAAAACTACTCAGCAGTAGTTGCTTCTAACACCCTGTTAGCATCCAAAGTTGACAACTATCAGCATGCAGGGGCTGACAATCTGTGGCTACTGCCATCTGGCATCTATGCTGGGAAACAGAAACTCCCGAATAACCCTGCTCCAAAAGGAAGAACATATTTGTTAATTTGAAAATGCATGCTTCTGATTTGCTATGGATGATATGAATACTCTGGCATACCATAATTCCTCTTTGTTTCCTCAACCAGACTTAATTATCATACAAGTTATTGGGCTTTTAGATAGGTGAGTCACTACTTTTCTGTTTTTTTCTTTTTAAAAAATTTATTATTTTTTAATTTTTATTAACATACAATGTATTATTTGTTTCAGGGGTACAGGTCTGTGATTCATCAATCTTACACAATTCACAGCGCTATTTTCAATAAAAATATTCAACTGGACCTTAAGAAAAATGAACATCCCTTAGATTAACTAAGCTTCCATTTGCCTTCCTCTCTAGGCCTTGCCCTGCTTCCTTCAGGTCTTGTTTTAGACGCCACCTGAACTTTGCTCCTCACCCAAGTCTTTGTTAAGTGACACACACGTATTTTTGCTTAGTGTACTCTATTCCTTTTCCCATAGACTTATTACAGTGCATGAGGTTTGACTTTTTAAGGGTCTCTGTCTTTCAAATGGACCTTAAAGTTTAAATAAGTCGTTCTATGCCATAGCACACAGAACACAGGTATGTAAAAGGAGGAAAAAAGATAACTTTTAAAAATATATCATTACAAATTTGGTACATTCACATTTTGTAAGTGTGTACCCTCCTTGAGCAAAGTAGAAACGGCTTATCTTGGTGCTTTGCAGGAATAATGAACAAAAATAGACTGAATTAGACAGGAAGCTACCAAGAGCCAGATGGAATGCATCACTAATAACATCGAACTAGAAGCCTCACAAGAGTTGATTTGAGGGCATGTTTCTTGCTATCTGTCCCTCCAAAGCTGCTAGTAATAGCTTTGTTTGGCTCTCAAATTGGGAAGACAGGAACTGTATCTGTTTTGCTCAGTTTGATTGTGTTTTCAGAACTTAACACAATGTCATGCACACATATTAGGTATGCAATATATTTGCTGAGTGTTGAATGAGTTTTGCTATATAAAAGTTGGCTTTTTGATCTTGTTATTTACATTCTTATCTGTCAAAATCATTATTGTCAAACTTTAAATCTCTTCGGAAGATTTTTCTAATTTTCCATCACCCCTTCTTCATACATTCTGATGTTGTGTTTATTTGGAACTCCTACCTAGCAATCTCCTTCAGCCTTCCCCTTCCTAGTCCCCCAAAGGAATCAGTAATAGATAGTTATTTTCTTCTGTGTGGGAGAAAAGTACTATTGAAAAACTGTATTTTTTTTCTTTGTGATACTTTTAGAATAACTAATGCATTTCACATAAATTACATAAAATAAGGCTAATGTGCACTGTGAACATTTACTTAAATATTTACTTAAATACGTATATGTATAATATACAGTTTATATACTTAAACTAGTCAATTGTTTCTCTATAGCTATATTATATTATAAAATAATTGATTTCCATTTTATTTACTTCTGTTGGACGTTTTTGTTTGAATATTATCATTAAATCCAAAACTATCACTTTAGAAATTTTGCTAAAACATGCTTTAGAATCATGAAACTATTTGCCACTGAAATGAAACATGTAAGATATCTCCTAGACCAAATAAATCCTAAATTTCAATTATCCATTTATAAGAGGGAAACAAAAATGAGTACAACCCATTTCAAAGAACAAATGAAATAAAGCCGCAGTAGATAACTAAGTCTATTCTAGAGATTCAAACTTCTTGACATAACCCGTGTCTCTGGTTTAGGAAAATTGAAAAATATGAGTTTTTATGTTGTTGTCATTTTTAAGATTTTATTTATTTATTTATTTGACAGAGAGGGCATAAGCAGGGGGAGCTACAGGCAAAGGAGGAGGGATAAGCTGGGTTCCCACTGAGCAAGGAGTCATACGGGAGCTGGATCCCTAGAACCTGGGATCAGGACCAGAGCTGAAGGCAGAGGCTTAACTGACTGAGCCACCCAGACGCCCCCAAAAATATGTCTTAAAATACTACAAGAACATGAGGAAAATTCCAGGTCCTGGTTCACCATCATTGCCCATATTCATGGAAAGAAACTATGAAGAGTCTCTTTTAAAGCCTTTACAGCATTTCTGAGATGAAGATAACTTTACTAGCATCCACGGCTAAAGGAAGAACTACAGCATGATCCTTTCAAATGATCCCAAGGCTTGTCCACAGAATTCTGAAGCCTGTCACATCACCTTCTAATCCCTATTAAGAGGCCTTCCAAATGTAAAGCTGTTAGTTTTTTGTTAACAGACAGTTATTCCACATTATAAAATAGCTGATAAACTCAAGAATTCTAATAGTTTGCAAACTTGCCTAAATTTTAGTACTTCTGAAAATATTCCTATTTCCTTGCTCATAAAAACTGAACAAGCATTAATTCACCATTAATAAGAAAGGTGTTCCTTATAAATAGAAAGACGCTGATGTGAAATCAAATCTGACTATAGATATACCTTGTGAAAATAATTGAGAATCGATTATAATGGAATTTTTCCCTTAATGATAGAATCACATTGTCCAGCTTAAAAAGAAAAAAAGAAATGACAACAATGCTTGTAGTTTTATCCAACAACATACCACAGAAGATAAATGCATCTATAAATTATATTTAACCAATATGGTTTTGCAGAAAAAATCTATACTTAGCAATTCCATTTCAAACCAGCTTTCATTTTCTTCAGGCATATTTGAAAACTCCATTTTTCTCTTATTCTCCTTTTTGTAAATTTACTTCATGTCAATTCATGTTAACAAAAATTAAAAACTAGTTTAAGTGAAAAAATTTTAATTTAATTGTCCATAACTGAGTAATAGGTGTATTACATATAAAAGCTTAAAGATTAGCATACATACACAAAAAGTGTTATTATTAAAGGTGCTAGCGGTTTCTAATCCACCTATACCAAACAACATTATAATACATGAGGAACCAGTAAGATTTGTGGAGTCATGAAGTTACTAAATCTTACATATTTATGCTTTGACTCTAAAAATTGGCCTGTACTGATTCAGTTCAGATGCCTGAACTGACTATATTGTTATATCACATAGGATTCTTTGGTTTGCAACTGAGAAAAAGAATCTACTCAAAGGTTCATGTTAAGTCCTGAAAGAAAAAGAAGGAAACTTTTACCAGAATTTCAAGGAAAGCTTCCCCTGGGTCTCAATGATCTGATGGTGTCATATACTCATCTCCAAATTAAACACTGAAGTCAGGGGATGAAGTTCTCTGGCTTAGCCTTGGTCATATGCTACAATTTCAAATTCAGGGCTTAGATTATAGGTCAGGTGGAGGAGGATAATGAAGCCCACATAGTGAGAATGTGGAACAGGTAGTTTTCCAGTGAGAAATAAGCAAATGGATGCCAGTAATATAAAATTACTGATATCCACTAAAAAGGCAATATGATGTAGGATATGATACAAAATTTGTGATGTATACAGGATATCATTTAAAATAATGAAGTTCATATTAAAGTCATATATATTATTTTCAGGGTTAAGCAATATCTTCATGTTCCTGTATCTTAAATATCTTTATCATAACCAATACTGAAAAATGACATTAAAATTGCATTAGGATATTTCTATACTGGCACCCTATATTGAGGCAATTCCTATTATCAAAATTTCATTTTACATATGTCTCCAGCTATAGATAGGGCGGACGAGCAAATTAGAGCTTATTTTGTGTTAAATAAACTATCTCCTAACTTAGAAAAAAAATCTAAATCAAATGCCAAGTTTCAACTTTTATAAATGACTGTTTTATTATAGGATCTTCAGTTTTTCATCTGTTTTATATTGTGATGGTTGGAATGCAAAAAGAACAAAAAGATGATCAAGAAAAGGTAGCATGGTTTGGTCAGCTACATTAAGGATTTCAAAGGTAATGGACAGCCATTTAAACAGAGAATTATTTCTCTGTCTGTGGTTTTTAATAGTTCATATCAGCATAGAGAATGCACAAAAAGGGTCAAGATTAAATGTAAGAAAATCCCACTAGTTCAGAAAAAGAAATGATATTAAAAATGAACTAAGAAACAGTTAGGAATTGAAAGAAGTCAATTTGACAATTTGGTCCCTGTGAAGAACACAAAGTCCTATGTGACTACCGGATTTCTAGTTTAAGCATCTGATTTGATGACAGTGTCATTTAATAGGAAAGCAAATATCAGAAAAGGACCAGTGATTCAGTGGTTTTTGATTGTTGGAGAAGAGTGAGTAGACCAATAGAAAATGACCAAATCAATCCCCATGGAATTTTCATGGTCATCTGTGGATTTTCGTAAAGCAGCAGACAGTTCGAGTCTTCTGTAGGGCAAGTCCCCAGCTAAAGTTGAACAAGGTGACACTCTGCCTTCTCCTTTCAGCTCCTATACTTTATTCTTTTTTAAGATTTTATTTACTTATTTGACAGACAGAGATCACAAGTGAGCAGAGAGGCAGGCAGAGAGAGAGGAAGAAGCAGTTTCCCTGCTGAACAGAGACCCCAATTCAGGGCTCGATCCCAGGACCCTGGGATCATGACCTGAGTCGAAGGCAGAGGTTTAACCCACTGAGCCACCCAGGAGCTCCATTCAGCTCCTATACTTTAAACAAGTGTCTTTTCGGGATGCCTGGGTGGCTCAGCCGTTAAGTGTCTTTTCCATGGTTTTGTTAGTGTCTTATTTGCATTTTTTTTGTGCTTTCTTGCTGGTGATGTCACTGTTTAAAATAATCCTCTAGTAATAATGCTAAGGTGCTGTCTAGTGCTTGCAAATGCAAGGAGATTCTGATGCACCTTACAGAGAAAATACATTTGTAGATAAGCTTTCTTTAGAAATGAGCTATAGCATTATCAGTTGGGAGTTCAGTGTTCATGCAGAAAAAGGAAGAGGAAATCCATCCATCTGTACATGAGCTTGCTCTGGGAAATGTTAATTTAACATCTACAGTGCATAATGGAGCTGTGGAAAAAATGAAAACTGGCTAAATTTTTGGATTCATAAGATGATGGCTGATTAAAAAAAAAAGTGCAGTGGACAACACCGTCCTAAGGCTAAAAGCCAAATAAATTTCTGACTATGTTATCCAGGATCAAGAAAATATGAAACCTTTCTGTTAGTTTTTTTATTATTTAAGAAAATACTGCATATATAAAATTATTAGGAATATATATATATTAGGTTCTTTCAACAGAAACACAAATAAAACAAAGTTATGTGTCAATCAACTGATGAAAATATGACCAGAGGCTTCAGGAATCCAATCCTGTATTCACTTAGGAACAACAGCTCCATATTCACTAACTGTGTTTTCAGAGGCTTGACAGCCTCTAACTAGTACAAACAACCAGTACTGACTATACATGTGTGTGCAAATTTATATAAATGTGATCAAATCAAACATTCACACACACATATAGGTATGTAATACATAAATAAAGATATTATATGAAGTAAGACTGCTCTGACCCTTGGTCAGAACCTGTCTTGTAATTCTATTTGGATGATTTACTGTATTCTTGACCATTTTTCAGCCGTAACCAACACAAAGGCACTGACTCTCTTGCACTTTTTGGTTTCCCCCTCATTGTGTCGATGCTACAGTATATCCCTCAAAAGTTCCTGTTGAAAAGCAAAAGATCTTTTGAAATGGAAAATTATCTTTTATTCATTTTAATGAAGAAAGGTGGACATCATAGCATTTACAAGAGCTGTTTAAAGCCACAAAGGCTTTAAGTGCACACACAGAAATGCATCCCCATGAAGTTGGGTAAAATTACCTGAAATGTGTTCATAATTATTCACATGTAAGTAATGACACTTTACTAGCAAAACAGGGTGACATTAAATCAATAATATTAATAATCTAACAAATGTCCTGGAAATGAGGCCATTATCTTTACAATCTCAAGTACTTTAAAAGCTGCTTGAATTTCTTTTATGGGGAAGAGTATTAATAGGAAACCATTATTCCACTTGTAAATCAGCATGTGCTCCTTGAGAGTAGCATATATTTCCAGCATATGACAGATATATGTTAATTGCTCAGAAGCTTTCATTTAAATAAAAAATATAGTTATAATTTGAAAGTTCCAATTAAATAATTTAATGTGAAGTTGCTGGTACACAATTCATATCAAAAACTATATAAAGCATAAAGTTGAATTAATTTCTCACTGTAATCTCCAGATGTTAAAACTATTTCCTAATTTGTTTAGTTCAGCATTTGGCATGAAAGTGTCCAATTTGGGGGTCAAAAAACTAGTCAAGGAATCTTTTTTCCACCTGTGCATCTTCAACAGTTATTTGGCTCATTCTGTCATTATAAGCAAGTCATTTAGTAGGAAATTGACAACACAGGTAAAAATGAAATAAAAAGAGAATACAATCCTCAATGACTAACATGAACATGACCAAAAATATTTTCAAAACCAATGAACATTTTCATTTCCAAACTGAACTTACATTGCATTAATCAATCATACCATTTTAACATGTGCCTGCTCTATGCTAAGCATGTATTTTTTAAAAATGTAATATTACAAAAATTATTTGAGCTGAGAATTATTATCCTCATTATACAGATGAGATTGGTGAGGCTCAGAAAGTTCAGTATGCTGTCTGAGATCAAACTACTAGTAAGTCAGGAAGTTGGGATCTAATAAAAGTACAATGTTAAAATGAAAATAAAGTGCATTTGAAGACTTACTCGCCAATTCCTTATAATTTATCTTGCACACACACTCGATGTAAAGGGTCGTAACTCCGTCTACACAAGAAATTCTTTAGAGATAAATTTTATTTGTAGGTAAAGAACAGAAACTCAATGTAGATAAACAATTTGAGCTGAGGTACACCCCTCCACACTCAGTGACAGAACAAGACCTAAGCATAAGCCCGGTTTTAGATCATGGATCTTGATAATGTATCAGATTTTCCTGCCATTTCTCCCTTACTTTTAACTTACCAACTTTCTAACCTCAAGTGGATTTTGATTAAACACCTGTAATAAGCATTTTTGAAAAGAAAACCATAGGATAATCAATAATAGAATGGTAGCCATCATGTCACTAGTCTAATGATCTGCATAATCAATTCTATGGGAGAATGGCCACTTCCAGATATAAAAAAACTAAAAGCTTATGCTTTTTATGTCAGAATATCCTGTCTCATTTTCAAATAATTTTTCAATTTGTTTAGCACATCAGTGCCTTGATCACTGTAAATCCACAGAGAGACAAATCCTTTGGATTTTGCATAAAATAATATTCTCCGGAGAGTGAGAATAGGATGTAGAATTACTCTGAACACACATTTACACCCAATATTACAATCCTGGGTAGCCCCAAGTATTTACAAAGGCCACAAAGTGCTCTGTAGATGCTACTAATTTTATTACCCTTCGTTTTCCTCTGGGCACAAGAGAAAATTCTAAGCTGCCATTATAATTGCAAAAACAAATTAAATGTGAGCCTTTCCTCACATCTCTCAGAGTAATCATCTTTCTGTTCAATCAAGGATCAAACAGAAATGGCATACATTGACTTCTAATTTTCTAATGATATTCAAGCCAAAGAAAGTGTTACTGACTAAAGGGCCAATAGAAAATGTGATAAATCTTTACTCATTATGGGTTATTACCTAAACACTTACTTTACCATAGTCCATTTAAGGAAAAAGCATTTTAGTTTTAAGTGTTGATCATAAAAAATATAATCATTAATGGAGTAGAGATTTATCTTCTGTGGGAGTTTCCTTCTTGCTAGCTCATGAGTGCTTGACAGTAATAAAAATTGGCTACCACTTCCCTTGCTCATTAGGTAGAATTATTCCCTTGACTGGTGACATCAATGTATTTGTAACAACCCCATCTGCAAGGCTGGCAGCCCAGTCTTAAATGTACTGATAAAAGGAGCAGAAGTAGAAGTAGGCATTTTGACAGAAAGCTATTGCAGTTAGTCAAAAAACAGAAAATGTTGCGCATGAGATAATTGTGCATTTGATTAGCCCATACCTTTCATGTTTACCACTATGCTATACAAAAATATCCTAGTCTTGAACATGTATCTTAAATAATGTGACTGAATGGCTTTTTTTTTAGAAAAAATTTTGAGTATAACACATTCAAAATAACTTCCATTTAAGTAATAATGTTAGAGAAAAAATATTATGTTGAATTAGAGCATTCTGATAATTATCTATAGAGGGCATATACTCAATTATATATATTCATATTATTCTAAGGTACATATTCAATTGTTCTAAAGTATCTCAAAAACTGCTTAGTTAAATATTAACTAAAGAGAATTCTTGGAAATGTTTATCTCTGATTGATTACTAAAGTAAATATATTTAAAAGATGCAGTATAAGTTCACTGAAACTAGGATTACTAAAAATATTCTATTTTGGATGACTAAAAAAGAGCAAATAATGATTGTTTTAGGTCAACAAAAACATTCACTGTTTTCATTATTTCAACCCCTTGATACTATAGCCGACCCTCTTCTTGTATCCGATACCTTTTTCTTGAATCCGATATTGATGGCTGAAGTCGTGGAAAAGGAATGAATGTGGACCCGCAAGGAACTAGCTGTGGAGACATTATGATCTTCTGCTCGGGTATTTGTTCAAGAGAATAAAATTTGTCTACAGCCACAAACTCCTTTCATCCAGTTGCATGGTCAAAGGAACTGAGTCCTCTTTTTGCCATTACTTTGGAAAGATTTTATAGGATGTAAACATTTCAGCTCCAGCAGCTGATTCTAATTTCTTTAATGCTATCTTTGATTCAGCATTGCTTGACAGACTATTACGGAAATGTCGATGATGCAGGAAGACCAGCGTACTGGTTAACATGATTACTTTGCAGAGCACTGTGCATTCATTAATAGCAAATAAGTTGTTACAATATTCCTCTCTGCTTCTTTCTAAAAATCTTTTATTTATCTTTATTTAGTCTCAAGAGGTTTGGTGTTCAAAATACAGAGCCCATCACTTGTTTCAGAAAATATAACCCATAATCTTTTCTCTAGTAAACAAAATCTTATGTTAATTTTAAGGAAAGTCCATGATACTGAGACCATGTCTCCCAAACACACAAGCCTTACAACTCAGAAAAATATGAGTGATCATGATTCAAGCAACAAGGGCTTTCTACAATTCAAAAAAAAAATGTATATAAAATAAATGTTAAATCCTGAGAAGACAATGTTGTTTAACCCTATGAAATGGCTGACATATTGAGGAACACAGTGAGTGCGGAGAAGTTTCCTATAGGCATTAACAGGAAAGGCAGGGCATACAAAAGAAAGAAAATATATGCATGTATGAACTAATAAAAATGTATAAAATGTGTAAGTCTCAATAAGGGGCAAAGAAAATATTAGGAAATATTAGCAATCTATAAAATAACAATGGTACATGGCAGTGTATAAACTTCTTTTGTAGCCTTATCATGATAAACGACTTTTGTAGCCTCTCATTCATGATAATCTTGCTCTGATTGTCAAAAATCAAAGCAAAGTAACTACCTAATTATAGAAAGCAAGATAAATATTTTTTGATGCATGAGTAGTATGGAATAGTATGCAATCACGAATGATGGAAAGCTATTCATGATATGCCGTTAAGTGGAAAAACAAGTAAATAAATAAAAAACCAGGTCACCAAACACTATTATGGTTTGATCCTGTTTGGGTAAAGCCATACTTTTAAATAAACAGGGGGGAAAATCTCAAGTATTACATATCAAATAATTAGCATTGGTGAAACTATAAGGTTTTTTTTTTAAGTTTCTGGGGTTATTATTAGTCAGAATTTTCTAACTTTTCCATAGTGACCATGTATTACTTAGGTAATAAAAATAAAACTAACATAATAAGATATGCCATTTGTACCAAGTAACATCGCTTCCACAAGGTTTAACCATCATTTTACCACCTAAAAAGCTTATCCTTTCAAAATTACTTTCTGAATATCATTTACAAAGATCTCAATAGCTGCTCTCTGGTGACATTAGGTCATTTCAAAATATGTCATGCTAGAAATCACATCATACTCCGAGTCAGAAGTGAGAGACTCTTGTCCTAACTGCGACTTACTAATTAGTTCAGCCAATTAGACTTCAGCATCTTGCCTCTTTCCCGGGGTTATTTGTAAAGTTCAGACAAGAACTTTGAAAGGCTAATTATTTACTGTAAATGAAGATTTTATGGAACATAAGCTTTTGACCTTATCACCACCCAGGGATCAAAAACCATATTGTCTAATATCCTCAGAACTTGTATTCTTCTGCAGAGTCTGTGGCGGTTGCTCCTTCCATTCCTCCAAATGCAATCTGTGTACTTTGACATTTACAGCTTGGGAGCCATTTTCTTTAACTCAGCTGAGCTGGGCCCATTCTTTTTTACCAGCCTTATCAGGGAAAGTAGACCCTTGGAGTGCTCAGAGCAGAATCCCCAAGCACACTTCCAGAAGGACAAATTGCCCTCTGAAGATTATAATATTAAAGAACATATACAAACTTCACAGCCACACAACTTGCATTTAAATCCAGTTCTAAGATTGCCTGGCTGTGGGATTCTAAAAGAACTCAAGGTATTTCACTGTACTGAGATTCACAATTTCTTCGAGGTGGAGAAACAGTGACGGCAATTTCAACTTCTAATATGAGCGAGAAAGAGAAAGAAATAAAAATGCACAGGAAATACCTAATGTGGAAATTGACACAGAGAAGCCTTTCAATTAATGTTTTCTTTCTCACACATTTAGTAACCGGTATTCTTATGATAACCATTATTATCACATGAGTGTGATAAAATTTCACCCCAAAGCAAACAGACATTTCAGTAAGCTTCACAGTGTTATCTCTGAGAAATGTGGATTTGTGATAAGTTTATTGAAATAACAAAAACAGCACAAGGGCCTAGTGATTATTTCAGCAGGATTTCTAGTCGGTCTGGTTTGTAGTAGAGTCTCTCTCCATGAAGTAATCAGAGATGTCTTTATTTCTGCAATTTAATGTAATTAGACTAAAATGGCTGCTGGTGGAAGTGAGAAAAATGAAGACATTTTTCCCAGCATTTGGAAGTTCCATAAAGTGGTGACTAGGAGTACCTGGATAGGCTTATCTGTGCATTAACTTTCTTGCTCTGATTCTGCAGAGCTGTCAAGAAACTCAAATTTGTCGCAGGATACAAAATCAACATACAGAAAGATTCATTTCTATATACCAATAATGAAGCAGCAGAAAGAGAAATCAAAGAATCAATCTCGTTCACAATTGAGCCAAAATCCATAAGATACTGAGGAATACACTAAAGAGGTAAAAGATTTGTACTCTGAAAACTATAGAACGTTGATGAAAGAAATTGAAGATGAGACAAAGAAATGGAAACACACTCCATGCTCATGGGTTGGAAGAGCAACTATTAAAATGTCTATGCTATCCAAAGCAACCTACATGTTCAGTGTAATCCCTATCAAAATACCACCAGCAATTTTCAGAGCTAGAACAAACAATTTTACAATTGTATGGAACCACAAAAGACTTTAAATAGCCAAAGTAATGTTGAAAAGGAAAAGCGAAGCTGGAGGCATCACAGTTCTGGACGTCAAGTTACATCACAAAGCTGTAGTCATCAGGATAGTATAGTACTGGTACAAACACAGACACAGAGATCAATGGAACAGAGTAGAAAATCCCAAAATAAACCTACAACCATATGGCCAACTAATCTTTGACAAAGCAGGAAAGAATAGTCAATGGAAAAAAAGACAGCCTCTTCAACAAATGGTGTTGGGAAAACTGGACAGCAACATGCAAGAAAAAAAAAAAAATTAAGCAGGACCACTTTCTTACACCATACACAAAAATAAATCTAAAATGAATGAAAGACCTGTGACAGGAAATCATCAGAATCCTAGACAACACAGGCAGTAATCTCTTTGATATTGGCCATAGCAACTTCTTACTAGATATGTCTCCTGAGGCAAAGAAACAAAATCCAAAATAAACTATTGGGACTTCATCAAAATAAAAAGTTTTTGCACAGTGAAGTAAATAATCAACAAAACTAAAAGGCAACCTACAAAAAGGGAGAAGATATTTGCAAATGACATATCTGATAAAGGGTTACTATCCAAAATCTATAAAGAACTTATCAAACTCAACACCCGAAAAATAATCCAGTTGAAAATGGGTAGAAGACACTTTTTCTAGAAGACACTTTTCCGGAAGACATTTTTCCAAAGAAGGCATCCAGATGGCTAATAGACAAATGAAAAGATATTCAACATCACTTATCATCAGGGAAATACAAATCAAAACTACAATGCGATATCACCTCACCCCTATCAGAATGGCTAAAACCAACAATACAAGAAACAAGTATTGGTGAGGATATGGAGAAAGAGGGACACACGTACACTGTTGGTGGGAATGCAAACTGGTGCAACCACTCTGAAAAACAGTATGGAAGTCCCTCAAAAGGTTAAAATAGAATTACCCTACAATCCAGCAATTGCACTACTAGGTATTTGCCCAAAGGATATTAAAATAGTGTCTCAAAGAGGAACATGCACCCTATTTATAGCAGCATTATCAACAACGGCCAAAGTAGGGAAAGATCCCAAATGTACATCGGCTGATAAATAGATAAAGAAGATGTAGTGTATATATACACGATGGAATATTACTCAGTGGTTAAAAAAAAAAAGAATGAAATCTTGCCATTTGTAAGGATGTGGATGGTGCTAAAGAGTATTATGCTAAGCGAAATAGGTACATCAGAGGAAGACAAATACTATGTGATTTTACTCATATGTGGAATTTTTAAGAAACAAAACAGATGAACACAAGAGAGTAAAAAAGAGAGAGAGGGAGAGGCAAACCAGGAAAGAGGCTCTTAACTATGAAGAACAAATTGAGGATTACTGGAGGGGGAGTGGACAGGGGGATGGGTTAAGTAGGCAATGGGTATGAAGGAGTACACTTGTGATGAGCACAGAGTGTTATATATAAGTGATCAGTCACTAAATTCTACACCTGAAAGTAATACTACACTGTATATTAACTAACTGGAATTTAAATAAAAACTTGAAAAAACTAAAATAAGAAAATTAAAAAAAAAAAAGAAACTCAGATTTGTGGTTCAGCTTCCTTTACACAGAACTACATAGTAAAGTGAGGTTTTTTTTTTAGTAAGCATGTCTTCATTAGTCTTTTCTCCCCTTTTGGGAAAGGGATGTCCTATCACATGTTGGAATTTATTTATTTCACAGGGATAGCAAATGAGGATCAACAGAAATAATATTCTGATTTAAAACTTCAGTCCATAAAACATCTTTTTAAAACATCAGAGTTTAGGCTAACAGTACATGTTGCCAGGAACAACTCATTCTGACTCTGAATAGTATCATAAACACCAGCAGTAGCCAAGCAAAAAACAGGGATAAGTAGGTGATTCGTTCAGTTTCCATGTAATGTATTTGGACATCATTTGAGTTTCCAGGACTAACATCAACAGAACCATTCAACAGCTAAGTTCATTTTTAAACTTAACATCCTGGAACTCTTTAACATTTCCAAGCACAATCTTGGAAGATGAGTCGTATTAACCAGAAAAGAAGGAAACTGTTGAAATAAACAAGAGAGAAGACATATATAATCCTTGAGACCATATGCTTCTTATTCCATCACTGAATTTCCATCATACCTAGCAGAATTCAGTGTGCATAATATTTATTAAATGAAATAGAAAAAAATAGAAAATTGTGACTATGTTGCAATTCCCAATAATTTATCAACAAGAACATAGTTTTTAATGTATCTAACGATTTTCTATAGTTGAGACAAAGTCAATTACTTCCACTCTCTATCTGAACTTCTGCATATTAAAGGAATGTTTTATAGGATAATCTTTCACTCTGTTAATGTGCTTTGATAAATAATCAAGTTATTGATCATTCTTATAAACCAAGGATTAAAACCATAACAAAAAGCATTATAACTTATAACAAACTTATAACAAAAAGCACTGCAGTGAACTAAAGGTGCGCAGACAACTTACTCCTCCATTTGATCCTAGAAACACTGCTTCCTCCCAAGTACAGTTTGGTAATTCAAAATTTACCCTTTCTCAAGTAGCAATTCAAAAGCAAAGGAAATTCTCAAATAACCGACACACACACAGACCTCTGACAGGTCACACTATATTTCCATTCTGTCCCTGGGCAAACCAAGGATTATATAAATGATATCATGAATAGAATGTGTATTGTCAAGTTAGTGACAAAGTGGGTTATCAAGGATATCACAGTCCAATTTGGGTATTGCTTCACAACTGCTAACATCTTCTAAAGCATATAGTTTTCATTTTCATGCTAACAGAATAGTATGAGAAAAGCTACTGGTGTAGTGAAGCTTTCTTTCGATGTTTAACAATTATTGGCTTTCTCAGGACTCTATGTATAACAAGAAAATTATCCCTCAACTACAAAAAGAGATCACGATCCTTATTTCTCTGCAGAGATGTCTTCGTATCTTCATGTCTCATAACTAGAAGAATCGTTTAAAAAGAGAAATATGATGATCCAGAAAGAAGTAGAAATAGGAGCCAACTGTACTAACATTAATTGAAGGCACGCTTGTGGATCAAAATGCATTTGGAAACTTTTCAGTTTCTTCCATCCTTAGGGATGCTTAATCTCCCCACCTATAAAATGAGATTTGAATAGTTTCCTCCCTGGTCAGAAATCTAGCATTTCTTTAAATGTATTCATGTGGAAAAAAGAATCTCAACTTGGTTACATGAAGCATTTATTCATTCATTCAATAATTTTTATGCCTTCCATTGTGCTTGACATCATGTATAAAGCAGTGAACAAAAGAAAAAATAGCCTCTGTTCTCACAAAGCTTATATGATAGTCCGAAGGAAAAAAAACATAACAATAAATGGTCAATTACCTATTGGAATAAATGTTATGAATACAAAGGCCAAGACACTGAAAGACTGGATAGATTGAGTAGGTGGGAAGCAGCAAAGGCCTCTCAAATTGCACTATATTGCCTGGGCCAAGGGATTTATCATCTCATAGGCAGTCAGCCCCAAAATAATTTTATTAATTGAAAGTGGGCTTTCATTTGCAATCTGAGATAATGCATGATATATGTCATTAAGGTCCAGTATTCTTGTACTCTGGACAAAAGCTTGGAATGTGATAGATGGGGGAAAGAAGGAGAAAATTATTTCACATAAGATATGTGAGTCACAGAGCATCTGGGTGGCTCAGCCGGTTAAGCATCAGACTCTTAATTTCAGCTCACATCATGATTTCAGGATCTCGGGGTCCTGCAATTGAGCTGGGAGTCAGCATCTGTGCTCAGCTGCAAGTCTGCTTCTTCCTCTCCTCCTGGCCCTCCCCCAGCTCGCATGTGCATGCTGTCTCTCTCTTTCTCAAATAAATAAGTCTTAAAGAAAAAAAAAGGATATGTAATTCACTATCTCAGAAAACCACAATTTGCAAAGATTGCCTCCGCCAGTCAATGAGTGTCTGTACTTCAATGTTGAATGCCTTTGATAGTTAACCATATTCAGTATTCATACTTTGAGAGAAAATCATAAGTGGAGATACTGTTCCATGGAGTAAAATGATTTTTTACAAGACTATCAGGGAAATTGTCTCTGCATTCCAAGTACACAACTGGCTAGGTACGTTACCTTAAACTTTCTCATTTTGAAATCCTGCTCCAGGCAATAAATATGTGTAAGCCACAGAATTATTAACATGTATTTCCTAGACTTGGGAGACCAATTATTTGAGCTGATACAGAAACATCTGTGTCCTGAGATTATTCTCAGATGAAGAATAAGAAGGAAATGGAGAAACCAAGAATGTTATTGAGAACTAAATTAACACTAAGTAGGGAAAAAACATATTAAAAGAAAGCTCCCATCTTAGCCTTTATAATTTCTTACGGAAAAAAAAAAAATGGTGCCTACTTCTTAGGCATTTGATTAAAAGATAAAACATGGAGATGAAGCAAATTTAAAATCCACACAAAAAAAAGGTTTATATATTTTTATTGTATAATAAATAGATCTTAAAGTCCACTGCAAGAAAAAGCAGACTATATTATAGAACAGATACAGCTTCACTGATTTCTCTATGCTGAATCATCTCAATGGAAGAGATGAATTGTCAACCTCAATATGGAGGAAAATTCTGTAATTCTCCTACGAGAGATTAGCTACAACACGGACCACATACTACAGACTATTCCAAATCGCACACTTGCCTGTTCTCTATTTCTGATCCATGTGATCAAAGGATAATTATGATTAAATTTCCCTTTCCACACATATGATTTTAATGTGAACATTATGGTTTCTATCTCAACCATACTTCTGCTTGCTAAACATGAAGCAGTTGATTTGAAATTGCACAATTCGAGATGTCTCACAAAATGAGAAGCATTCTAGGATGAGTCTGAGACACTACACCATGGCCTCATCTACGTAAGGCCACTATGATGTGTTTCCCCCATGGCCAACCACTATCTCAATTTTCTTTAGTTTGGCTTCATTTTTTTAAAAGATGTTATTTATTTATTTGAGAGAGATAGAGAACAAGCAAGGGGAAGAGCAGAGGGAGAAGCAGACTCCCCCCTAAGCAGGGAGACTGACACAGTGGTGGACTCCAGGACCCTGAGATAATGACCTGAGCCTAAGGCAGATGCTTAACCAACTGAACCACCCAGGTGCCCCTAGTTTGAAATTTCAAGGATAAAATCCCAATTTTTCAATTGTTATCTATGTAGAAGTATTTGAATATGAACAATATTCAGCTGAAGGTAGTATCTGTCACATACAGGAAGTTGGAAAACTGGAGAAGCCTAAATCAGTTAATGATCATTCCAATTTAAAATGGCAATTGAAAGCCACTCTAACAAATATTTGAGAGAATGTAATATAGTTTAGCTCAATTTGGGCTCTTAAAAAAAAAGTCCCTCAAAAAATTGTTTTTGAATCATGCTCACTTCCTTCATATATTTTTATAACCTTGGTTCTGTTGGCATTGCCACCTTATTAAACAAAGAAAGGTATTATATATAATGCAAATGATAAGTAATTATGTTCATAGAGAACCCTAATCAATAACTGTACATAATATCAAGCTATATTAAAAATTAGGTTTTACCAAATTGTAAGATTCAATTTTCAGTAGACCATTTGACTATACTGATTATTCTTAAAATTTTCTGACTTGTGCTTATTATCCTAGCACCAACCAGTTGGAAATTTAACTTTAAAATGTATTAAGAGGATTAGAGCTGGAGAAATGAAGTATGTACTTCTATGAAATCCTAACTCTATTTGAATGAAAAATAAATAAATGGATTTGTACCTCTTAATCCCCCTTATCCATTAAGAGGTATAAACTTCCAGTTGTAAAGTAAGTCACAGAGATGAAAAGTAGAGCACAGGAAATACAGTCAATAATATTGTAATAATTTTGTATGGTGACAGATGGTAACTATACTTATCATGGTGAGCATATCATAATATACATAATTGTTGAGTCACTGTGTTGTACAACTGAAACTAGTATACTGTAAGTCAGCTATATTTCAATTAAAATTTTTAAGAATGGCTTGAACCTCTTCCTTGTGTTTTATGTGATACAGTTTTATATTTTGTGTAAGAAGGGGCATTTCATAAATTTCATGCATAATAATCCTAAAGACAAAAACCAAATACAAACACAAATGAAAATTGAAAATAACTAATAATATATTTTAATAAAATTATCCATTTTAAACTTCTTTGGTTTATACTCCAATTCTTTGGTTACAAAAAGAAATAATAGTACAATTTCACTGAGGATTGATATAAGGATATAAGTATATCCCTTTTCTTTCAGAAACAAACTATACAGAAGATAGGTGTCGTTCATTAACTCAATAAATATTTGCATACCTGACATGTATTGGGCACTGCATGGGTTGCTGGGAATACAGTTACTTCACAAGGTTTTTTTCAATCATTATGGCATGTATAGAAAGTATAACTATTTATACACTGGTATTTTTCAATAAACTCACCATGTCCTAACTAGAGATTTCTGATTTATGTCTATAAATCTCAAAATGTTAATATTTTGCAGTGTATAAAATTTTTTAAATTTAAGTCCAACTAATGCTTTTAATGATATTAATGTCCCTAATTTAGGATAGCATTAGGCTACATTCTTGCAGCTGTTTTCAATTTAGCCACATGCAGTAGTTAGTTTTTATTTTAAATAAACTAGCGGCATTTTCCCTTCATTTATCTTGGTAGTCATTAAGTAATGACTGCAACTCTTATCAATAAAACAAAATCCAATGGCATGAATTCAGTACTAGCTACTGCTTTAAATTCTGGAGGCAGATATGAAATAAATCATTTTCTCTGACATCTACAGGTCATTTGGCTAATCTCCTAATGATCAGCCTTTAAACAATCACTAAAATTAAAGAAGCAGTCTGATCTCTAAAATTCTATGATTTGGAACCAATAATTTAATTATTCAATTACAGAATGCTCCTGTAGACCAGAGATTAACCCACAAATCCCTAAAAGGCTTCCAAAAATGTGTATTTCCCAGAGCTGGAGAGAAAATACTTTATGGCATGGCTGATAAGTGCAGAAGGTCCCAACCACCCAATTAATTAACATATTTCAAGCTATTAGTGCAAGATTTAAATAAACTTACAATTTAACCTCTTCCAAGCAAGTGATATTAGTTACAATGGCATGCTATTTAGTTTTTTCTTTTACTTTAACAATCCTGTTCAAATACTTTAATGAATCCTTACATATTTTGAAATGATCTCTATGAATTAAATCAGTATCAATGAAGTTATGTATAAATTTAAAGAATAATAAAGTGAATTAAAATGGTTTTTGTGTTGAATTATATTTTGAAAATTAGAAAATTTTACTATCAACATTGTGACTGTAATTTAATATTGTTGTTGAATAAAAAAATCACTCTTAATTGTTTTTAAGTCCAGAAAAAGACTATGTACTTTAACATATTTTATAATCCCCATACAAAAGCACTTTATTCTTCCTCTAATCATTGTGAAAAACAATCTTCCAATATTGGTGTGTCATCAAATGTTCTGAACATCTGAGGATTCAAAAGGAAATGAACTGAAATTGCAAAATTAAGAATTGAATTATACATATAACTGCAAGACAGGGACCATATTTGAAAAAAAAAAAAAATTTACTCTGTATTTCAAACTCCATTTGCCTTTTTCCCAATCCAGTTCCCCTTAAGAGGAAGCTACGTGAAGTAAAATCACCGAGGTGAAAATTATGTAATGAAAATAAATATGAATTCAATTTTCCTGTTTATACCTTTGAGAAAATAATAGCACTGAATATTAACCAACAAGCTAAAAAACAACAAAACTAGAAACACCTAAACAGAGCAAAGAACTTGAAGTGGAAGCAGCATATTTATGCAGCTGAAAAATGTTGTTCAATTCTATAAACAGGGAATCTGATAAACCTCTGTTAAACTCTACAGTTCACCTCTTAGAAAGTATATGACTTTGGGAATGTTACTAATCCCCTTCTTCCTCATTACTCTATAAAACAGAAATAATATCTACTTCACAGAGTTAGTGACTAGACTAATTGAGATAATATACAAAAAAGTGTCTAACACTTAACCATCATGCAACAATTGTTACATCTTCTTCCCTAATATACGGAATAGGATATATAAGACAAAAAAAGATATTTAATAAACAGTATTTTAAATATATATAAGAAAAAAATCAATTAGAAATGAAATTACGGGGGCACCTGGGTGGCTCAGCAGATTAAAGCCTCTGCCTTAGGCTCAGGTCATGATCCCAGGGTCCAGGGATCGAGCCCCACATGGGGCTCTCTGCCCAGCAGGGAGCCTGCTTCCTTTCCTCTCTCTCTGCCTGCCTCTCAGCCTATTTGTGATCTCTGTCTGTCAAATAAATAAATAAAATATTAAAAAAAAAATGAATTGCATTATCTTGAGCCACATCAGGAGTCAGCTAATAGCCAAGGAGCCAAATCCTGCCCACTGCTTGTTATTTTACAGCCTGTGAACTAAGGTTGATTTTATATTTTTAAATGGCTAGAAACAAATTCGAAGAAGAATAATATTTCATAGCATATGAAAATTTTAGGAAAAACAAATTTCAATGCTCACAAATAAAGTTTTATTCAAATTGAAATATGCTCATTCGTCTACATTTTGTCTATGGATGCTTTTAAATTACAACAGCAGAGGTGAATAGTTGTAGAAGAGAATTATGGCCTATAGGGCTTAAAATAATTGCTATCTGGTGCTTTACATAGGAAAAATTTGCTGATCTCTGCTCTAGTGAGGACAGCCTATCTTCTGCCATGGCCTATTTTGTTACATTTTAGCCACACTAATTTTAAGAGACTCCTTTTTGGTTACAGAAAATTTATTTTAATTATCTGATAATACACTCCACACTTTTAAACAAGCCATCTCCTATGAGATGAGAAGATGTTATGAAACTAAGAGTAATACTTAGTGATTGGGGGTACAGACAAAAACTGGCTTGAGGACAAAATTGGAAGAAAGAATTTTCACTACATTCTTGTATAGCTAGTGATTATTAATATATGTAAATACTACTTATTCAAATATTAAAGAAATATGTTTATTCTTTAAAGATGAGGTGATCAAACACTCCAAACAAATCATTTTCTCTAATTAAAAAATTGTGTATACAGTTTAATTTACAAAGGAAGAAATATAAAAGAGCATTCATAATTTTAAAATCATGATTTAAATGGTTTAGTCATTTATGCTGAGCCATAATCTGCCTAACTTATCTATGAAGAGAATATAGTTTCTAAACTGTACTTTCTGTTTAGTTAGAATTTCTTAATTACTTTCTATGAATTGACCCAAATATGCATTATTCTCCCACAGACAAAGCCAAATAATGACATCAAGTCTTTTCAGACAAGAAAATGGAGGAACCTGATAACATTTATGAATATAAAACCTCAGAAATCACTGATTTGAAGTAAACACATAGACATTTTTATAGAACTCTGATTTGCCAACAGATAAGATACCAGATGAAAGAGATGGAGCTATAATATCAGTCTAAGATATCTGAAAGCGGTTGGAGGAAACCAAACTCTGAACAACTCTCTACAATACTCCCTTCTCATGTAGTTTCCCTTTTGAGTTCTTCAACCCGTTCAAAAAAACAAAAGTTAAAAACAACTCACCGGAGAAAGAATACCAAACATTCCCATGGAACTAAGAGGTTGGGAGGTATTTTTAAGTCCATTGCTTCATTCCCTCAACCGTTCAACAAAAATATATACATTTTTTCAGTGCCTAGTAGGGGGAAAATGCCAAGGTTGGTACTGGAGAAGCAACAATGAAGAAAAAAGCTTTTGTCCTCTCGTGAGGACAAGAAACAAAAGGTTCTGTTAACAGGTAACAAAGGGTGAGAAACTGCCAGTACAGGTTTATGAAACCAGAGTGACGGAAACGTATGGAAGGAGCATATAACCTGGCCCAGAGTTCAGCAGTGCTCACTTTGGCAGCACATACACTAAAACTGCAACAGTACAGAGGACATCTGCATGGCGTCCGTGAAAGAATGACAGAGGTCAGTAGAGACTTCACTGAGAAAAATAATGAAGGAAGAGAGATCAGAGTGTAAGAGTCATCTAGAGAAAAAGTTAGTGGGACATAAAAGCAGAAAATGTTCGAGACAAAGTGAAAAGCAAAAACACTGTGAGATATTTTACATGAAGTTATAAATAGATAATATAACTATTTAGCAAATACGTAGGCAAAACACTAATTTTAAATATAGTTGTGGTGGTCTCAAAAGCTGCTAACTTAAAATTCTTCAAGGGAATTCACTAGACTTAGGCTACATGCATAAGAAATTTAGCTCATGATTTAATTTGTAGCTTCCAAACAATTATATTTGATATGTAGATAATTATCCCATCTGTCTCTTGGCAACATCTTAGAGAATTAACATTTTAACATACTGCAATTGTGAGGATTCTAAAATCAGAAGACTAAAGTTTAATCTCAGTAAAATGCCTTGTGTACCTCTCACAAGGTATTATCAATCAGAAGTCTCTTCCAGTAAACCACAGAACTATAAATTCTGTCAGACTAAATACCAAAAATAAAAATCACATTTACCACCATCTTAATACCCTCAAAGAAAAATCTGTGAAGGTTAAAAAAAAAAAAAAAAAAAAGGAAAAATATTGGGAGATAAAAGGAGTCCAAAAAATATCAGATTTAATTTAAAAAATTGTACAGTATAATCCTTAACTTGTGACTTCTTTATCTTTGAAGAATCATCTCATGTTGGAAAAATCGATGTCCACTATAATTTTCTGGATAGTTCTTACTGAATGAAGTTTGTAATATTTCATAATTTAAAAATGAGACCCTTTCATACCTAAAAGAATGGCCAAAATAATAAGAATTCAACTCCTAGTCTTTGGTGCTTGTGGAAAACTGAATCACTCACACATTGCTGATGGGAATCTTAGTGGTACAGCCACTCTGGGGAAGTTGGCTATTTCTTAAAAAACTAAACATGCAACTACTATGTAACACAGCAGTTGCACTCTTGGGTATTAATGTCAGAAAAATAAAAATTTATGTGCACACAAAAACTTCCACACAAATGTTCAGAGCAGCTAATCTGTAATAGCTCAAAGCTGGAAAAAACCCAGATGTCCTTCAGTGAGTGAATGGTTAAATAAACTATGGTACATCTATAATACGGAATACTACACAGTAATAAAAAGAACTACTCATACATGGAACAACTCAGATGAATTCTAAAGCAACCTAAACATCCAAGAAAGTTCACTGTATCAAAAACTTATAGTATGCCCACATAAGAGATCACATAACAAATTTTAAAAATGGAATAACCTGATGCCTGGTCATGAACTTTCTTCAAGACTTCTTATAAAGTAAAAGAAGAAATGTATAATACAACTATATAGTCACTATCATTTGTATAAAGGAGAAGAACTATACATACCTCCACATATTTGCTTCCAAATTTATAGAATGTTTCTTGAATATGCAAGAAATGTTAGACCAGTTAAACTTATGGCCTTTGGAAATGCAAATAGGGTGGAGGCAGAGATAGGAGAGAATTTTCACTCGACTCCTTCTATTCCTGTTTCCATAAGTTTTAAAATTTGAAACCATATAGATGTATTACCTATTTAAAAAATGAATGTTTTTTAAATTATATACATATATATATTTAGGCCCCTAACAACTCTCTTCCAAAAATTACAGAAGGGTTTTGATATAAATGTGATTCCAGTTGGTAAGGTGAAAAGGGCAATGTGGGAAATTCTGGGTGTAGACGTTGGAAATAAATTTGCCTAATATGTCACTGGTCTGGAAGAGAATTGCTGGTGTCAGAAATACTCCAATGGCTTGGGCATTTTCTTTGATATGATTCCATACCCTCACTGAGTAGGCTTTTCATCCTAATTTGTTTTCAGACAGAGTTCACTGGAAAAAGAAAGCCCTGAGCAGCATTAAGGCACATTGGCAGACTTGGCACTTCCCTGTCTCGTTATAGATGATCAAATTTGTTTTGTAATACAAATAATGTCTCCTGTGAGACTAAGCAGTGTGATTTTTCTCAGGACGTGAGCAGTTGAGAAAAAACACTGGAATAATAACTGACTTCACAAAAATAAGAATATTGGGTTTAAAGCTAGTTTATGAAATGTTTTTCTGAAAAAGAGAAAAAAATAATCCTCATTATTAAGAAAAGATTTAAAAAAATAAGACCAGTGGACTTTTCAAAAGCCAGCAGGTTTGGAAAACATAATTTGGTTCAAACGTGTTTACACTTTATCCAGGCATGCAAAGCTACCTGCAAAAGTTACAACTCTTTTGAATTATGAAATATTTCCCACAGCCTTAATTCAAAAAAAAAAAATTAAAAATTGCCCAAGTTTAGATTTTTACTTTCACAAGAGGTTTTTGGAATCAAAAGAGAAGGCCTTGGGAGGTAAGAAGGATATAATTACACAGCAACTATAAAACTAAAAAGAGAACAAGGAAAGAATAAAAGCACCTCTATCCACTTAGCTCCATCATCACCACCAACATGAAATGAATCATCGGGGCTGAAAGGAAGAGGGAACAGCATCACTGGGGATACAGAAATGGTACCAAGGAGAGTGAGCAGAGGTTGTAACCTCGGGAAAGCAAGGTCAGGCTAGGGAGATAGCTAAAGTGTCCACGATAAGAATGCATGATGAGTGACCAAAGATAAACGTGGAAGTAAGACTGCACTCTACCTGGCTTTTTTAAATGAATTTATTGTCCTACAATTCACATAGCATAAATTTTACATATTTAAAGTGTACAATTCAATGGTTTTTAGTATATTGACAGAGCTATACAACCATCACCAAACCTATTTTTAGAACATTTTCAGCCTTCCCCAAACACTGTGTATTCATTCTCCCACTAGCAGAGTGGCTCTCCATCCCATCCACCCACCAGCCCTTGGCAACCACTAAACTACTTCGTGTTTTTATAGATTTGCTATTTATTGTATTTATTGAATACTTCATGTGAATGGCATTATATTATGTGAGATCTTTTTACTTGGCATGTTTTCAAGGTTCATCCATGTTATAGCTTGTATCAGAACTTAATACTTTTTTATTTCTGAGTAATATTCCTTTGTATAGATATATCATATTTCATTTATCCATTAATCTGTTGATGGGTATATGGTTGTTTCTCTTTGGCGGTTATTATAAAGCTACCATAAACACCCAAGTACAAGTTTTTACATAAATAAATGTTCCCTTTTGTCTTTAGTATATACCAAGGAGGGGGAACTGCTGGATCAAATGGTAAATCTATATTTAGCCTTTCAAGAAATGAAATTGCCAGACTGTTTTCCAAAGCAGCTGCACAATTTTATATGCCCACTGGTAATATACAAGACTGCTAACTTCTCCACATCTTCACCAACACTTGTTACTGTCCCTTTCAGCATAACTATCTTAGTAGGAGTAAAGTAAGTTCTCGTTGTTTTGATTTGCATTTCCCTGATAGCTAATGATGCTGAGCAGCTTTTGCTTACTGTCAATTGTACTTCTCCTATAGAAAAGTATCTATTGAGATCCTTTGCCCATTTTTTTTTTAAACTGGGCTATTTGTCTTTTGATTATTGAGTTGGAAACGTTGTGTACTTATTTTAGATACAAATATCTTCAGTATCTGATACATGATTCAAAAGTTTTCTTCCATTCTGAGGATTATCTTTTCATTTTATGGATGATGTCCTTTGAAGCACAAAGATTTTTAATTTTGATCAAGTAAATTTATCTATTTTTTTCCCTCATGTCACGTGCACTCCTGTATCATATAATTTGTCTTTATCAGAGAGCAAACTATGTATCTTCCAAGAGAGGAAGCTTATGAGCTTCATGTTGGCTTTGGGACATATGGACCTTCTAGGGATAGCAGCCAACAATTTGATATTTATATTATCAACAGATGGATACCTTCGCATAACTCTGTGTGTTTTCCAAGTCACCTCTGCCCTGTGGCCACAGTTCAGAATACTCATTAGGTTCTGGAAAGGAATCTTTTTTTAATTCCCAAAAGATAGTGAAAGTATAGAAGGCAAAACCTCTATATCAAAATCTAGAGAGCGGTTAACTTACTTGTTACAAAATCTGTGTTACTTTTACTACTGGTTTGAAACAGAAGAAAAACAAAGAACTCTGAATACAGAGAGACTCCATAAAAAAACAAGTAAAGTGAGAATGCAAAACAAAAAAAAATTTAAAATTATTGAAGAAAACTGTGCTGAAATAAAACTCAAATCTGCAGCAAATTATGGTACTCTATGGATGTTAAAAAAACATAGCAAATTAGATATATTCTAGTAAAGTTATTAAACTTCATAGAAAAAGAGTTTTACATACATTCAGTAAATTACAAGGAGGATACCTGAATTACAGTGATCTGGTATTTCTTAAAGCAAATAATATCTGAAAACAGTGATATCTACGATATTAAACAATAAAAGAATTATATATTCATGCAATTTTGCCTTTCAATAAAAAATTTAAATTAAATTTAAAAACATACCTCCTCAAGCATGCAAGAAGTTATAGAAAACAAATATTCCTTAGAGTTTCTGGAGAGAAACTGAAAATAGTTAATGAAATCCCTACATTTAAGAGATGAATCAAAATAGAGGCGCCTAGGTGGTGCACTTGGGTTCTGCTCGGGTCATGATCTCAGGGTCATGAGATCAATCCCCGTGTGGAGCTCCCAGCTCAGCATGGACTTTGCCTAAGACTCTCTCTCTGTCTCCCTCCCACACTCTCTCTCTCCCTAAAATAAACAAAAAAAAATCTTAAAAAAAAAAGATGAATCACAATAAAAACTGAGGATGGAAGATGCTATGATAAGTACTACAGATAAGTACAACCCTAAATAAGCTCAAACAATTATTGAAATTATGGTTTTAGAGTGAATATTAGAACAAATATTGTTTTTAAAGAAATAAAATTGAGAGGTGGAAGTGTGAGGCAGTGCGATACTTACTTCCTCATCCTTCATTTGACAGATAACAGATGTCTACACTTGAAACGCATCTGCCCCATGACATCATCACATTTTATAAGACTTAAAATCTAGTATCTCTTCTTTTTTTTAACTTTTTTTAAATTTTTTTTAAAGATTTTATTTATTTGACAGACAGATCGCAAGTAGGCAGGGAGGCAGGCAGAGAGAGAGGGGGAAGCAGGCTCCCCGCTGAGCAGAGAGCCTGATGTGGGACTCGATCTCAGGACCCTGAGATCATGACCTGAGCCGAAGGCAGAGGCTTTAAACCACTGAGCCACCCAGGCGTCCCTAACCTGTTTCTTAAATGACTCTCCACTGTTTAGGAGTGACTATTAAAGATTTAAAGGCAAGAAAGACAAGTATGCATGTTTACAAGATGGAAAGGGAGAAAAAAACAGGTAGCATAGGGAGACATTTTAGAGAATCAGATTTTTTTGAAGAAGCAAAAAGTATACTATAAAACCGTGTGTGTGTGTGTGTGTGTGTGTGT